>NC_090934.1:966969419-967272450 GCF_040938575.1 Ambystoma mexicanum
ACACGCAGTGCTTACTCACCTGATCCATCGGCAGCGGCCGTGTCTCACGCTGCACCTTCGCCTGCCAAGACCAACAGCATTGTTATACTTACCGGCACGCTGTGCATTCCGGATTCTTCACGCTGCATCTTCACCTGCAAAGACAACAGCATTGTTACACTTACCGGCACGCGGCGAATTCCGGATTTCTTCATTCTGCATCGTCGCCTGTAAAGACAAAGAAAAAGACATTAAGCAGGTACTTACTCACGCCCATCACGCTCGTCGCAATCAAACGCCTGCGAATACTCCGGCGTCTCTTAAACACAAACTAATCTGCAAGGAAAGAGACAGTTAGAGCGCTTGCCATACTTACGAATTTCCAGGCGCTTCACTGCCACGCATTAAAAGACTATAAAGACAAAAGGTGTCCAGAAACTTACCGGTCGTGCAGACAACGACGGTAACCATCCTCTGAAGTCAAGAGGCCAATGTTTCACCAGTGAAGGAACTGGCAACGGCACCCTGCACTAGACGCAGATGGATTGCCCAGCATTCACCTATCTAAGGTGAGCACGTTGACCTGGGAGGGGGGCTCTACAGACAAGCTGGGGAGAGAGAGAGATAGGGACATTCAACAACCCAGACCTTTAATCCCCATATTCTTTCACCTGCAGAAACCTCACCCTTCGAGTTCGACACACAGTGCGAAGAGGTTCGACCCCAGAAGCCAATCGAGTCCTGCACATCACTTTTCGAGTCACAGACACCTTCCTGCCAAGACCCGCGCCTCCGTGGGAATCAGGTGAGCGTTACAGGTAATGTCCGGTGAGTGGCCATGCATGTGTGTGCAAACCTTGTGTATGTTGCTTGGGTGATGTGTTCTGATTGAGTGCCAGGTGAGGCTGTGTAGTTTTGACTCATATGGGTCACCCATGTGGTGGCTCCAAACCGTAGCCCGGCTTTGGATTTGGGTTTTCAAGTATCCCTTCTGACCGTAATTGACAATTTGCACCTGATTACTGCACTTGCCCTTCAACTGCCATCTTGCCACAACATTGTTCATACTGTTTCCCTGTTCATTCTGCCTGATTGATGAAATCCTTTGCATGTTTACCACACATTTTTGTGCCCTTCTGCCCCAAATGTAGCATACTTCAGACATAGATTACACCCCACAATGGCCCACATATGTTTCCTTATTATGGGAATGATTTCATCAATCAGGCTGATTGAGTAATGTGCACCTACACATAGCCTGCACACAATCACTTCGGGGCCTTGTTTGAATGTTCAACATGACAATTGTCTTCTGTCATGTCGAAGTGACCAACCATTGATGTATCCATGTGCCTGCCATCACTGCATTAGTGAACACTGGCTTTGTTGCAGCGTGTGGCACATGCGTGTTTTGTCACACTATTTTGCATGTTCGATTTCATGATGTCCATCTCACATGGATGGGTGACAGTACTGATTTGCTACCATCTGGGCGTCCTTGTCAAATCTGCCATGGCTATGTTACGTGCCATCTGTGTGCTGGCATGTGTCATGTATGTGGATTGTCCATGCCACTCACAGGCTAATGTGTGATGCCAGTGCTATCGAGCATGCAGCACATGTGTTGCTTTTCCATCTAGGAGTCCTCAGTGTCTGCTTTTTGCCTCCCCTTCCAAATCATTTCCAGTGCATGCATGCCAGAGTTATTGTCATGTGTGACATGTGTCATTTATGTACTGGATGTCTGCCTCGTCATGCCTATGTGTGTGGGCTATGGTGGTCATGCCTGTTTTAATTACTTTTCTTTTATGTTTTTGCAGGTGATGAGGCACTAGATGCTGTTGAGGAGGAGGAGATGGTGCAGAGGCAGGAGTACTCACAGCCACAACCAGGCACCAGTGGAGGACGTGGGGTGGTGGTGGGTGAAAATCCATTACTCCTACAGACCATACTGTCCACGGGCGTCTCTGGGTACACCTCAGGAGACCGCTATGAATCAGGTGCTGAATCTGACATTGAGACAAATGTCCCGTCACAGGTGAGTGTTTCTGGCAGGGATGCTGTTCTGTCCAACGCACCTGCACTGGGGGTAGACCCTCTATGGGGCATTCGGTGTTGGAAAGTCTGCCTGTGGCGGTTACGGATGCAGGGTCACACTCCACAATATTTGCTCCTGTTCCTGGGCCAGCATATCAAAGGAGGAATGCAGTCCTGCAGCCTCAGCCAGTGCCAGCACCGCAAGGTGCACATCACATTGCCCCAAACAGGTGTGGTTCCCGCCAAAGCGGTGGCCGTGCGCCACTAGGCAATACTGTGTGGGAGAACTCCATGCACACTATAGCAGTACAACAGGGGGCATCGTGTGAGATGATGGCTCAGGCCGTGGATAGGGTGGCCACTTCCATTCTCCTCCCTGAAAGGCAGGTGGAGCTCCAGCAGCAGGCAACAGAGTCCATTTGACACTCACACAGGGAGGACATGTTGGCGTCCAACAGGGACCGACAGGCTGGACTGGAGACTCTGCGCACAGCTATATCTGCAGAGTCACAGGCCCACAGGGATGCCCTGAGGTTAGAACACAGGTCCCTCAGAGATACTCTGGGTGAACTTGAGGTGTCCCGTAGTACAAGGTCAGAACAGCAGCTAGAGCAGCTGACACACACACTCTCAGCTGAGCTCCAGGCAACCCGTGAGGAGATCCGGGCATCACGCGAGGCCTTGCAGGCAGAAATGCGTGCTACCCGTGAGGTGCTGCATGGGGATCTCCGTACCATCATCCTGCAAAACCAAATATTTCAGACCCGCATGCTTGCTGCCATGGAGGAGCATGCCAGGGCTTTGCGTGGTCTGCCTCCCATATCACGGCCACCTTCTGATGTACCACCAGAGGGTGATGACAGCGACTGCAGTTCTCCCACTGTAGGGTAGCCGTGCAGGCCATGAGCCCATGGAGGTTTTTTATTTTCAACATCCACGCATGTGGGTGTTGGGGTGCACCTTGTACCTCGTCCCTCCTGGGTGCCCCCCCGGTCCACACATGGCCATTTTTGATTTTTGATTTTTGATTTTTGATTTTTTTTTGGGGGGCTTTTCACATTCCGATTTGCTGAATGAAATTACTATTTAATTCATTTGTTATCTTTATTTCTTCTTCTTTTTATATTTTTTATTTTCACTTTATTTTGATTCTTGATTTGTTATTTTGATTTTCATACATTTATTTTTATTTGGTTATGCTTCTGATTTTTACTTTATTATTTTATTTGTTTCTTTTACTTTACATTTACTTTAGCTTTTTCTATATTTGATTTGCATTTACATTTTTGTTCATAACCATTTCCTTTCAGATTGTGAAATAATGTTACAGTGTGTTGCTTTGTGTGGCTCCCGTAGGCATCCACTGTGTATTCCAGCTGGGCACATGCAGGCCTGTCCTGCTTTTGGGTTAGAAACTTGGGTTCCTGACACACACACCCCTCTTGCTTCTCCTTTCCATGGGCTCGCGAAGGGTGTGACCAAGTGACAGTAACTTACACAGAGGCATTGGGCTACGATAAGTTGTGTGGGCAGTCTGTAGTCCAAACTGTGTATACATCCCTAGTGGGGATTGTTGTTCATTTATCCACTGCAGGGTGGATTTCTGTATGGCTTTACATACAGGACTTTTTGCATGTATATATGTACCTTCTCCATGTCTTAACCAGCCCGTCTCCTTTGCAGATGCAGTTCATGTTGTATGCTGTACACTGCCACATTTGCCTACCAGCAACACTCTGCAGTTGGAAGGGGTGGATGTGCTGCCTTAGTCAGGTTGTGACACTTGCACTACTTTAATTTTTTACTGTCATATGTTGCCACTCTTTGTCTTCTTGGTGAGTATTTGTTAATGTGTGCTGTTTCTTTTTCATTGGTGAGAGGCAATTGTCTGTGGGCTGTTTCCATTTGCGAAGGTGCACTTTGTGACACTTGTGTCATGTGATGTGCATTCATTTGGTTGCTTTCACATCGCATGCCATGCCATGGTGTGTTGGGTAGCTGAGATGGGGTTAGGGAGGGGTTGGGTGACATGCCACTATTTTTGTGTAGTGTTTTGCAAGGGGGTAGTCCTTCATGCTGCATGAATGTGTGCCTTTTACTGACACATCATTGGGTGTGTTTAAGTAGCTAGGGATGCACACAATGTAGCACTTCCAGGTGAACAATCTCAGGGTGGTATGGTTGTGACAGTTGACTGTCCCTTTCGTCATCATCATAAATTGTCAGCTGGTATGTGCCAGGCCTTTGTGCACTCCGCAGGGGTGGGATTTTAGGTGAAGAAATTTGCCACAAGCTGGGTACGGGCTGCCTCACCACGTGCCCTTTCACCTCCCATGCGCAGCAGCCGTACATGTGGTTGGGGATGTGGGGGCACCACCATGTCCACCGGCACGCCCCGACGGGTTGCAACATTGTGCAGGACACATGCTGCCACTATGATCCTGCACACTACTGGAGGCGCATATAGCAGCTGCCCACCAGAGCGGTCAAGGGAGCGAAAGCGTGACTTGAGCCCTCCGAATGTGCGCTCCACTATGCCCCGGGTTGCAATATGGGCTGTGTTGTATCTTACCTCGGGTGGTGTGGTGGGGTTCCGTATTGGCGTCATCATGTGGGTGCTCAGAAGGTAGGCACTGTCCCCTGGGGAGGTAATAATGGTTGTCATTAGTGGGGTTTTCCCATTTCTCAGTGTCTGACATGCATGCATGTGCAGAGGCATTCATACTCACCAATTAGCCATGTGTCGCCATGCCGCCCAGCTTCGAGGTCCCGGTTTAGGGGTGACATTCGGAATATGAAACTATCATGGCTGGACCCCGGATAGTTGGCATATACTGAGGTGATCATTCCCTTGGCAACACATACAACCTGCACGTTGATGGAATGCCAGTGCTTGCGGTTTCGATAGATATGCTCAGTGGCCTTGGGAGGACGTAGAGCCACATGGGTGCAATCAATGGCAATTAGCACTTGGGGGAAGTGTGCGACCCCGTAAAAGTCATGGACGACAGCCTGCCTATCTGCAGGTGTTCTGGGCATGCATATGTGCCTGCGGACTGAGGGGCGTGCAGTCATGATGGCCAACACCTGATGTAGGCATTGTGACTGTTTGGCCTGTGAGACACCCCCGACTATGGCACTTGTCCACTGAATTGACCCAGTAGCCAAGAAGTGCAGTACATTGAGCACCTTTTCCAAGGGGCTCAATGCTTAGGAGCACAGGGTGGGTGATGTGACGTCATCCTTCTACTCCCTGACCAGTTCTAGGATTATTTGTGGTAGAAACCTGTACCTCCCATACATCTGGTCATCAGGCATCCCAAAAAGGCACATGTGGGGCCTGGCTATCCTCCTCCTCCTGCGGGGGTCCCACGACCACTGCTCCGAGGAATGGTATATTCATTGTAGCGTATGAGCTTGTTTGTTGTTTGCGCGCACATTTATCTGCTTACTGCTAGCGTACGTGTTTCCGGATTAGCGCGTCTTTTTTGGCGCACGGGTTTCCCCTGTTCGATTCCATGAATACGTGTTGTTAGCGCACGTGTGGGCGTTGCGAGCATTTACCTCTGGTACTTCCCCCGTAACGCCCACATTTTCACGCGTTGTTCCCCATTGCGCGTGTTCCGCCCCGTGTTCTGCCCACTTTCCTTGTGTGCGCTACACGATGTGCGCTTTCCCTGTGCGTGTCGCGCACGCCGTTTAATGACGTGTGCGCCCGCGCGCGCCTCCCACGGATTTGGCGCACATCTCAGGTTTAACACGCGCAGCGTATTCCATGAATCGATGAACGGCTGCGTGCGCCGATTTAGCATGCGTGCGCTGCGATTTTCACTCTTGTGCTCCCCTTTTCGGCGCACATTTATTCAATGAATTACTCTGTCAGTCTCTTGCAGAAAACAAACTGAAGGTTAATTTTTTTTAAAGGTAAGCAAACTTAATTGCCTTTCTTCCAGACATTGGCTTTAGTATTGTGACAAAAAGGAGGGATGATATTGTAATGCATGTTCACGCTTTGGTAAGTTCTTCATTATCTGGGGCAAATAAAATAATGCATTAGAAACAGATAGATTCATATTTGTGTTATCTGTACCATGTTAATCACACCAGTTTTGGGCTGTGAGAGTTGTAAGTACGTTCACAGCTCTTTACCTCACTTGACAGATGTCTTAGGCCCTCTGCCTCTAGGCACTCTCCTCAAAGATCCTAATATAGCCATCCACTAATATGCCGATGATACGTTGTACATGAGAGTAAATAGCACGCAGGACATAATTCGGCTCCAAGATTACCTTGCCATCATCCAGTCCTGGATGCCTACCTCAAACTAATCCCATCCAAGACTGAATTTGTTTTCATCGGTCCACCCGCTAAAGCACAACTTCTCCAACAATGGCTCAATGATATGCGCCTAGAAGGATTTGATCCACAACTCTCAGACTCTCTACCCTTCTGAAAATCAAACTCTCCATCCCCTGCCACAGGACCTCCGGACCGTAGTGCAGGCCCCTGTGGTCTCGCACATCGAGGAGGGAAATGCTCTCCTGACAGGGCTCACTTGGCTCTCCTAAAAGCAGTCCACCACTCTGCAGCATGTCCTATTACACAAGTATTGAATTTGACCGAATTACCCCCATCCTACGCAAAATACATTGGCTTCCACTCCAAGCTAGTATGCTATTCAAGACTGCATGTATCATCTACAAAGCAGTCACAAGTAGAACACCAGCTTACTTGGCGGCTAAGCACCAATGTCTGGAGGCACACGCTCCTCGTGCAGCAAATCGACCAACCTGCTTGAATCACAACTCGTCTGCAATGAGAGGTCCTGCAAACAATCATTGGGCCTCATTACGACCCAGGCGCTAGGTGGTTAACGGCGCCGTAAAAGGCTGCAGCGCCGTTAACCACGTAGCGCCTTACTACGAGGTCTCTTTGTGGGACCCGACCTGAATGGCTGGTCTGGACCAGCCGTTAAAGTAGGGACCCGCAAAGGGACCTTGCAGGCAATTACGGTACCGCAACTTGCAGTACCGTAATTGCCGCCTTCCCCATTCCCATTGAGCCCTATGGGGCAAAAATGGGAATGGGGAAGGGCCATGGTGAAATGGGGAAATACCGCCCCGCCAACCTTGAAATGGGGCGGTATTTCCCCATTTCACCATGGCAGACTTGTTACAACACTGGCACCAACCATGGTGCTAATAGCGCCATGGTTTAGAGCCAGTGTTGTAATGAGGGCCATTCTCTTTTCATGCACCCACCCTCTGGAACTCGATCCCAGTGTCAGCCTGAAATGCCCCCACAATTCTCCAATTATACAAATCTCTCAAAACATGACTCTTTCAAGGCTCTTTCAACAACACCTGACCAAGGACTATTTCCAATGAACGCACATAACGACGCAAAGACCTCACAGTACTGCGCTGCTGTTAAAAGATGCCATCCCAAATGCTGGATACCTACACTCTGTACACGCACCTCTGCTCTCGAGCTAGGTCCGCGCTTTAAACAATTAAATAAAATGAAATAGGCCCTGAAGAATTTGTGGAACATTTTTTTGATGTTCACTCTTTGGTGACATGAATTCTTAAATGGGAAGAGCACAGTCATTGTAAAAATCGGTCACTGTGCATCCTCTGCGCTCCAAAGATCTGCATGTTGGTCCAGGCTCCACGCTCAACAATCCTTGGCACGACTGCTAAAAATGTTGATATGCATATTATGTTCATATAGAACAGTAATACCAACAATCTGGTGGACCTGAAACAGACAGTTAAGCATTCATATTCAATGGCCCATCAATTGAATATAGAATAACCTCTGCCAGCACATGCACAAACTTGTGGCAAAAGGAGAATATTTCCTTTTATATACAGTGGTCTCACAAGGTTTCAAGGTTTTTTTTGGACTAGTTGTCCAAATTCTGCCCAAACCCATGAAATATTGTGGGTGATTTTGAGTCGTGCTGGGAACAAAATGGCATAAGGGACGTTGCACTCCCTGAGCAGTTTTTTGACACTGAGGAACTGACGCCTCTCCTGTTGCACCCCTACTGAGAAATCAGGGAAGATCCTAATGGTGTAGGCCTCCAAGCGTAAGTCTCCTTTCTCAAGTGCTAGGCGAAGGGTGAGGTCCCTGTCCCGGTAATTGAGAATTCTGGTGATGATGGGCCTGGGGATGCCGCCCAGTTTGGGGCGTGGTGATAAGGCCCAGTGAATCGTTCTACCGTGAAATATGGTGACAAGGCCGGATTACTCAGCAGATCTTTGAGTAGGTTTTCAACAGCGTCCTCCATACACCCTTTAAGGGCGTTCTGCGGGAGTGAGACTCCAAGTCGTCACACTTTGCCCTTACACTCTTCATGTCACGTGACAGGGAGGCGAGCATGTTCTGGAGTGTATGTATTTCATCTTCATTCACAGAGATTCTATTTTCAGCATCAGTGATCCTGGTCCCTGCTTGGTCCACTGGAGTTTTGAGTGAGGCGACATTGGCATTGATGCCTTCCAGCTTCTCTTCCAAGGAGGCGAAGTTCTTTGCCATTGATTCCATCAGCGTTGTAAGATCTGGCACCAGTGCACTGGGATGAGGATCAGACTTGGGTTCCTCCTACAGGGATGACGTGTGGCCTGCCTCGGCCCTTGGGACAGCCTTAGCAAACTTATCCATAGCTCCCCCCTTTGCGGCTCCTCTGAATCGGTTCGATATTGCAAGTATAGGTCTGAGTGCGACAATGACCCGCAGGTGGAGCCAGTGGTGGGGTGGACGGTGAAGGCCCCAAACATATTAAAGGTTTCCAGACAATACCCCAGTGTCAGCAAGATGGCCGGGCAATGGCGGAGATAGACAGAGATGAAGAGGCTGCAGCTGGGTGTGAAGCGTGGGCCGCCCAGATGCCAAAAGAGGGCAAGTGCCAGTTATCAGGAGTGAATATTGAATTGGCGGAGCTGTAGTGGCTGTGGTGTAATGCCTCACTCCCATGTACAGTTCGCGAATGCTGCAACCGCTGAGCCGGGCAGGGCCCGCTTTCCACGGCACTCAACAGTTGCGAGAGGGGTCTGGGAGCTACCTGCCCATTGTATGCAGGGGCTAGATGATTCGGTGGCTGCGCTGGAGTGGAGGAGCCGCAGTGTAGATTAGGGCTCAGTAGTGCAGGGTGGTAGAGTGTCCTATGCAGTCAGGATGGCCATACATAGACCCGAATTCCAGATTGGGCAGGCGGGGCTCATATGGCCAAGTCTAGGGCAGACACTGCGGCAGGGCTCAGAAGTACCATGTGGGTATTTTTGTGGCTGATCCGGCAAGACGGGTAAGATCAATGGGTGCCCATGGCCGCGGGCAACAGCGGATGGGAGTTATGGGTGCATCTCCCCCACTCCTCACCTGATCCGTGGGGGTGCCAGCGCAGGCCCTCAACACACGGCAGTGGGACGGCAGCTGGGCTCCAGCCCATCAGCTGCGCGCCGTCCTCCAGCAGCAGAGTTCTGGTTTTGAATGTGGGGGGACCAGGGCGCGCGCCAGCACAGGCCCCCGCTGCGGCCCCGCCAAAGCAGCGATGTGCCCCACGGGGGGCCGCCGCGGTGGGTAGGGTCAGGCCGCCGCAGTCACGCCGGTCCTCTTCACCCGCCGAGGCCCCTGGAGGGTGGCATTCCTGGGCGTCTCCCAAACGGCCACAGTGTCAGCCGCGGCTGCGGGGAGTCAGGCGAGGGAGGCAAGGGAAGCCAGAAGCCAGGCGTGCGCTGAGGCTAGAGTGCACACACGGCCGGTCGCTGCTGCAGGTGCCACAGATGAGTCTCTGGTGTCCGATTGGGGCCCAAATTTTCAGGATGCAAGCCGGCAGATGTGAGCTGTAGCTCAGTGAGATGTTAGGTGTTGAGGACGCAGCAAACCGCAGATGTAGGCGGATTTCTGCCGAAGACACACAGAGCTAAAGAGCTAGGCAGCCATTTTGGGCTGCTCAACAGCGCCACCCAAACCCATGAAACATTGACAGGTGCAACATGAATCATTGAGCTATTCAAAACTACCACACATCCTACAGCAGTTTGGTGGGCCAGTCAGAACCCTCAAATCTATGGTGACTTCCGGTGGCCTGATAGAAGGTGCTTGACTATTAGAGGGAGGAACAAGTTTGATCCACATGCGGAGAGAGCAGTGTCTCCCCACTTTGCAAAACCCTTAACCCTTTCTGATGATTATTTTTGAGCTCCCTTCTGCTTCACTTTCTTCCATCCACCTCAACAAGAAAAAAAGAAAGACTTTGTGAAACCCTTTGTGGAGCGCTTTGTGATCATGTTCTAATCCTTTTCCCTTAACTTACCTTCTTTGCTTTAGAAAAGGAAAAACGAATCACTTTTTGAAAACTACTTGTGATTGTTGTTTGTTTGAATCCCTTTCCCCACCCCAAAAAGAAACAAAAAGAAAAAGAAACATGCTGTGAAACCCTTTGTACTGGTAACCCTTCTGAAAACCTTTCCCTTACTGCCCCACAATGTTAATGGAAACAAACAGATCTCTTTGGAAAATTCTCTTTTTTGGCAAGGAAGCAGTAGGCGGTGGAACACAAGGAGGCAGAGTACAGGGTCATCCAGAGATAGAATAGGAGGAGGCAGAGATGGAGAGCAGTAGGTAGGGGTACCTGAACAGGTATGTGGAACATGAGATGGTCGAAAAGGAGGATGTGGTGGAACGACAGGTGGAGCGGCAGCAGGAGATGGAAGAGGCAACAGATGCAGGGCAAGAGGACATCAATATGGGTTATGAGGAAGAGTGACAGAAGGAAGATGATTGGTAGTGTGATAAATCCAATGGAGCTATCACAGATTCTCTGGCAGTGATCTCCTCCTATGTGTTCAGGGGACAACAGCCGCTACCTGATCCTAACCCTGGGAGTGATTTCATGAAGGAGGATCACATGGGAGGGGCTAACTACCGGGATATGTCATTGAAGGAGTCACAGTGTTCCCCCTTACCCATCAGAAAGACCCTTTGGTACCTGAGTTCCTAATGGCCTACTGTCATTCTAGTCAGGCCCCTACCATTCACTCAAACACTCACAACTCACACATAACACCCTGTTTTCTTGGTGTGCCTTTTTGTGAAAACAATGAGAAAAACCGAAAGAAAGTTATGGACTTCAACTCCCATAACCACTCAAATACTGAGAGGAGGAGGACAAGTGAGTTTGTGCAGACTGACAGGAACTCGAAGTGCAACATGTGGACTAGTTGTTTTTCCAAACCTGCAGTAAGCGGGACATTTAAAAATGGCAACCACACTATGGAAGAGAGAGGTAAAGCGAGCAGTGCAGAAGGAGATGTTGCCATCCACACTGGGGCTCCTGAATGCAAAGCACACCTACAGAGCTGGCAAAGCAGAGAGGCCCATTGGGATAGGAAGAGGAACACTGCGTGCGAGCAAGAAGGGTCATCGAGACGCTGGGAGCAGTGCAAGAGCTCCTGGAGATTCGGTCTCTCAACAAGGCAGCAGACTTCATCCCGGGCTGAGAAGGAGAGCTACTGTGTGACTGCACAGCCGCGCCGGGTGTTGAGGGAGTGTCCACACACTCCAACCTGGAAGGCAGAAGAAGGAGCCATAACACAGGGGCCATAAAGCAGGGATGCAGGCAACATGGGAGATGCTGGAAAAGACTGGTGAGCCTGCCCAGTGCAGCTGAGGACCCCAGGGTGTTCTGATAACCGCGCCAAGTGATTGAATGGTACAAGATTGCTAATGCAGAACATTTACAAAGGCAGAGTTTGTTTGAATGCAGTCAAGGCAAAGTACAGATTTACCACCCAAAGAGGCAAATGTTTTGTGCAGAAAATATACAAAGGCAAAGTTTATTTTAATGCAGTCAAGGCAAAGTACAAAGGCAAAGTTTGTTTGAATACAGCCAAAGCAAAATACAAAGGCAAGATTCAATGAGGAGAATGTTTGAATGCAGACAAGACACAGTATAAAGGTAAACCCCAATGAAATAAGGAAGCATGAGAGGCCAAGGTGGGGGAGACATTTGAGCAAGTATATTTGAGTAAAACATTACCACAAATAGATATACCAAGCAGAACATGGTATATGCTATTGTGGTATATCATGGAACTATGATACACATAAAAAGCCCTGCGAGGCAAGTATACCAGGCAGTTGAAATTATTCAGCAATCCCTGGCAGAGTACACCATGTGATCTGAGAACTCTAAAGAGAAGTCCTGGCAGGCGAGTACACCAGGCATCTAAAAATTGTATAACGATTCCTGGCTGGGGAGTATACCAGGTAATCTGCAAAGTTACAAGAACCTTTACATAAAGACTATTACAGAACTTTGTGCTTGAACAGAATATTTTTTTGAACAAGAACTTTGTGAGTCTAGTGAAGACACAAAGGAACTGTTAACTACAGAGACATTTTGCCATCCTGTTTAAGAGTCCAGGGGAAGGGCGCCCTCCTCTGGATCTAAGGGTCTTTACCTTGGTGAACATTTTCATTGGAGTTATTCTTATACTTTTGGTTTTGAACACTTTCTCTAACATAAAGTTAAAGACAATGTCCTTGCACCTTTTGTTGTTTGTTTATAAGTGTGAGGGTCAGGATAGGTTTCTTTGGACACAAGGACAGCTGTTCACTTATTTATGTCCTGATACAGACAGATCCTTAGTTTTAGTTTCTAGGTAGGTACGTTCCTCTTTAGAATAGGGCTAGAGAAGTGTTTCCCACCCAATTTCTATTTAATAAAAATGTCTATATGTAAGAACACAACAACCTTGTGTCTGTCTCTCATTCCTGACCTGTCACATATGGTGTCAGCCGTGGGATCAGCCTCGGTTGACATAAACTAGGGACCCCTTTAGTTTGAGAAACTCAGAAACCGAGCTTCTGATCCAACCACTGCCAGTGAACTCTCTATCAGATTTGACTTATGCAGTACTAGGAGAGAGCTGATTAAACTTGGGGACTGAGTTTAAGACCCACAGACTTAGTCCTCACCCCCCCTCGTGGAACCTATAGACTTGCCTCTGAGCCAGGGTTAGCCTGGTGATATGGCTTAGACGTATAAGCAGGCGTCATAGACCCTGACTACAGAGGAGGTGTAAAGGTACTGATGCAACATAATGGCAAATAGGCCTATCAGATCAAGGCAGGGGAGAGAATAGGCCAAGGGACCTTGGAGAAGGCTCTGTTCCATAAACCTCAAGAAGGTAAGACCTCTAGTGAAACTGAAAGAGGAACCAAGAGTATTGGGTAGGCAGATGTAGAACCTCAAGTTACACCTGAGGCAGCTCCAAGTCCTGTGGCAGAGGAGGAACCTCAAGTTATCCACAATTTGGCCTTTGCCCATAGGAATGGTCCCTTGCTTGCCAAGCCTTTTCTTCAGGTACTACCAAAGGAGGACGGAAGGAAGAAGGGTGGAGAATTTTTTTCTTGAATACGGGGCTGTTGTATAGGGGGGATATTGGACTTGATAGTATCCATAGGTCACGAGTTGTAGTACCCAAAAGCCATAAGAAAATTGTGCTGGAGATTGCCCATTCCCACCTGATAGGCAGATAATTAGGGGCAGCCAAAACTCAGGCCCAGGTTTTGAACTGGTTCTATTGGCCTGGGCTATACACAGATGTAAAGAAATGTGTGGTTACTTGTGCCCTATTGCAGAAGACCAGTACCGAAATTCCCTCCAGCTCCCATTACAGCCCTTACCCATCATAGACATACCTATTTCACGCATAGGTATGGATATAGTTGGACCTTTAGAACCATAAAAGTTGGGAAACCGATATATACTAGTGATATTAGACCATGCAACTCGTCAGCCTGAAGCCTTTTGTTTTCAGAACAACATGACACAACATATTCTCAAGCATTTAATTCCATTTTGTTCAAGAGTTGGTTTTCCAAAAGATATCTTAACAGATCAAGGATCTACCTTTATAAGTAAACTCATGTTAGAGGGAAAAATATTCTTCAGATGACAACTTTGCGTACTTCTATATACCACCCTCAAACTGATGGTTTAGTTGAGTGATTCAACAAGACCCTACAACATATCTTAAAGAAACTGGTTGAGGTTGTGTTAGAGAGAATTCTCATAATGTGCTAATTTCCCTTACCTTAGAGTCCCCAGCAACTTTGCTGGATTTTGGGTACTTCATTTTTATTTACCTGGAAAGAGTGTGAGCCTTTTTTCCCACTCTTTCATGTATTTTGATGTGTGTTTTACTTTTGTGTTCTTTGGATATGGAGTTTTAGACAACTCCATAGACATAATCATTTTCTTGTGTGTCACAGAGCACCTTCATTGCAGTGGCAGAGGGATGACTTTCAGACTTCCCAAGGTTTAAAAACCTTCTCTGGGCCTGAGTATTGTCTCCCAGTGAATGTAAAGTTAAATTAACTTTGCTAGTCTTTTTAAATTGCTAGACCTCCGAATGGCTGGTGGCACTGGTATTACCATGATGTTCTGTTTAAACGCTCCAGTAGCTAAAATCCACAGGAGCCATGCTTTTCAAGATGGCGTCTGTGCCCCCTCTGTAAAAACAGGTTCTAATCGACTTTTTTCGCTATTTCTTTTTGGAAAGCTCCTTCTAGTGTATGTCTCTGCGCGCCAAACCAGGTTTGGTCCATTTGTTAGTTTGTCTTTGGCGGGCTTCAGTACTGAAGCCCCCCCTCTGGCGCCTGAGCGTGTGGGGTGGACAGGATGTGAGGGAGGTTCCCGAAACTCCCTGTGCTTAGTCTCCTAGGAGACCTGAATGCACTCTGGCATGATTGGGAGCAAACTGTTTAAAAGCGGGTCTCTGGGACTTGGAAGGCAAAGTCGACCACTGGAACAAAAGAACCAAAGACGAGCTGAAGGAAGACAACTGCTGCAACTCCTGGACCATTGGTTTTCCCGGTGAAGCCCTGCTGCAGGTCTGAATAGCCAGAAACTCCCTCGACAGAGAAGCCCCTTCAAGGACGACTTCTTCCCTTGAGCTGGTGGGAACAACCAACTCGCAAGCCACCTGGAAACCATCCCCATACTGGTCGGATTTTCTTCAGAGTGCTGTTGAAAACCAGGTAGCCAGTGAGATGGAAACCAGCTTGTGGACTTTAAGGCACTCACACCTTAAACCGATGTTTGGCCAAGCTTTTGGCTCAGTCCCAGTGCAGTGCAGGAACCTCCCGACGTCCTCCCTCTTGTCCCGATGACTGAGGCCCAGGAAAAGCGAGATCTGCAGGAACTGCCAGGAACAATTGCCTCAGTTACAGCTTTTCTTCATTACAAAGGTACTGTGCAAACGAAGTTGAGAAATCTTCTCTGCCGCAGTGAAAGTTTGTGAAACATTCCCAACTTTGGAGTCTTGTTCGCTCCTAATCCGACATATAACTCTTTTCCGTGCAAACTACTTCTAAGAACATTGGCAAAGACTTAACCGTTTACTACCAGAACTGTACTATCCTATCCAAGACACTGATCCATTGACTTTGGTCCAGGCCTATTGAATTGAATTGCCTCTTGTAGTGAACTGAAACTATTTGCCCTGCCTAAGAAAGTATTTGTGTTTAATTCTTATAACCTGTGTCTTTTTACTCCAATTTAAAGTTACTGAAGTGCCATTTTTCTCCCACTTCTGGGGAGCCTAACTTGTTCAGAAACCTATTGGTTTGGTACCGGAGTGTATTATAGTGTGATATTGAGCTGCTTATTGCTAGTGGAACGTTTTCTGAATGACTGTGTAAATAAATTAATATTGTTTTACCAAGAAACCTTGAGTAAGGGCCTCATTACGACCCTGGCGCTCACATAATGAAGGGTGCCGGTGCGGGACCGGCACCCTTCATTACGGGAGCGCCGATTACAAGGTTCCCTTTGCGGGACCCGGACCAGACATCTGGTAAAACCAGACGTCCTTTCCGGGTCCCGTGAGGGGACGAGGGAGCTAATAACAGGCCATTCGTAATGTGCCTGTTATTACCTCCCTCCCCATTCCCATTGAGCCCTATCGGGGCTCAAATGGGAATGGGGAATGGTTCCTTCAAGGAGGAATTACCGGGACCTCCAATGTTGGAATGACCCAGTAATTCCCCATTGAAGGAACCTAGTATTGGAGCCCGGTCTGGAGGCAGCCATGGTGCTAATAGCACCATGACTACCTCCAACCTCGTAATGAGGCCTAAGTGTTTGTTTGAACCACTGTGATTGCAAGTCCTTTGTGTAACACCTTGTACTGCTCACATCCCTCTTGAGATAAGCCTGGCTGCTCAGCCCTGCTACCACAAAACTGTGTAGTACAGACTTATACCAAAGGGGAGATTGTACCTACACCTGTAGTCTTAATTGTGTGTAGTGTTCCCAAAGGGTACTGCATGTAATTCTGCCTAACATGTTGATGGAAGGAATTGGGATGTTATGACACCACGGGCCCTTTTCGCCATTAGGAAAACTCTGCAATCCTCCACATGATTTTCTCTATTCAAACTTTTATATGGGAGAGCACCGCAAGATGTCTTGGATATGTTGAGTGAAACCTGGGAGGAATAAGTAAAAGCCACTTTACCATTTTCCCAAACTGCCTAGAGACTGAAAGAACACATGGCGGTAGTTAAATCCATAGTGCAGACTAACATGGCTAGGACCCAAGAACAAGCGAAGGGCTATGATGATAGGAAAGCTGTATTAAGATCCTTTTTTTCTATTTTCCAGAGTCCTAGTCCTCATCCCTTCTTCTGAAAACAGAATGCTCTCTAGGTGGTATAGTCCCTACAAGATAATAGATCAGACAGGGCCTTATGATGATCTAGTCTCACAACTAGACAGAAAAATCAAGACTGACATTTATCATGTGAATCTTCTCAAGGAATGAAAAGAAAATCCCATTGAAAACACTACTGTGGTGTTAATCAGTTTGTTATCTGAGGAACTCAGCACCAATACTTTGATTCCCTCTGGTTTGGCTCAGAACCAGAGGGAGGACCTAATGGACTTCTTTGAACAGCGGCAACGTGCTCACCTTGCAAGCAAGATGACATGGAGCAACACAGGTTCCATCCCCGGGTCCATACTTAGAAACCTCTTGGTGTTAAGCGCGTTATAAATAACCTATCATATTATATCATTATATAGGATACCTGAGAGTAGAAATAGCAACATTGATGAGGAATTGGAAAATGTGTTAAGAGCTGATATTATCAAGCCCTCTCAAAGCCCCTGGTCCTCCCCGATTGTATTAGTTGCTAAACTAGATCAATAGTGGAGGTTCTGCATTGATTTCAGGAAGGTAAACAAGATCTCCCAATTTTATAGTTACCCAGTGCCCAGAATTCATCTTATTGATCGATTGGCGACCTTTGTTTGATCTGACGAAGGGGGACTGGCAAGCCCTTGTTAATCCAGCAAATACACAAAAAACAGCCTTTTCTTCTCCCATGGGACTTTCCAATTCAAAGTATTGACTGTTGGCTACCTTTCAAAGATTAATGGATCACATCCTCTTGCCTAGGCCTCTTTCTGTGGAGCATAGATTGATGATATTATCATCCACAGTATTTCTTGGAAGGAGCATGTTTACCACCTGTATTTGCTAACCAGTGCCTTAATAAAAGTGGGGCTTACGGCAAACCCAAAGAAATGCCATTTAGCTATATCAGCAATAAAATATCTTGGGTTTTTCATAGGAAATGGGCTGGTTCAGCCCCAGAGAGAAAATGTCAGTCTGGTTAAAAAAAAAAAACACTCCAAAAACAAAGAAGGATTCTAGAGCCTGTTTGAGATTAGTAGGATATTATAGACGCTTTATCCCTAATTTTTCATCTATAATGTATTCTCTTACGGATAGACTCAAAAATGCTGAGCCCCAGAAAATTAAATGGTGTCCTGAAGATCAATTGTGTTTCGCCAAACTCAAACACATTTTGTGTAGTGAGCCTGTTTTGAAGGTAAAAGATTTCAATGGGGAATTTATCCTACAAACAGATGTCTCACATATTGGCCTAGGAGCAGTTCTTTCACAAGATCATGACATTATAGAGTATCCCATCCTCTATGTAAGTCGGAGTGTTATTCCTAAGAGAGAAAAATTATGCGACACTTGAACTGGATGCCTTAGCCATTAATTTGGCTATAATCTATCTCAAATACTATCTGACTGGTAGGAAATTCAGACTTGTCAACGAGCATGCCCCATTGACATGGATAAGCCTCTGCAAAGACACTAATGCAAGAGTCATGCGCTGGTTCTCAGATTTACAGCCTTATTGTTTTTCCATGAAGCAAAGGAAAGAAAGGAACATGGCAATGTGGACTGCCTTTCTAGTTTTCCAATAGGTGCTGAGAGAACCAGCGACAATAGGGGAATGGTATGTGATTAATCCATTGGAGCCATCACAGATTCCTCGGCGGTGACCTCCTCCCATGTTGCTAGGCAACGGCAGCCGCTACCTGAAACTGACTCTGGGGCTGTTTTATGTGGGATCACCACATGGGAGGACAACTACCGGGTAGATGTCATGACTTCATTGGAGGAGTCACAGTGTTTCCCCCTTCCTGATGAGGAAGACCCTTAGATACCCAAGTGCTTAATGGCCTATTGCCATTTTAGTCAGGCCCCCACCTTTCACTCAAATACTCACACATGAAACCTTTTGTTCTTGATGTGCCTTTTTGTGAAATAACGTGAGAAAAATGCAAAGAAAGTTATGGACTTGTATTGTATTATATTGTAATCGTCTTTTATATAGGGCCCTTTCCCAATTTGTAAGGCATCAATGCGCTTTGTGGTTGGAACGCCCTCAGTGACTGGAGTCTATGTGTGGGAGATTCTAGGAGTTCATTTCTAAGATGCATATGTGCATTTTGCCGGGTTAGGACTTAGGTGGGCAGGCTAGGCTCCACTAAGCAGCCCAGGGGTCAGGCACGTGGGTGGGTGCTGTTGTTGGTTTAGGATGCTAGTTGTCACTGTATACTAATGCCAGAGGTGTTGAGGTACGTCAGGGGTTTCAGTGTGGGTGGCTATGAGAGCTGGCAGACCGGAATTGCATAGGGTGGCTGTGCCTGCAACCTGTGTCCACAGACTTGGTTCAAAGTATACATACCTTAAATTCAGATGGAGATCACCTTCAATAACATTTTCCTAGGTCCAACACTATCGGCCGGTCTTGCCTGTTGCGGTCTCCCTAATACATACCTTACACTCGGTGGAATTATCTTCAGTGTCATATTCCTAGGAACAATGTGATTGGTTGGTATCGCCAGTTGTGGTCTCCTTAGATTGAGAACCTGAGCAGTGCTGTAAGGTATACATTCCGTACACTCGTTGGAGTTCATTTTCAGTGTCATATTCCTAGGAACAATGTGATTGGTTGGTCTCGCCGGTTGTGGTCTCCTAGTTTGAGAGCCTAAGCAGTGGGAGAGGGGTTCAGAGGGACGGGGGAGTGATGTAGTGGGGGTGAGGGTGGGGGGTGCCAAATTTATCACAGTGTGCTACTGTGAAGGCTGCCGGGATCCATAGAGTTTTATGGTTGTGAGGAAGGCATGGTATCAACATTTAACACAGACAGAATAGTTGCAAGTTTAGAAAACCTTTATTTTGTAGTTTACTGGGGTTGGTGAAATTCCTAACTGGCCCTTACTCTAAAATGGGAGTAATCTCGACCATGAAATAAACAACAAACGAGTGCAAGTCAGTATAGTCAAAATAAAAAGACCTATACTAAGAAAACCTAACCTTGCCCTCCTTCTCAAATGACAAATGTCTAAAGGGAATACAAAAAGGAAAAATAGTGTCTTAAAAGTAATGTCAAAATTGCTTAGGTAACAACTTTCTTCCCCAGAAGCACAGGGTCTTCAGAAAGACTGTTGAATGAGCAATTCCGCTTCACACGACCACTCTTCTACTTTGTATACTTTTCTCAGCATTCAATCATTGTTCTCTTCATTACGCGTTTTATCGACACATGCACAACCTTTAACTTGTGTCTTTTCTTGCTCTTAGCACACACAAACAAGGCTTTTGTTTGCTTTCGATAACTCACCGGTCTTGTTAATTGGGGTTCTATCGTCAATGCTTTTCCCGTAGCAGTCCAGGCTGTTAACAGAGCCGCCTCTGCTCCTCCCCAACTCCATCTTTCACCCAGGAGGTTAGCGGGCCACCTTGAAGCACTTTGAAGGTTTTTCTTTTCTGCTCACTCGTTTTCGATCATTGAAACCTTACAGCTTTGCAAAAGGATAGTATTCTCGCCTGGCTCTCTCCCATTCTCTGCAGCAGCTGATCAGCCCGTTGGCCTTCCATCTTCCATAGGTTGGTTCCCATCAGGCACGAAAGAGCTGTTCCTTCTTGCACCCGGTCTCGCTCAGAGTGTGGCTGTGCGTGCCACCTTTTATCCTGACAGGGAGTTTTAACAAGTGATAGGTGTATGTAATTCGCATTACATGTCTGACTCTGCATGATCTCATTAGAGTGACAGAGCCATTACAAGATAGTAAAGGTAGTCCTCCTGGCCTCGTTGCTCATCTTCCTTGCTTGGCTCAGTAGTGTTATCAATGTGAAGTGGGGAGGATTTATCGGTGTTGTAGTTTCCCATAAAATAAGCAGGGTTAGGGTTAAGATGGGTTAAGGAAAAAGGGGGATACCATGACTCACCATCAGGTGCTTCACCCCCACTCCCCGAGTACCCCCTACCAAGGTTATACTGCCTCGCTTGTCCACCTCCAGGGTCGGGATGCAAAACCAATTGCCTTTACCTGGCCAACTGAGTACTGGCTCCCCGGGGACTAGCCTATGAAATTCTCTCTGGTTTTTCACAGGGTGGATAGGTGTGTAGTCTGGTTTGGGCCAGTGTTTCTGTGCGTGAATCAACAGTAAAGAGTGCAAGAAGGTTTCAAGAGGAGGGCGGGAAAAGCCAGGTTTTGAGTGCCTTTCTGAATGACAAGTGATTATCAGTGTTGCGGATGTGTAGCGTCAGAGAGTTCCAGATGCTCGGCACTTGGATGGAGAAGGAGGATCAGCCCAGTCTGGTGCAGTTGTAGTGTGGGACTGCTAGGATAGGATAATTCGTTTCCAGTCGTGTATCTCAAATGCAGGTGTTTCACCCTTGTACTGTTGATTACTAATGTCAGCATTTTCTCCGACTGCTTGGGTATCTCAAATGTAAGTGTTTGTGCAAGTACTGTTGAATCTCAAATTTAGGCGTTTTCTTCCACTGCACAGGTATCTCAAATGTAGGCATTTTCTCCCACTGTACAGGTATCTCAAATTTAGGTGTTCTGTTCCACTGCTCAGGTATTTTTAATGTAGGCGTTTCTCCATGAACTGTTGAATCCCAAATGTAGGTGTTTTTTTTTCTTTCTACTCAGGTATCCCAAATGTAGGCCTTTCTCCATGAACTGTTGAATCTCTTGAGTGAGAACCCTAACAACAAAGTGCCATCAATGGCTGCAAGGTATGTATAATACCCCACTCCACTGGCCGCAGGCATGGCTATCCACACACATCAGTATACAGAAAAGACTATGATTATGACAAAATCCATCCGTGCTGTGCACATAAACTCCCTGCATACTTACAGTACGCCTCAACACCTCTGACAGTAGAATGCAGCGCAGGCCTATGATAAATTTGGGCACGTTTAACACATTGTGAGTCTCTAGCACTGAAGCCACCCCTACTCCTCTATGCACCCATCCACACGCCTGACTGCACGGGTTGCTTATCTACCTGAGACTGGCAAGCACTTCTAAGCCTTTTTTGGCCAAATTCACACACTCATCATAATCGTGCTCCATGACCTCCAACATTCTGGACTCGGGTCCCCTGAGGGCATTCCCACTAACAGCGCATTGAAACTAGAATAATGGTAACATTGGCACTACACAAATGACAAGTACAATACAAAAAGGACCAGATTTTTTCCAGAGGAGAATATCTTGATGGCAGATCTGGGGCTCCCCATCTACAAGTACCATGTCGTCATACTCCTCTGTAGTATGTGTGTTTGGAGATGTGTTTGTGTCCGGACCAGTATCTGTGAGGGTAGCCACAGGGATAGAAAATAACCGAAGAGTTGGTCCCGGAGGGTGGAGTGGTGGAGCCACATCGTCATTTGAGGGCAATGCCAGGGGACTCCTATTTGGAGCGCCTTGTGTTGCTGGATGAGGTAGCAGCTTCTGCAATTCAGTGACCAAAGTGTGTAAAGTATACAGAATGTCCAATGAGAGATCCCTGGCTGCCGTTGGTGTTCCCATGGGAGCTGTAGGAATAGCTGCTGGTGGAACAGTTGGTAGAACTGGTGGAGAAGAGCTGGCAGAATCGGGTCTGGCTCTTCCTCCTGTAAAGAGAATACAACCTCCAGAGGCTCTTCATTTCCTGAGAAAACACCTTCTGGCAACAATTCGACAGGTGATGCTGCTCCAGCTGACCTTGCAGGTACCAGAGTGATGAGTGGCTTGGCCTTTGTAGGCCACGGTGGGAACAAGAGTTCTGGAGGCAGCTCATTGTCCACACTTCTAATCCTAGAAAAAGAAGCGAGTACTGGTGCTTGTGGAGTCAACAACGGTGCCTTGGACACCAATGGTGCCGATGCTGGTTTCTAAGGCAGAGTAATCCGAATCTAAGTGATATGGCCGCGGCAGAAACTACTGCGGCCGAAACGTTTGCATGAGAAAGGTGTGAACTACCAAAGGTTCGCACCTTTTTCATGCGAACACACATACATACTCACACACAACACACCCATAACACCCCCCCACCCACACCTTCAGCACACCCACAACCCCAACATAAACAAACCCCACTTACCTTCATCTTCACGCTGGGTTCCTGCAGCGCCAGTTCCCTTTCACTTCCGTGATCGGGAACCGGCACCACAGGGTTCTTTTCTTTTCTTTTTTTATTTTAAACGGAAGGCTGCAGGGGTGTCCCCCCCAGCCCCTGCTCAATATACCATAAAGTATAATGAGCGGGGCGAAGCAGGGGACACCCCCGCAACCTCCGTTTCTTTTTAAACAGAAGGCTGCAGGGGTGTCCCCCGTAGCCCCCGCCCACTATACCATTAAGTATAGTGAGCGGGGCCTGCGGGGGACATCCCTGCAGCCTTCCATTTTAAAAAAAATGTTTTTTGTCCTCCGCATCGCTCCGGTCCCTACACTTCAGCCCCGTTTCTTTTTTTTTTTTAAACAGAAGGCTGCTTGTTGTCTCCTGCAACCCCTGCTCACTATACCATGAAGTGTAGTGAGCGGGGCGATGCAGAGGACACCCCCACAGCTCCCATTTATTTTTTTACAATGCTACCACCAAAGGTTCGAACTTTTGGTGTTCAAACCTTTGGTGGTAGCATTTTTAGAATTGTTGGTCATTGCGACCATTTTTTGTCGGTCAAATCGGCCTATACCGAGTAATCCTGGCGACTGTAGTAGTAGTCGTAGATGAAGTCGAAGCAATCGTGGATGGAGCAGTTATCAACAAGGAGGTAGATTTTGTTTGATGGACCATTGACAGGAATGTCGTTGACAAAATTGTGGACAAGAGATTTTGCTCGATGTAGTGACAGATTTGTCGCCGGGACTGTCACTGACAAAATAGCTGGTGTCGACGATTTATGCCTGTGGCTCATCGACAGGGTTGTCGCTGTGGATGTTGACGGACATCTCTTTGAAGAGTGGGACGAGTGTTTAGTAGTCGTGGTTGTAGTCTTTGCAGCTGTGAAAGGGGATGTCGACGCAGATGCAGATGGAGATCTGGCAGCTGCAGATGTAGTCGACGGGGGGTAGTCGAGATAATTGACTTATGTCCCCTTTTAGGTTTCTTCCCCAGGGAAGTGTCCTCATGTGATCTTGACCTCTTTGTAGAGAGAGTCTGATGTATGGGCCTCCGTGGCAGAGGCATGACTGTGGATCGAGGCAGAGTCAAAGGCCCTGGCACCCTCCTAAAGCGATGCCACCAACCTGCGATTACGATTCTTCTGAGTTTTTGATGAGGTTTGGCAAATGAAGCAGTTGTCCACATCATGGTCTGGGTGCAGGCATATATGCATTTTTCATGTCGATCGTCCAAAAAAATGTTCTTGAGGCTACACTCGGAGCAGGCGCTGCAAAGGCACTTCTTGTTGGCATCATGACATGGCTGCATGGAGAAGGCCTCAGGAGAAAAAAGCCTCTTGCGATAAGAAGATCCTCTGATGGTTTGGATCTTCATATGCAATAGATCCCTGCTACAGACAATCACAAAAGTGACAGATGATGAAGAAAAAGTTTAAGAAGTAACTCAAAAGTTGTTCAAAAATCAATGATTGAGGAGAGAAACAAGGGCACCCAACAGGTAAACGTGCTGAACAAATCTGAGGATTGCCTCCAGCGATGGAGCTAGGGAGGGCTACCGTCATTGGTTGGGGCAGTAGGACCCTAACTGACAGCAATAGGCTCTACAAGTGGCAAGCAGTTTTTAGGCTTTAAAGAAAAACTGCTTTAATGTTACTAAGGATTCCCAGCGTGATGACAGGAAATATGCATGAGCATGTGAATCAATGAAAGATCCAATGCTGGAGAAGTAACTGGACCCAGCAGATTCAGGAACCCTAGAAGTGATTGCTGAAGAAATCGGAGTGGTGAGGGTGATTTTGCATACCTATTCCTTACCACTCCTGCCATAGGATTGTATGAGGGTAAAGTCCTAACACCAACTCTTCCTTGCCTGGCTAGGATTGGTGGTGGGCTGATCAAGAATCCATCCCTAGGCTTCGCCTTCCAGAGTGGTGGGAATCTGAGGGACCTGTAAAAAATGCACTTACCTTGCTTTTCTAATTCTCGTACACTTGCCTGCAACCATTAGCTTTGGCAAATTGTGAGCCAATCACATAGTAAATCCTCCTGCAAAGTGAATCTTGAGGAACGGGTGAGTTTTAGGTACTAGGCCCTAATTCCTAGCAGGGGTGGACTGAATTGGGGACCTTAATCTAGGTTTTCCTGTTGGTGTTCTGTCTCCTAACAATTTACCTGTCTCCAACCGGTTCTAAATTGCCATTTGCACCGTTTCTCACTTCCTTTACCATACACAGTTACTTTAAGTGTTGCCCTTAACATGGTCTACTATTGCTGGTTTCAACAGTAAAGGGTTGGTGTTAGTAGAAGCCCCAAACAATGAATGTGTATAGTCATGCTACAATACATACCTGGGTTTTCATTGCACAGTGAGTGTATTCAATCATATATTTTTTATATATCTTCAGTATAACTTGTATTGGAGAGCTCTGTGTGTCTCATTGTAGCCCTAGACCACACTCACACCTTCCTGAGCCTAACTGTTGCTACTCTGCTATACTACATTGATTGAATTTAGCTAGACATCAGTGTCGCTCCCTGCTCCCTATAATAAAGTTATCTCTAAGGACCCATGTTAGGGAGAATTCTCATTCAATGGCTAATTTCCCTTACCTAGTGAGTCCCTCAGCAGCTTTGCTGGATTTCTGAAGTTATTTTTTTCCACTTGGTAAGAGTGTGATCTTTTCCCCCACTCTTACCCATGTTTTGCAATGTGTATTTCCCCTGTTTTTGTGATTGTGTACTCTGGAGTACACCACTTCAGTAGCCCCCTTCTTTTGGGTGTTACACAGCACCTTCAGTACAGTGGCACAGGGTTGTCTCCCAGAAAAGGGTAAAGTTGCCATTAACTTTATTTAGTCATTTAACCACAGATCCAGTACACCCCATCTTACATGGAGTACTGGAAAGGGTTAAACCTTAGCCCTTTTTATCTGTCCCTCCTAGAGCCTTGTTTCGCTCTTTTAACATTTAGACTTGGCTGGTGGCAGTGGTATCTACCCTAACTTTTCTACCGCGATTATACTATATAAACGTGGTATTGTTGTAGGCTATTATATTAGCCTCAAACTTAAACCCGCTTGACCAAATACTTTTTCTTTTGGCTCCAGTCAGGTTTATTCACCATTTCTTTTTGTTAAAGTCCTTCGTGTGTTTTACTTTGCGCGGCAAACCAGGTTTGCCTTCTTTGTTCACTGTCTTTTGGCGGGCTTCTGCCAAGAAACCCTCCTCTAGGCGCCTGGGTGTCTAGGTGGGCTGAATGTGAGGGAGGGGTGTAGTCACCCCGTGCACAGGGTATCCTAGGAAACCCAAGTCGCACTTTGCCATGATTGGCTGGGGTGGTTGTCCGGGCTGGACAACTCCCCTGCTGCGTGATTGACAGCCAGGCTGTGTGAATGGGGGATTTTCACATAAAAGGCAGGACTCTTGGGCACACTCACCTGGGTCTCTGCGGGAGCGATGAAGTCTTCCCGACCTTCCCAGGAGTAGTGGAGTGGTACTACAGGTATCTGTTGAGAGAGATGTGAGCTGCTTAGTTTGCCTGAATATGGGCCCCAAACCCTCTTTCTCCCTCCTCCCTGTGTGTGTACTGTGATGGAAGTGTAGGAGTATGGCTCACCTTTAAGATAGATTGGGCAAGCTCTCCATCCTGAACTAGGCAGGGGCGCCTGTTAGGCAGAATCCTGTGCAGTTCCCTTAGGGAGCACTACAGAAGATTAAGACTACAGGTATATGCAATAAATCCCCTTTGGTATCAGTCTCTACCACAAAGATTTAGTTGGTAGCTGTGGCTAAGCAGCCAGACCTATCTCAAGAGGGAGATGAGCAGTATTCAGGGTTTACACAATAGGACTACAATACTATGGAATAAAGAAACACTGACCAAAGCTTTGTATCAAAAAGAATATATATATATATATATATATATATATATATATATATATATATATATATTTATTTTACACACTCTTAAGTCCACACACAAATCACTATAATTAAAGCAAGTTAAAACAGTCAAGAAAAGTATGCACAACTCCCTATTTAAATTGTAGACAAGTTTGAGCAAGAGTGAAAACTGAGCAAAACGGCACAGTGTAAACCAAGCAGAAATGGGACTCTAACAATTTCTTCAGAGGGAGGGAAAGGAAAATTCATACAGGGTTAGACTCCTAAACACACCAGCAAAACTTCCCAATTGGATTGTGAACAAGTTAGGCAAGGCAGTACTTTAGCATAAGCAATACTTAGGTTAAAACCGAGCAAAATGGCACTTCAACAATATAAAAAGGGGAAGGAAAGGTGGTTATAAGAGTGGAGGTGCACCAACACATTTCTTAGTGAAAGGCAATCTAGAGAAGGCAGTTGTAACTGAAATAGCCAGAGTCAATAGGCCTGTGCCAGAGTCAATGGTACAAGGCAAAGTGCCCAGGATTTAATGGTTCTAGTAGCTGTACATCTTACTATGGAAGTACTGGAAAGGGTTAATAGTTTTTCCTTGGCGTTCGTGTTCGAGAGGGTACCGTCCAGTCCCTCTCTCCAAAGTTTCTGGCTGGTGGCAGTGGTTACTACCGTAAATATTCGACCGCAACTATTTCCCTATAGGATTTTCCCATTGTCAAGTCTTTGGCGGTTGCAGAAGGTAAACGATAATGTTAGACGAAAGGGGCGACCAACCCATAAGGTAAGTAAAGGATTTAAAACACCTTTAGCAGTACCCAACGAAATGGGAGGCCTGGCGGAACAATGTACCTTGAAAAGTGGAAGAGGCTCTTGCGGTGGTGGTAGTTCCTGGCAGTTCCTGCAGTTCAGGAGATCCAGCAGAGGAAGAGAGGCTCTCGTCGTGGAGGAAGGTTCGAGTTACTGCACTGCCATGGGATGAAGCCAGCCGCGGTGATGCCAAAACAAAATAAAAGGTACGCTCCTTTAAATCGCGGTCCTGGTGGACGGGTGCCTGGCTATCCGGTCTCCTAGTGCTGGGCATTGGCGATTCGACAAAGGCAGGTCCTGGAAGGCGATTGGCAACTGGTTGGCCCCACCAGCTCAAGGGTAGAAGACTCTTGCAGGTGAAGATCTCCTCGAGTCATTGGAGAAAAGTGGTGAGGATCTGCAGCAGGGCTTCACCTGTGTTTCAGTCGTTGCAGGTGTCTTCAGCTTCTCTCCTCTTCGGGTTTCTTAGTTCCAGTGGCGACGTCTTGTCCTCCAGTCCTCAGAGCTCTGCTTTTATGCTGAAAAACCCCCATTGATACAGCCTAGCTGTCACTCACACAGTGGGGTGGCTATCCTGGCGGGATAACCCCCCAGCCTATCAGGGCAGAGTGCGACTTTGGTTGCCTAGGCAACCCTGTCCAGGGTGCCTATTCCCCCGCCCACACATCCTGTCTACCCCAGACTCAGTGGCGCCGATAAGAGGGCTTCTGTGCAGAAGCCCGCAAAAAGGACAAACAAAGGATCCCCGACCTGGGTTAGGATTTCAGAGAAAGACACAAGAAAGAAATATTATCAAAGATCTGGCAATAAAAACCTACCGGAGTAAAGTTAATATTAAAATAAACCGGCGGTATGTTAGAGGCTGTCAGTAAAAGTGGTAGCCTCGAACAATGGGAAAATCCTATAGGGAAATATTTGCGGTCGAATATTTACGGTAGTAACTACTGCCACCAGCCAGAAACTTTGGAGAGAGGGACTGGACGGTACCCTCTCGAAAATGAACACCAGGGAAAAACTATTAACCCTTTCCGGTACTTCCATAGTAAGATGGGCTGTGCTGGTTTTGTTCATAATTATTGACTAGTAAAGGCAATGGGGACTTTACATGCCCTGGGACACAGTAGTCAGTCCCAGGGTATGGAGTCTATGTTTGGGAGTCACTATGGGCCTCATTACAACCTTGGTGCTAAGTGCACCAACTTTACCACCATGGTGTAAACTCCGTTTACACCATGGTGGATGGCGGATTTACCGCCCCATTCCAAGGTGAGTGGGGCGGTAAATCCCCATTTCCCATTTTCCCTTCCCCATTCCCATTTTTGCCCCATAGGGCATAATGGGAGTGGGGAAGGCACGAGTTACGCCGCCGTAAATTACGGCGGCGTAATTAGCACCATGGCAGGTTAGCGCCATGGATTTTAACGCCTGCTAAAAGCAGGCGTTAAAATCAGAATCAGGCGTTAAGGGTTAACGGTGGCGTTAACCCTTAACGCCTGAGTTGTAATGAGGCCCTATGACACTCCTGTGTTACTGCACTGAGGGTGCTTTGTAACACACATGTAAAACGATGATACCTATGAGGGTGAGAAAAACCCCATAGACCATAAGCACAAAAGATAGCCTAAAGCACACATCAGCAATATGACTAAGAGTGGGAAAAAGAGTCTCACTCTTAGAAGTAGAAAAATAATAAACCCTTCAAATCCAGCAAAGCTACTGGGGGACTCTATAGGTAAGGGAAATTAGCCTTAGAGGAGAATTCTCCCTAACAGCGCTGTATCTCTGAGACCCTTGGAACTTCCTTAGGTCCTGGTTAAGTGTCTGTTCTGCCTTTCACTTTGTTTCTTCACCCAATGATGAGTTCTAGTTCCAGTTGCTTCACTGGTTCGAATTAACTTGCAGGTGTGTTCTAGTTCCAGATTGCAGGTAAGTTCTAGTTCCAGTTACTTCACCGGATCGGATATATTTGCAGGTAACTTTCTAGTTCCCGTTTGCGGGGTGGTTCTGGTTGTTCTGCGCATCACTAATGGACCTTGCCATGCGGCGAGTTCTGCACGCGGTAGACAACAGTGATTACCAGTTCTAATCCTGTTCTTTCTTTCTTCACAGGTGATTCTCTGAGGGATATGCCAAAGAAGAGGTGCTCAAGAACTCTGAACGCTACCTTGAGATCTCCCAGAAGATTCGGGTAAGTGATGCTGCTAACTGAAGAAGTTGGGTTGCAGCGAAGACGCTTACAGGTACTGCTTTTCTTATGCCTTCTTTCTCTTCCAGATGCTGAGATCCAGGACGTGCGCGTGGATGAAGCCGAGGAAGGAACAAGTCGAGGATTGCGGTAAGCGTGTTGCTCGAAACCACAGTTGCAACACGAAGCACAGGTCTGCCTTTGGGCGTGGTTTATATAGGCAACCACGCCCAAAGGCTAGAGCTTGCCTTGCATTCACAGGATTAACAGGAAGTCTGCCAGGGGCCATCTTGAGTGTATAGGAAGTGTGCCTGAGCCAATCAGATTCTCCAAAGTGGGCCAGGGCTAACTGTAAAATGCACCTGATTGCAAGAGTGTGGTAAATGGATGTTGGATGCCTGCAAGGCGTGTTTAGTCTGCCGGGCTCTAACCCATCTTGCCCCTGGCTGTTCTCCAGCATATATGACACCAGGCCGTGTCATTGGAATCAGTAGATTCCTGATGGAAACAAGATGGCCCCCGTGGCCTCTTGCCTTCCATCGCCTGTTACCTTGTTTTCCCAAGGTCGTGGGAAGCCCTGACTCTGTCCCCTCCCCCTGAATGGCTGTAGAGTGTAAATTCCATATATGGTGTTGTTGTGAAGTCCAGGCCAGACTTGCTAGAGCCTTCCCAGTGACTGTATGTTGTGGGTACGCCCTGTGGGTGGGACCTGGGTGAATGGAGTGTGTTACCAATATGCACTTCTTGTTGTGGATGTCTGTTTTCTGGTGTTTAACACAATGGGCCTCAGTACGAGTATGGAGGCAGCCAAGCCCTTAATAAGGGCATGGCTTCCTACATACCAGGCTCCAATACCAGGTTCTGTGAATGAGGAATTACCGTGTCATTCCGACCTTGGAGGACCCGGTAATTACTCATGCACAAAACCATTCCCCATTCCCATTTGAGCCCCATAGGGACTTCTGGGAACAACCAACTCGCAGGCCAGCTGGAAACCATCTCCATACTGTTCGAATTTTCTTCAGAGTGCTGTTGAAAACCGGATAGCAGGTGAGAAGGATACCAGCTTGTGGACTTTAAGGCCAAGCTTGTAGATACGTCCCCGTGCAGTGTAGGAACCTCCCAACGTCCTCCCTCTTGTCCCCACGACTGAGGCCCAGGAACAGTGAGATCTGCAGGAACTGCCAGGAACAACTGCCTCAGCTACAACTTTTCTTCATTACAAAGGTACTGTGCAAACGCGGTTGAGAAATCTTCTCTGCCGCAGTGAAAGTTTGTGAAACTTTCCCAACTTTGGAGTCTTGTTCGCTCCTAATCCGACATATAACTCTTTTCCGTGCAAACTACTTCTAAGAACATTGGCAAAGACTTAACCGTTTACTACCAGAACTATACTATCCTATCCAAGACACTGATCCATTGACTTTGGTCCAGGCCTATTGAATTGAATTGCCTCTTGTAGTGAACTGAAACTATTTGCCCTGCCTAAGAAAGTAATTGGGCCTCATTACAAGTTGTCCGGTAAGGGAATACCGGTAAAGAATTACCGGTACCGATAATTTCCCAAGCCAATCACGACCCTGACCCACCGCTATTAGCGGAACCGGTAAGTACGGTGCCACTAATAGCGGCAAGGCCGAGGGCGCACGACCCCCATACCGGAAATAGCACCATGGCGCTAATATCACGCCATCACAAGCTATGCGGACATGGCATTAGCGGCATAGAAAAGACCCCAAAACCCCTTACCGGCATAGCGCAAATAACGGCATCTAAAAGCACCCGTTAAGAGACCTGAGCAGTGTTCCCATCTGTCACAGATGGACACAATCAGCACAGGTGGAGGCAATGGAGACACGCAGCATAAAAAAGCACACCACACCCCTTCCCACACCCCTTCCCACACCAAGATGGTCCCAATACCACCATCATGACATGGGCTTCAGTACATGATTGCAGTGCAGCACCAACAACGACAGGCCGCACCACAGGTGACCCGTAACAGGTACCCATTCCTCACACCATACAGGCAATGCCAGCTATCCACTGAAGAGGTGGCTCCTAACCCCTGTACGGAACCCACAGAACCAGCAGGAAGAGGACTACAATATTGCACATACCCGTACCCGCGTTGTGATAGAGCCGTCATTCGGCCTTCCAATGACAGTGCGCTGGTGCCTAAGCGGCCTGGGTGAGGCTCTCCTGCACGGCCGTGACAAAGTGGCAAAGACAACCATGGCATGTGTAGAGCATCACAAAATGTGCATCTGATGGAATGTGCCTATGCCACTTGACATTGACATGCAACCACCAGATGAGGATGATGTGGATGGGGCTGAGTATCGGTGAAATGCTCCGGCAGGACATGCAAGAGGCGATGTCAAGGAGGCACACGATGTGCGTCAGCATCTGAATCAGGAATTTCATCAGGGACAAAGGTGAAATTACATGGATGGAGATCGGTATTGTTGCCCTGGTGCATGTTTTGAGGCCCACAAAGGACCCTTTCCACAATAAATGACACATACACAATGATGGAGACGACGCCTGGTTTTCAACTTCAGAACAGTGTATTGTGAACATAATGTGATAAAAATGTGCATGACTCAATCTTTGCAAACGCCCGCTCCCTCCCGCTATAAAACCCACAAATACACACTCTCCCCCCTCCCCCCACAATACCCCCAAAAACACCCTCTCCCCCCTCCCCCCACAAAACCCCCATGTGAGCCTTATAGTGTCTACGTGTCCTGCTCCACATGTGTCACCTAGTCCTTGCTGGACCTAAGCCACAGGGCCTCCTCCACCATTGGGTGGTTGTGACGTGGGGCGCCTCAGGGTGCGCAGAGAGCGGCGCAGGGGGCTTGTCTGCTGGGAACCCGAGGAGGAGGAGGTGCCCGGTTGATCCCGTGTTGGGGGTTGGTATTGCCGCTCCATGATATCCACAATACGGTTAATGGCCTGGCGGAGTTGGCCCATTTCCTGGCAGATCCTGTTAGTGCAGGCCTCAATGGCCTCCCTTGTTTGGCCTGCATATTTGCTGAGGTCATCCCCCAGACGGCCTGTCTCGGCCACAATGAGGGCGACCAGTGCAGTAATGTCTGCCTGCCTCCGGCTGATGGTTGCAAGGCCAGGTTGGGTGGTATGTGATGTTGGGCTGGCTGCTGCATCCTGGTCCGTTCCTCCGGCGTCAGGTGAGGACACCTGAGGGCTCCATGCCCCTTCAACGGTGTGGGTGTCAAGTGCTCCATGGCTACCTGATCTGGACGTTGCCCTTGGACTTTCCGCAATGGAATGTGTCGGGCTGGGGGAATGGCTTTGTTCTAGAATGTCAATTGCATCCTCCTCGTCCGTGAGCAGTGTGGTGGCTGCTGTCTCACCAGTTGAACTGGTGGCAGCAGAGTGCGTGCCCTCTGTGCGCATTTCACCTATGATGGGGCACACTGGCTTGGGTTCAGCAATAACAGCAGCCGTGCCCTCAGGCTGTGTGGAACTGGTGCTCCTGCTGCCTTTGGGCCTCTGCTGATGGACACTCCTCCCAGTTCCCCTAGAGGTGGTGGCGGTGTCACCTTTCTCATTCATACTGGCCTTTTTGGCTGCTGGGGGGGGTACGTGTTGCAGTGCATGTGCCTTCAGTGTCTGTCGGTGATCCTGTAGAGGACAAAAATAGGGTATATCAATGTTAATGGTTCTAGGTGCCTTATGCAGAATGTTCACGTCATGCTGCTCTATGCATTGGGGCCTCTTTATCATTGATTCTAGTAATGGGGATGTCGGTTACGTCATGCATGGATGGGTCTCTGTTGCACCTGCATATGGTGATGCATGCATGTATGTGTGTGGCTGGATCAATGGCCTGGTCATGGACACATATTTGGGGGACCCCTCACCCTTCACTGTGCATTGTTTGATGTATACACTCACCTCCATCGGATGAAATGGCCACACCATGCTCTATATCTCCGACTCCCTCTATGGATTCGACTCCAATTGTGGAGGCACATGTCTCCTCCCACTCCTTCAGCTTCAAAGGGGAATCTGCGCCACCTCCTGTGGCCATTGCCAGGTTACGGTTGGCCGTTAGTATGTTCCGCACACGGAGCCGGAGATCGTCCCACCTCTTGTGGCAGTCCTTGATACTGAGGGTGGTAGTGCCCACCACACTGACTTTGCGGGCAACTTCGGCCCATATGGCCTTTTTCTTATTGATGGCCTCCCGCCGCATATCATTGGCGAAAACATCTTCAGCATTAGCTGCAAGTGTCCCGGGCAACATGATCAGCTCCTCATTGGAGAATTTTTCTTTCCGCTGACGATCTGAAGATTTTATTAGCGCCTTGGGCATCTTCGGGCTTTCCTTGGTGATTTCTTGTCGGAGTTCTCCTGAAAGAGGTCCTGGATGCAGAGGATGGCAATGGATTGTGTTTTTAAAGATGGCCGCCCTGCTCTTTCCCGTTCCTGTGCGATGACGCTATTTCCGGTTCCGCTTTTTTATGGTGACCCCTAATGGCGGTGACCGCTAATAGCGGGGACCGCTATTTGCATGTAGCGTGGGGGAGGAGGTGCTATCAGCACTTTGGTCGAAGCCGGTAAGGGGCATTTTGGGGACTTTTGCAGCATGGTGGTACGGACTTTTACGGCATGGCGCTATGCTCGTGTCCGCGAACTCGTAATGGGACGCTATTAGCGGCCTCTTGCGAGGGCGGTCACGCTAATAGCACCATGCCGTAAAATTCCGATTTTTACCGGACAACGTGTAATGAGGCCCTTTTTTGTGTTTAATTCTTATAACCTGTGTCTTTTTACTCCCATTTAAAGTTACTGAAGTGCCATTTTTCACCCACTTCTGGGGAGCCTAACTTGTTCAGAAACGTATTGGTTTGGTACTGGAGTGTATTACAGTGTGATATTGAGCTGCTTATTGCTAGTGGAATGTTTTCTAAATGACTGTGTAAATAAATTAATATTGTTTTACCAAGAAACCTTTCCGCGTCCCGTGAGGGGAAGAGGGAGCTAATAACGGGCCATTCGTAATGTGCCCGTTATTACCTCCCTCCCCATTCCCATTTAGCCCTATGGGGGCTCAAATGGGAATGGGGAATGGGGAATGGTCCCTTCAAGGAGGAATTACCCAGTAATTCCCCATTGAAGGAACCCGGTATTGGAGGCAGCCATGGTGCTAATAGCACCATGACCTTCTCCAACCTCGTAATGAGGCCCTAAGTGTTTGTTTGAACCACTGTGATTGCAAGTCCTTTGTGTAACACCTTGTACTGCTCACATCCCTCTTGAGGTAAGCCTGGCTGCTCAGCCCTGCTACCACAAAACTGTGTATTACAGACTTATACCAAAGGGGAGATTGTACTTACACCTGTAGTCTTAATTGTGTGTTGTGTTCCCAAAGGGTACTGCATGTAATTCTGCCTAACATGTTGATGGAAGGAATTGGGATGTTATGACACCACGGGCCCTTTTCGCCATTAGGAAAACTCTACAATCCTCCACATGATTTTCTCTATTCAAACTTTTATATGGGAGAGCACCGCAAGATGTCTTGGATATGTTGAGTGAAACCTGGGAGGAATAAGAAAAAGCCACTTTACCATTTTCCCAAACTGCCCAGAGACTGAAAGAACACATGGCGGTAGTTAAATCCATAGTGCAGACTAACATGGCTAGGACCCAAGAACAAACGAAGGGCTATGGTGATAGGAAAGCTGTATTAAGATCCTTTTTTTCTATTTTCCAGAGTCCTAGGGCCTCATTATACGGTAGGCGGTAAGGGTTTACCGGTACCGGTAAGGGCACTGGTACCGGTCAACCCTTACCGCCTTACTACGAGGTCCCTTTGCGGGACCCGACCTTAACGGCTGGTGTAGACCAGCCGTTAAAGTTGGGAGCCGCAAAGGTACCTTGGTGCTAATTACGGTACCGCAATTTGCGGTACCGTAATTAGCTCCTTCCCCATTTCCATTGAGCCCTATGGGGCAAAAATAGGAATGGGGAAGGGCCATGGAGAAAGGGGGAATTACCGCCCCGCCAACCTTGGAATGGGGTGGTAATTCCCCTTTTCTCCATGGTGGTACCGGCACCATGGTTTACCACATAGCGTGTAATGAGGCCCCTAGTCCTCCTCCCTTCTTCTGAAAACAGAATGCTCTCTAGCATAGTCCCTACAAGATAATACATCAGACAGGGCCTTATGATGATCTAGTCTCGCAACTAGACAGAAAAATCAAGACTGACATTTATCATGTGAATCTTCTGAAGGAATGGCAAGAAAATCCCATTGAAAACACTACTGTGGTGGTAATCGGTTTGCTATCTGAGGAACCCAACACCAATACTTTGATTCCCTCTGGTTAGGCTCAGAACCAGAGGGAGGACCTAATGGACTTCTTTGAACAGTTCCCTGATGTTTTCAGAGCAGAACCTGGGAGAGTAAAGGGGATATAGCATTACCTCCATACCCCTCTACGAAACGCATTAGATCTGAAGCCATCTCAGGAGGATAGCTCAGCGGCAACATAGCGCTAACGCCAAGGCCCCCGGCGGATAATCCGCCAGATCACGAGTTACGTGCACGCGCCCCGGTCCATCGCGGTATCGCGAATATCGCAAACCTTTAAATCCGGCGCACCGTGCGCTACCGCCATATCGCGCTCATAGCGCGCGGGAAAACCATCACTGCTGGAACGGGAAATAAAGCGGCAGCCATCTTGGAAATCACAATCCGTCGGATATCACAGCCCCTGGAAGCCATCCACGCCATCCAACCCCAAAACATGTCTCAGGAGCGCACTAGGGGCAAGACCGCCCTGGACAGGGTGCGAAAGCCCAAATTCAGTGACCAGGAGCTAACTGTACTGGTCGAGGAGGCCGAGATACACCACGAGGAGCTGCAGCAGCGCAAAACAAGTGGCAAGCGCAGAGCACAAATTTGGCGATCAATCAGCCAAAGGGTCAGTGCTGTGGGGTGCGTGCCCCAGGATGGGGAGGATTGCCGCAAGCGCCTGAACGACCTGCGCGTGCAAGTCCGTGGCATCCTGTCAGGGCCACTGGAGGAGGCCCACCACCACCTCCACCAGAACTCACACCTTGGGAGGAGAAAATGACAGCCCTGATAGATGTTGGCACCATCGAGGGCATTGGTGGAGCGGAGGCAGGCACTGGCATCGACCCAACTGCAGGTGAGTCCCACCCCCAAATGCATGCAGCTGAAAGTACCACATATGTAGACCCTGAGTGAATGAATGCGAAGAAATGTGTGTGAGGTACTGCATACACCCATAAGTGACGCCTACATCCATTGAACCGTAGTGCTGCCTAGACGACCCTGCACGTGCAGTGCATGAATGACAGGGGCAGGGGATAGACACCCATAGCCATAGGACAGCTACGTAGAGTTTGAGTGTGCATGAATACACCCCCAAAACCCAGAGCGCAGTGCACCCCAACCACGCATGCAATCTTGTCACTCCAACATTCCCATGCAGTGTACCTCCATACACACTCACAACAAGCACCACATGGCGACTGAACAGAATGCAAGTTGAATGCGTGATTGATACTGTCCTCAATCACACTTGTTGGCATGAACTGCATCACACAAATATATGTAGCATTGAACTCAAACCACACCCTATGTACCCCACAGACACACGTCGATCCCAACGGGACGAAGATGATTGGGAGGAGGCCACACCAACACAGCGCCCACGGCAGCGCACCTCCACCAGCACCACCACCCCACAAAGAGGCCATACCGAAGGGAGACGACCCAGGCCAACACCCACTTCACCCCAACGCAGCCCCACCAGACAGCAGCAGCAGCCACATGGCCGCAGGGAGGCCACCGCCAGCTCGCCCCAAGCCACCAGTCACAGCCCCGATGCTGAGGGACAGAGGTCTGGATCTGAGCCCGACGTGGGAGCAACACCTCCACGTGGCCATCATGTCGGAGGACAGCACTCTCCCGGAAGCAGTGAGGCCGAAGGGATGGTCACACCCCAGGGAAGCCCAAGCCCAGACACACACCGTGTGAGTCGTGTCTGCACACCACAGCCGGACGTGCACACGCCATCATATGGCAGCCCAGAAGACCGGCACTCTGAGCCAGGCAGCCCAGTCCAAGCTGGCGCCATGTCGCCATGCAGCCCCCCCCCCGACAGCACACAAGTCGCAGGCCAACACAAGACACACCAGGGGTGCCCTTCGTCACTGGGGCAGCAGTGATGGGCCGACTCGACATTATTGAGGCAAAACAGGCCAGAGTGGAATCAATGGCCAAGGTGCAGAGCCGGCACATCAAGGCTGTCAGTGCATCTATACCGCATGGGTGCAAATACATAGCGCGGGACAATGCGCGCACACGCAGAGTCGTTGAACAATGTACCGCTGCCCTAACACGCTTCGGGCAACGAGTGAGGGAGTTGACGGAGGCAGTCTCAGCACTTGCTGAGCAAACAATGGAGGGAAACAACCTCATGCGACAGCACATGATGGCCGCCTCTTCAGTCCCTTCGACATCGACCACACCCACGGAGGGATCCCTCAAGCCTTTCCTAGGCGCCCATGCGCCACCTAAGGGCACGCACACCAGAGGGGCCCCGAAAAGGAAAGCGCCCATGACCATCCTAGTGGTGCATGGTATTGTTGTTGATGCCCTGATAAGACACATGTGCCTATCTGCACAGTTGGGGGTAGTTCACTGGGGGAGGGGAGATTGTGTGCTGGGTGTTTACTGGGGGGAAGGAGGATTGTGTGCTGGGTGTTTACTGTGGGGAGGGGGGATTGTGTGCTGGGTGTTTACTGGGGGGAGGAGGCATTGTGTGCTGGGTGTTTTCTGGGGGGAGGGGGGATTTTGTGCTGGGTGTTCACTGGGAGGATGGGGGATTGTGTGCTGGGTGTTCACTGGGGGGAGGGGGGATTGTGTGCTGGATGTTTACTGGGGTGAGGGGGGTTTGTTGGACAGAAAATAAATCACGTTAGAAAAATCACAATGCATGGACAGTAGTGATTGTTACTAATGCAATTTTATATTGAAGTGACATATTTCCAATTTACCCATTACCCATTTCTAAAAGAATCCATCTATCAATCCCTGTCTTGCCAACCTCCCCTCCCTCAGCCCAATGCTTTGTGCATGTTCAACACCTTCTGGCACTTCATCGCCCTCACTACCATCCTCAGGTGGCTGCACATGAGCATCAGGGGGCAGTGGCACATTTCTGCGACAGCAGATGTTGTGCAGCATGGCACATGTCAGTACAATTTTGCCAACTTTTTCTGGTGCATACATCATTGCCCTTCCCGTGCGGTCGAGGCATTGGAAGCGTGCCTTCAGCAGTCCAAATGCCCTCTCCACGCAGATCCGTGTAGGGCATGGCCAAGGTTGTATGCCTGCTCCGCCACCGTGTGTGGGTGACGCACAGGGGTCATGAGCCACGTGTACTGGGGATATCCAGAATCACCTGCAGTGGAGAGAAAGCCGGTATGGGGACAAGGTAAGTCCAGTGGGTGTACAGTGCTCTGTAATCAGTATGATTTTGCCATATTTGTCATTTGGCCTATGACATTGTGGAGTGTGCTGTCCTACGGGCACGATTGAATCAATGGGGTACTCTCCACTTGGGACTCCTATGTTTCTGTATGTAACAGTACTCATTCACTTGTCGCAGGATAAGGGGGCTCTTCCATCTACTTCTGCATGACAGAAGTGGCTGCCTCATGTGTCATTGCAAATCCATTTGGCTACAGTTGCATTTGCTGGTCGTCACTATTCTGTACTGTTCTCCATGCATTTCACTGGCCATTTTGGGGACAGTGTTCGTGGGATGTACATTGTCATTACTCGGCCTACTTATGTGTGGTGCATTTGTGGATGTGCCAGCTTATGGTTTGGAATTTCATTACTGTCGGATGGCCAGGGTGGGAATTCTGTACTGTCTCAGTGTTGGGAGCCATGGTGCTACTCACACAGGAGTCTTTATTGACGTGGGGCTTCCATATGTCACTGTGCCGCAACATGTCTTACGTCCTGCATGGGTTGTTCTGCTGTGTTGGACATGTCCAAGGTTTATCGTGCAAGGTGCTTGAATGTGAATGCTGCAGTAATGCTGCTGCCTATTGGGAATAATGGATTCTGTGACAGGCACCATCAGTTGTGGATTGACATGCTTTATGGTATACATTTGTACTCACCCAGTAGCCATGTGTTTTGGCCACGGTGCCTTTCCATGTACGCCGGCAGGGTACAAAACCATTATATTAAAAAAAGACAGTCACAAGGGGGCATATTCCTTCAGTGTCATATTCCTTCACCGGGTAGATGTCATGACTTCATTGGAGGAGTCACAGTGTATCCCCCTTCCCGATGAGGAAGACCCTTCGATACACATGTTTTTAATGGCCTATTGCCATTCTAGTCAGGCCCCGACCTTTCACTCAAACACTCACAACTCACACATGAAACCTTTTATTCTTGATGTGCCTTTTTGTGAAATAACGTGAGAAAAATCCAGAGAAAGTTATGGACTTGTATTGTATTATATTGTAATCGTCTTTTATATAGGGCCCTTTCCCAATTTGTAAGGCATCAATGCGCTTTGTGGTTGGAATGCCCTCAGAGACTGGAGTCTATGTGTGGGAGATTCTAGGAGTTCATTTCTAAAATGCATATGTGCATTTTGCCGGGTTAGGACTTAGGTGGGCAGGCTAGGCTCCACTAAGCAGCCCAGGGGTCAGGCACGCGGGTGGGTGCTGTTGTTGGTTTAGGATGCTAGTTGTCACTGTATACTAATGCCAGAGGTGTTGAGGTACTTCAGGGGTTTCAGTGTGGGTTGCTATGAGAGCTGCTAGACCAGAATTGCATAGGGTGGCCGTGCCTGCAACCTGTGTCCACAGACGTGGTTCAAAGTATTCATACCTTAAATTCAGATGGAGTTCACCTTCAATAACATTTTCCTAGGTCCAACACTATCGGCCGGTCTTGCCTGTTGCGGTCTCCCTAATACATACCTTACACTCGGTGGAATTATCTTCAGTGTCATATTCCTAGGAACAATGTGATTGGTTGGTCTTGCCAGTTGTGGTCTCCCTAGATTGAGAACATGAGCAGTGGTGTAAGGTATAAATACCTTACACTCAGTGGAGTTCATTTTCAGTGTCATATTCCTAGGAACAATGTGATTGGTTGGTCTCGCCGGTTGTGGTCTCCTACATTGAGAGCCTAAGCAGTGGGCGAGGGGTTCAGAGGGACGGGGGAGTGATGTAGTGGGGTGAGGGTGGAGGGTGCCAAATTTATCACAGTGTGCTGCTGTGAATGCTGCCGGGATCCATAGAGTTTTATGGTTGTGAGGAAGGCATGGTATCAACAGTAGACACAGACACAATAGTTGCAAGTTTAGAAAACCTTTATTTTGTAGTTTACTGGGGTTGGTGAAATTCCTAACTGGCCCTTACTCTAAAATGGGAGTAATCTCGACCATGAAATAAACAACAAACGAGTCCAAGTCAGTATAGTCAAAATAAAAAGGCCTATACTAAGAAAACCTAACCTTGCCCTCCTTCTCCATTGACAAATGTGTAAAGGGAATACAAAAAGGAAAAATAGTGTCTTAAAAATAATGTCAAAATTGCTTAGGTAACAACTTTCTTCCCCAGAAGCACAGGGTCTTCAGAAAGACTGTTGAATGTGCAATTCTGCTTCACACGACCACTCTACTACTTTGTATACTTTTCTCAGCATTCAATCATTGTTCTCTTCATTACGCGTTTTATCGACACATGCGCAACCTTTAACTTGTGTCTTTTCTTGCTCTTATCACACACAAACAAGGCTTTTGTTTGCTTTCGATAACTCACCGGTCTTGTTAATTGGGGTTCCTCCTCTGCTCCTCCCCAACTCCATCTTTCACCCAGGATGGTAGCGGGCCACCTTGAAACACTTTGAAGGTTTTTCTTTTCCGCTCACTCGTTTTCGGTCATGGAAACCTTACAGCTTTGCAAAAGGATAGTCTTCTCGCCTGGCTCTCTCCCGTTCTCTGAAGCAGCCGATCAGCCCGTTGGCCTTCTTCTTCCATAGGTTGGTTCCCCTCAGGCCCGAAAGAGCTGTTCCTTCTTGCACCCAGTCTCGCTCAGAGTGTGGCTGTGCGCGCCAACTTTTATCCTGACAGGGAGTGTTAACAAGTGATAGGTGTATGTAATTTGCATTACGTGTCTGACTCTGCATGATCTCATTAGAGGGACAGAGCCATTGCAAGCCAGTAGAGGTAGTCCTCCTGGCCTCGTTGCTCATCTTCCTTGGCTCAGTAGTGTTGTCAGTGAGAAGTGGGGAGGATTTATGGGTGTTGTAGTTTCCCATAAAATAAGCAGGGATAGGGTTAAGATGGGTTAAGGAAAAAGGGGGATACCATGTCTCACCTTCAGGTACTTCACCCCCACTCCCCGAGGACCCCCTACCAAGGTGATACTGCCTCGCTTGTCCACCTCCAGGGTCAGGATGCAAAACCGATTGCCTTTACCTGGCCACCTGAGTACTGGCTCCCCAGGGACTAGGCTGTGAAATTCCCTCTGGTTTTTCACAGGGTGGATAGGTGTGTAGTCCGGTTTGGGCCAGTGTTTCTGTGCGTGAATCAACAGTAAAGAGTGCAAGAAGGTTTCAAGAGGAGGGCGGGAAAAGCCAGGTTTTGAGGGCCTTTCTGAATGCCAAGTGATTATCAATGTTGCAGATGTGTAGCGTCAGAGAGTTCCAGATGCTCAGCACTTGGATGGAGAAGGAGGATCAGCCCAGTCTGGTGCAGTTGTAGTGTGGGACTGCTAGGATAGGATCATTTGTTTCCAGTCATGTATCTCAAATGTAGGTGTTTCACCCTTGTACTGTTGATTACTAATGTCAGCGTTTTCTCCTACTGCTTGGGTATCTCACATGTAAGCGTTTGTGCATGTACTGTTGAATCTCAAATTTAGAAGTTTTCTTCCACTGCACAGGTATCTCAAATGTAGGCATTTTCTCCCACTGCACAGGTATCTCAAATTTAGGTGTTCTGTCCCACTGCTCAGGTATTTTTAATGTAGGTGTTTCTCCATTTACTGTTGAATCCCAAATGTAGGTGTTTTTTTTTCTTTCTACTCCGGTATCCCAAATGTAGGCATTTCTCCATGAACTGTTGAATCTCTTGAGTGAGCCCCCTAACAACAAAGTGCCATCAATGGCTGCAAGGTATGTATAATACACCACTCCACTGGCCGCAGGCATGGCTATCCACACACATCAGTATACAGAAAAGACTATGATTATGACAAAATCCATCCGTGCTGTGCACATAAACTCCCTGCATACTTACAGTACGCCTCAACACCTCTGACAGCAGAATGCAGCGCAGGCCTATGATAAATTTGGGCACGCTTAACACATTGTGAGTCTCTAGCACTGAAGCCACCCCTACTCCTCTATGCACCCATCCATACACCTGACTGTATGGGTTGCTTATCTACCTGAGACTGGCCAGCAGTTCTAAGCCTTTTTTGGCCAAATTCACACACTCATCATAATCGTGCTCCATGACCTCCAACATTCTGGACTCGGGTCCCTGAGGGCATTCCCACTAACAGCGCATTGAAACTATAATAATGGTAACATTGGCGCTACACAAATGACAAGTACATTACAAAAAGGACCAGATTTTGTCCGGAGGAGAATCTCTTGATGGCAGATCTGGGGCTCCCCATCTACCAGTACCATGTCGTCATACTCCTCTGTAGTATGTGTGTTTGGAGATGTGTTTGTGTCCGGACCAGTATCTGTGAGGGTAGCCACAGGGATAGAAAATAACCAAAGAGTTGGTCTTGGAGGGTGAAGTGGTGGAGCCACATCGTCATTTGAGGGCAAGACCAGGGGACTCCTATTTGGAGCACCTTGAGTTGCTGGATGAGGTAGCAGCTTCTGCAATTCAGTGACCAAAGTGTGTAAAGTAGACAGAATGTCCAATGAGAGATCCCTGGCTGCCGTTGGTGTTCCCATGGGAGCTGTAGGAATAGCTGCTGGTGGAACAGGTGGTAGAACTGGCGGAGAAGAGCTGGCAGAATCAGGTCTGGCTCTTCTTCCTGTAAAGAGAATACAACCTCCAGAGGCTCTTCATTTCCTGAGAAAACACCTTCTGGCATCAATTCGACAGGTGATGCTGCTCCAGCTGACCTTGCAGGTACCAGAGTGAAGAGTGGCTTGGCCTTTGTAGGCCGCGGTAGAAATGAGAGTTCGGGAGGCAGCTCATTGTCCACACTTCTAATCCTAGAAAAAGAAGCAAGTACTGGTGCTTGTGGAGTCAACAAAGGTGCCGTGAACGCCAATGGTGCTGATGCTGGTCTCTAAGGCAGAGTAATCCGAATCTAAGTGATTTGGCCGCGGCAGAAACTACTGCGGCCGAAACGTTCGCATGAGAAAGGTGTGAACTACCAAAGGTTTGCACCTTTTTCATGCGAACACACATACATACTCACACCCACACACACAATGCACCCATAACACCCCCCCACCCTCAGCACACCCACACACCCAACATAAGCAAACCCCACTTACCTTCATCTTCACGCTGGGTTCCTGCAGCGCCAGTTCCCTTTCACTTCCGTGATCGGGAACCGGCGCCACAGGGTCCTTTTCTTTTTTTTTTTAAACGGAAGGCTGCAGGGGCGTCCCCCGCAGCCCCCGCTCACTATACCATAATGTATAATGAGTGGGGCGAAGCGGGGGACACCCCTGCAACCCCTGTTTCTTTTTAAACGGAACGCTGCAGGGGTGTCCCTCCGCATCGCCCCGCTCACTACACTTCATGGTATAGTGAGCAGGGGTTGCGGGAGACACCCCGGCAGCCTTCTGTTTAAAATAAAAAATAAAAAAACGGGGGCTGAAGTGTAGTGAGCGGGGCGATGCGCAGGACAAAAAACATTTTTTTTTTAAACGGAAGGCTGCAGTGGTGTCCCCCACAGCCCCCGCTCACTATACTATAGTGAGCGGGGGACACCCCTGCAGCCTTCCATTTAAAAAAAAAAAGTACTATACTATAGTGAGCGGGGGCTGTGGGGGACATCCCTGCAGCCTTCCGTTTAAAAAAAAAAAAGTTTTTGTCCTGCGCATCGCCCCGCTCACTAGCCCCCGTTTCTTTTTGATTTTGTTTTTTAAACAGAAGGCTGCGGGGGTGTCTCCCACAACCCCTGCTCACTATACCATGAAGTGTAGTGAGCGGGGCGATGCGGAGGACACCTCCACAGCCCTCATTTATTTTTTTACAATGCTACCACCAAAGGTTCGAACCTTTGGTGTTCAAACCTTTGGTGGTAGCATTTTTAGAATTTTTGGTCATTGCAATCATTTTTTGTCAGTCAAATCGGCCTATACCGAGTAATCCTGGCGACTGTGGTAGTAGTTGTAGATGAAGTCGAAGCAATCCTGGACGGAGCAGTCATCAACAAGGCGGTAGATTTTGTTTGATGGACCATTGCCAGGACTGTTGTTGACAAAATTGTGGAGAAGCGATTTTGCTCGATGTAGTGTCGTCAGATTTGTCGCCGGGACTGTCACTGACGAAATAGCTGGTGTTGACGATTTATGCCTGTGGCTCATCGACAGGGTTGTTGCTGTGAATGTTGACGGACATCTCTTTGAAGAGTGGGTCGAGTGTTTAGTCGTGGTTGTAGTCTTTGCAGCTGTGAAAGGGGATGTCGACGTAGATGCAGATACAGATCTGGCAGCTGCAGATGTAGTCGACGGGGGGTAGTCGAGATAATTGACTTATGTCCCCTTTTAGGTTTCTTCCCCAGGGAAGAGTCCTCATGTGATCTTGACATCTTTGTAGAGAGAGTCTGAAGTATGGGCCTCCGTGGCAGAGGCATGACTGTGGATCGAGGCAGAGTCAAAGGCCCTGGGACCCTCCTAAAGCGACGCCACCAACCTGCGATTACGATTCTTCTGAGTTTTTGATGAGGACTGGCAAATTAAGCAGTTGTCCACATCATGGTCTGGGTGCAGGCAATATATGCATTTTTCATGTCGATCGTCCGCAAAAATGTTCGTGAGGCTACACTCGGAGCAGGCCCTGAAAAGGCACTTCTTGCTGGCATCATGACATGGCCGCATGGAGAAGGCCTCAGGAGAAAAAGGCCTCTTGCGATAAGAAGATCCTCTGATGTTTTGGATCTTCACATGCAACAGATCCCTGCTACAGACAATCACAAAAGTGACGGATGATGAAGAAAAAGTTTAACCAGACCGAAACACGTGTCTGGGGTTGCTGTTGGTACTCTTGTTCAGAGGAGAATTGCCTAGCATTTCGGTACTGGACTGCCCCAGGGCAGGACAAAGACTGATATGTTTAGGATATTTCTCCTCTGTGAAAGATAGTGAGCTAAAGACTCTGGGTAATTCTCTTGTAACCAGGACTCATGTCTGGCAGAGAGTCTCCCAGGACCCCCTTTGTTATTTGCATAGTTGTCCTACAATACATACCTGGGTTTTCATTGCACAGTGAGTGTATTCAATCATATATTTTTATACATCTAAAGTATAACTTGTATTGGAGTGCTCTGTGTGTCTCATTGTAGCCCTAGACCACACTCACACCTTCCTGAGCCTAACGGTTGCTACTCTGCTATATTACATTGATTGAGTTTAGCTAGACATCAGTGTCTCTCCATGCTCCCTATAATAAAGTTATCTCTAAGGACCCTTGTTAGGGAGAATTCTCATTCAATGGCTAATATCCCTTACCTAGTGAGTCCCTCAGCAGCTTTGCTGGATTTCTGAAGTTATTTTTTTCCACTTGGTAAGAGTGTGAGGTTTTCCCTCACTCTTACCCATGTTTTGCCATGTGTATTTCCCCTGTTTTTGTGATTGTGGACTCTGGAGTACATCACTTCATTAGCCCCCTTCTTTTGTGTGTTGCACAGCACCTTCAGTGCAGTGACACAGGGTTGTCTTTTAGACCATTTCTGGGGCTGACCACTGTTCCCCAGAAAAGGGTAAAGTTGCCATTAACTTTACTTAGTCATTTAACCACAGATCCAGTACACCCCATCTTACATGGAGTACTGGAAAGGGTTAAACCATAGCCCTTTGTATCTGTCCCTCCTAGAGCGTTGTTTCGCTCTTTTAACATTTAGAGTTGGCTGATGGCAGTGGTATCTACCCTAACTTTTCTACCGCGATTATACTATATAAACGTGGTATTGTTGTAGGCTATTATATTAGCCTCGAACTTAATCCCGCTTGACCAAATACTTTTTCTTTTGGCTTCGGTCGGGTTTATTCGCCATTTCTTTTTGTTAAAGTCGTTCTTGTGTTTTACTTTGCGCTGCAAACCAGGTTTGCCTTCTTTGTTCACTGTCTTTTCGCGGGCTTCTGCCAAGAAGCCCTCCTCTAGGCGCCTGGGTGTCTATGTGGGCTGAATGTGAGGGAGGGGTGTAGTCACCCCCTGCACAGGGTATACTAGGAAACCCAAGTCGCACTTTGCCATGATTGGCTGAGGTGGTTGTCCGGGCTGGACAACCCCCCTGCTGCTTGATTGACAGCCAGGCTGTGTGAATGGGGGATTTTCAGATAAAAGGCAGGACTCTTGGGCTAGAAGTCAGAGTCGCCACTGGAACTACAAGGAACCGAAGAGAAGCAGAGAAGAAGTCGGCTGCTGCAACTATCCTGTCCCGGTGAAGCCCTGCTGCAGTCCTAAGCTATCTACCCTTCGACGACCAGAGAAGACCCAGTCCGGAGTCTTCTTCCCTTGAGCCTGGTGGGGACAACCAGCTCATCTTCTTCAGCCAGAGGATCCTCTTTGTGGTCGAAATCGCTGCAACCTGCTGTAGTGGTCCGGATAGCCATCTGAAGAGCCTCTCCTGTTTTTAAGGAGCGCACCTTTTATTCACTGTTGCTGCTGCCGGCTTCAGCCCTGTGTGGTGCAGACACCTCCCGACGTCCTCCTTCGCATCGAAGGTCCAGGAACCGTGGGGTCTGCAGGAAACTACCAGGAACAACTGCTGTGGCACCAGCCTCTTCATTGAATAAGGTAGTGTGTTCTGCTTGAGGAATTAGGGTGAACCCCTTTTCTTTGCCTCTAAGGCTTGCCCTTGTCTTCCCTCCTTCTTATAACTTTTGCTTCCTCTGTTGACAATATCTAAGTACTCGTGGCTACGTTGAATCGTGAACTGTCCGACTGTGTGATCCTCAACAAAAGGAAACCGGTTCCACTTGACACTGGCTCCGGCCTATTGACTCTTGAATTTCTGTCCATGAGTGTTCTCTGATTCTGTCTGTCTTGACAAAAGTATTGCCTATGATTTTTGCCCCAACTCTCTCTGCGTATCTCAGGTGCTAAATGTGTTTTTGCCCCAGTAACATTTCTTGCCGCGGATATGTGTTTCTTTAGTAAAACTGAACTGTCGTTACTGTCAAAAAGTGATCGCAAATGTATTCCCAGTAACATCTTTTGTTTCACAACACCGGTCCGTTAAAACATAGGGTGCTTACCTTGAAGTTATACCGTACAAATTGAATTGGTTGGTTGTAGTATATTTTACGTGTGGTTTTGAATTAATAGAAGTGTTGTGTTTATAACAAACGGTTTTAAAAATAAATGTACTTATATTTTTTACCTGAAACCTTGAGTCAGTGTTTGCTTGAGTCACAGTAATTGTGGTCCCTTTGTGCAATCTGTGCTACTGCTCATATACTCTTGAGATAAGTCTGGCTGCTCTGCTACTGCTACCACTTTAACATAGTAGTACAGGCTTGTACCAAAGGTAAAACTTGTATTGCCACCTGTAGTCTTAATTGTGTGTAGTGGTCCCTAAGGGCACTGCACAGGATTCTGCCTAACAACCCACCATTAGGGTTGATTCTGAAAACCCTTCTTAATCAGCTACTCCAAAAACACAGGGGCAGTGGCCTAAGCACTGATAAATAAAGTACAAATAAAACGGTTGCTGCATATGTAGGAGAAATCCCAGAATTAAACACAGGCCTAGCTTGCTTCTTAGTGCATGTCCGTGCAGATATGCAAACAAGCAAGAAGAGAAACTTAATGAGAACTGCAGTTACTTCACTTTTTCATGAGTAGTTTAGAACTCAAGACCACAGATTAATCAAATTCCTACTGTGTTCTTCAGATCCACCCCCATGCACCAAACACTACTTGCTTCACTCTGTTCGGCCTTTTCCTACATAGGATATTAAGTTCATACCTCGCTCACATGCCATCCATGCTCCAAACTTTAGTGATCACTCTTGCAGGAAAAGGTCAGATTGAGCTTGATGCATCTGCCGTCCTGGACAGTTCAGAAACCATGCACTCCCACCAATCACCCTCAATTCACAAGGAGTCAGGCCACAGAGGTGCTTACATTTTCCACACTGAGGTCTTCTCTGGCTTTCCTTTTGCGTGGTGTTTGAGGAGCCTCATTGGTACTGCTGCCTTCTCCATTGCAAGGATTTTTCTGTTTGTTCTACTCTCATAACCACTGAGGTATTTAGAGGGGGACAATGGAGTTGGTGCAGAGTGACAGGAGCTTGAAGGGCAACACGCAGACTAGTTGTTTTCCCAACTCTGCAATAAGTGGGACATTTAAAAATGGTGACCAACTATGGAACACAGAGGTGCATCGAGCAGCGAAGAAGGAGATGTTGCCATCCTCGCCAGGGCTCCTGAACGTGAAGCACACCGACAGAGCCGGCAAAGCAGAGAAGCCAGTTGGGATAGGAGGAGGAACGCTGGATGCGAGCAATAAGGGCTGTGGAGATGTCGGGAGCAGTGCAGGAGCTCCTGGAGGTTCGGTCGCTCCTGGAGGCAGCAGACTTCATCCCGGGCTGGGAAGGAGAGATGGCGTATGACCGCGCAGCTGAGAGAGCATCCGCACACTCCAAACTGGAAGACAGAATAAGAAGCCATAATGCAGGGGTGCGAGCAACATGGGAGACACTGGAAAAGACCAGTGAGTATGCCCAAAGCAGCTGGGGACCTTGAGGGTTGCGACAACCGTGCCAACATGTGATTGAATGGTACAAGATTGCTAATGGAGAAAATATACAAAGGCAGAGTTTTTCTTAATATAGTCAAGGCAAAGTACAAATTCAACACCCAATGAGACAATGTTTGATGCAGAAAATATACAAAGGCAAAGTTTATTTGAATGCAGTCAAGGAAAAGTACAAAGGCAACATTCGTTTGAATGCAGCCAAAGAAAAGTAGGAAGTCAAGATTTAACAAGAAGAATGTTTGAATGCAGACAAGACAAAGTATAAAGGTAAACCCCTATGAAATACAGAAGCATAAAATGCCAATGTGGGAGAGAAGTTTGAGCAAATATATCTGAATAACTCATTACCACAAATAGATATACCAGGCAGCACATAGGATATGCTATTGTGGTATATCAATGAACTGTGAAACCCATAAGAAGTCCTGGCAGGCGAGTACACCAGGCAGGTGAAAATTGTATGAAGATTCTTGGCACAGAAGTATATCAGGTAATCTGCAAAGTTACAAGAACCTTTACAGAAAGACTATTACAGAACTTTGTGCTTAAACAGAACTTTTTCATTGATCAACAACTTTGTGAGTCCAGTGAAGATGCAAACTAACTGTTAACTAAAGTGACATTTTGCCATTCTGTTTAAGAACCCAGCGGAAAGGGACCCCCCTTTGGACCCAAAGGTCATTACCTTGAAGAAAATTGTATTTTAGTTTTCAACACTTTATCTAACATCACGTAAAAGACATGTTCCTTGCACCCTTTGTTGTTTGTTTATAAGTATGAGGGTCAGGATAGGTTGTTTTGTCTACAAGGGGGGCTTTTTTTGTTACTGACATCCTGACACAGAGAGATCCTTTGTTTTATTTTCTATGTAGGGAATTTCCTCTTTACAATAGGGCTGTTTTTCCACCCCATTTTATTTAATAAAAATGTCTCTACTTAAGAACATAATCACCTTGTGTCCGTCTCTCAATACTGACCCCTCACAGTAGCCAGATGAGGGGTTTAGTGTAGAAGAGGCTGACAGAGCTGATGCTGGTCGTTCCATCCTGCGCAGGGGGTAAGGCTGGCTCTAAGATGTGACAAGTCAAAGAGTATTGTGCCAACATTTTCTAGTCTGAACCTCTCTTGCAGGAGGCAGTAATTCCCTCTTCCTAAGGGGAAGATACAGGCAGAGGTATGTGCAACTGTGTACAAGCTCTGCAATAAGGACATCTGAGAGTGGAGGCAGAGTGGGCTTCATGAATTTGGCACAACTGCAATAGATAAACACATGGCATGAACTAACATTTAAATACAATTGCAACCCACTGCTACAGTATCCTTCTCTAGTAGTGTGAAAGCAGCATCTGCCAGAAAATCTGGCAATGAAGTTCAATCCTCATCACAACAGGTTTAATTGTAGAGGGCACGTTCACCCCGAGAGGGGCATCTTGGCGCTATTGACAGATAACCGATGTTTATTGTTACCCAACTTAATGGTACTAATTTTCTCAACCTCAGAAGGATGAAGAGCTAAGTGGGCTTGCCGGGATTCAAACCTGTGACCATGAGGTCAAACGTAGACCCCTTTAGAGGATGCATTAGTCCACTCAGCCACAGACCCCGCTGCCATGCGGGTGTGAAAAGAAGCTCAAGCACAGTCAGCAGACAGTGCAGTCCAAGATGGTCTGGCGGTTCACCCACATCCTCATCACCCAAACATCCCCTCTAAATTGATCAAGGGGTGGAAGACTGACAAGTGTGCCATATATTTACATGGGCCAGCCCCTGGCCCAGCTGGCTGCTTCTGTCTCTTGACAGTCTCTTCTAACTGGCTCCTTATGATCTTGATCCCACCTGAATATCTCTGTCCCTCACCTACGCAGTAAGTCCTCTCGCTTCAGGTCCTTCGACCCCTTCATCCCCTTGCTCCTCCTTTCGTCTTTCCCATGATTGGAACTCCCTAACATCAAAACCAACACCAACTTGTTTGAATTCAAGTTGATCTTCCACTTTCATCTCCTACACTGAGAAGGGGGCAAACACTTTCCCAGAACATTCTTTCCTACTTTATTCCCTGCTCTCAACCACAGCTGCTTTTTTGCTTGCTGACATTTCCTTGTAAATACTACTCTTTGTTCCCCTGTTGCTCTGATCCGTCCCCAACTCATGTCGTATATTTTGCCTTTTATCACGAGATACCCAGATAAAATGTGTAGATCTTGCTGTATCTTGTACAGCACAGGGAGAACCCATGACATTTCCACTTTTGTGGCTCTCAGGTATCAGGGGTAACCTGAACATTCTCATATTAGTTGATCTCAGGATAGTGGGAAGAACCCCAAAAACGTTCATGTTGACATCTCTCATGTAACTGGGAGACCACAAACATGTTCAGGTTGACACCTATCATGTAGCTAGGAGAACCCACAGAATTCACATGCTAGCAGCTCTCATGTGTAGGGCTAAGTGAAGTTGTGGGACTTCATCTCTGTATACTTCGTAAAGCCTACCATAACACTTTACAAACTTTATGAATTTGGCACTTACATTTTTGCAAATTGGGTTTTGAGGGTAATTAAGTACACATATGTGATTAATAGTGTGATAAATTGAGCTCTGGTGGGGCTGGGTTTGATCTTCTTTGCAAACAACTGTAACCAATAAATTATTAACACCAACTAGAGCCAATTAATTTGTTTTGGTGAACTTTGTATTGCATTTGTTTGAAGGGATGCAAATGTGGTTTTGCATGCTGCTTTTTTCACTAAATGTACTTTAACCATGATAAACTTCAGAAAATGTGGCTATGTCTGTCTTGTATTCCGCTAAATTAACTTTGGCCAGTAAAATGTGGTTATGTGTGTTTTGTTGTCCACTAAATGTACTTTGAAATGGGGTTTTGCTTGGCTTAATACTAGTTTTTGGTGATCTTCACACGCATACATGTGTGCAATGATTTTTAGCAGCAACGAGAATTAGCAGGAAATTTCATCCGCTAAATGATTGGTACGGACAAAAAACTACTGTCAAATAGTTGCAAGAAACCCAGGAAACATTCTGTAGCTGTCTGAAGTTGGGAACTTCTACATAATTACGCAAGCAGAAAAAAACATCTTTGCCTCTGTTCACGTAATGGGAAGAACCCAAAGGATCCTCGTGTTGCTGGCTCTGGGCCCTGTTGAAAGGTAGTTAATGCCATGGTGATTTTAATATAGCAGGATTAGCACTTAGGAGCAGGATTTAAGAACAGAACAGTAGTAGCACAAATGATAATGGCATCTCATCACAATAAGACAGTCACTCCTCAACTACATCTGACATCAATCAATATAGCTATCAGTTTTACAACTATGAGTCTACTAAACAGCTCTGCTCTAAATGTTGATGTGTGACTGACAACAAATCTTCATCAGAGAGGGTACATCTTCCTCAATGCAATTCTGGCATATTTTAAGAAATCTTAATTATTGAAAATTGGGCACTTACAGGCTTCACCAGATGTCAAATACTACACCCCTTCGGCACTAAAGACTTGCTCAGACTGTACACAGGCAGGGGACAGTTTAGGGATTCTAGAGCAACTCACAAATCTTGCTCGCCAGACCAACCCCTTACTGATCTAGTACTGTAGTGGATCAAAATCTCTACTCATGTGAGATGTAACAAGTAGATCTAATTCCACCATCTGATCTGCTGAAGATCCATTCTTTGTTCTTTTAGACCCACCTGCATTAGGCAATCCTGATTGAGTGATGGGTGTATCCCACAGGCTCTTCTCCTTTAGCCTGTCACTATATATAGCCCATAGTGTTCACAGAATATGGGGTCAGGTGGTGTAGGTAACAAGAGAAATATACTCCCTGATAATAGAAGTCGCTGTTCTTTACATGTCTGTTTGTGAGGTGTTTAGCACAGGGATTGGTGCATATTAATGTATGACTCTTAACCATAAACCATTTTATTTTCACCCCCTTCATCAGTGTATCTCAACACATCTGAACGTTGTCTCAATCTATTGTGTCTTAGAATTCCCATGTGGCTGAAAAGGGGCCTTTACTGATATCTTTCATTGAGACTATGATTCAATCTGCACGCAACTTTGAGAGGACATCCTCACCAGTGTGTTGACTCCACCTTGCCAGCCAAATTATGATTCCCTCATGTTGACCAGGTTGAATTCTGGCTCATACTCGAGTGGCAGTACCTCACTGAGTGGTGCACTGCACTCGCTAACATGCTTGGTATTCTCCTCAATAGGTTGTAGCACACAACAGTCATTGTTAGGCAGAATCCCGTGCAGTGCCCTTAGGGACCACTACACACGATTAAGACTACAGGTGGCAATACAGGTTTTACCTTTGGTACAAGCCTGTACTACTATGTCAGAGTGGTAGCAGTGGCGGAGCAGCCAGGCTTATCTCAAGAGTATATGAGCAGTAGCAGAGATTACACAAAGAGACCACAATTACTGTGACTCAAGCAAACACTGACTCAAGGTTTCAGGTAGAAAAATATAAGTACATTTATTTTTAAACCATTCGTTATAAACACAACACTTCTGTTAAACTTAAATGAAAACCACACGTTAAACACACTACAACTAACCAATTCACTTTGTACAGTAAGCCTCAAGGTAAGTTCTCTGTGTTTGAATGAACCGATGTTACGGACAAAACATGTTACCGCGAATATGATTGCGATCACTTTTTGACAGTTCGGTCTACTAAATAAACGTGTATCCGTGACATGAAATGCTACCGGGGCAAAACACACTTAGCACCTGAGATACCCAGAGGGAGTTGGAGGCAAAAATCACAGGCAATATTTTGGTTAGGCAGGCAGAATCAAGAAACACTCCGAGACAGGAGTTCAAAAGTCAAAGGGTCGGAGCCAGAGTCGAAAGACGCCGGGGCCTGTTGCCGAAGATCACACAGTCAGACATTTCACGATTCAACGTTGCCAAAAAGTACTTCGATATTGTCAATGCTCAGAAGCAAAAGCTATAAGAAGGAGGGAAGACAAGGGCAAGCCTTGGAAATGAAGAAAGGGGGTTCACCCAGTTTCCTCAAGTAGAACACAGTACCTTGTTCCAATGGTGCAGCTGGTGCCCTGGCAGTTGTTCCTGTTGGTTTCCCGTCACGTCTGAAGGGGGTCTGCACCACACAAGGATGAAGCCGGCAGCAGCGAAGCAGAATAAAAGGTGTGGTCCTTAAAAACAGGAGAGGCTCTTCAGATGGCTATCCGGACCACGACAGCAGCGTGCAGCGATTTCAACCAAGGAAGAGGTTCCTCTGGCTGTAGAAGGTGAGCTGGTTGTCCCCACCAAGCTCAAAGGAAGAAGACTCTGGATTGGATCTTCTCTAAGTCGTTAAGGGGAAGATAGCTCAGGACTGCAGCAGGGCTTCACCAGGACGCGGTATTTGCAGCAGCCGTCGTTCTCTCCACTTCTCTTCGGTTCCTTGTAGTTCCAGTGGCGACTCTCTGACTTCTAGTCATGCAGGTTTATATTCAAGGCTAATATAATAGCCAAGAACAGTACCACGTTTATCTAATATGATCGCGGTAGAAAAGTTAGGGTAGATACCACTGCCACCAGCCAAGTCTAAATGTTAAAAGAGCGAAACAATGCTCTAGGAGGTACAGATACAAAGGGATACAAATTAACCCGTTCCAGTATTCCATGGAAGATGGAGTGTACTGGATCTGTGGTAGATTGACTAAGTAAAGTTAATGGTAACTTTACCCTTTTCTGGGGGACAGTAGTCGCCTCAGAAATGGAGTCGAGGAAGTCTCAAAGACAACCACTGAAGGTGTTGTGTGACACACAAAAAGAAGGATGCTACTGAAGTGGTGTACTTCAGAGTCCACAATCAAAAAAACAGGTAGAAACACATAGCAAAACGCAGGAAAGAGTGGGGGAAAAGCTCTCACTCTTACCAAGTGGAAAGAAATAAACTCCAGAAGTCCCGCAAAGCTTCTGGGAGACTCACTAGGTGAGGGAAATCAGCCATAAATGAGAATTCTCCCTAACAGTCATCAGCTGGTATTCTCTTGGTAAAAAGATTGCCTCATCTGAAGCTTGGCAGGAACTGTTGCAATAATCAGCAATGGCATTGGATTGTTCACATTGGTGGTCCAAAATTTGCAAATTCCCAGCAGGTGGCAATTGCCATGTTCAAGTGGAGTTGTATCAAACTGTGATGCACTCGCAGTTGGTGCAACAACAATCTGTGGTGCAACCTAACAGTGAGAACCCTCTTGGATGACCTTGATGATATTGCCCTTTCAAGAGTATGTAAAGGGCGCCTGGCGAAGTCCTGATATGCCCAGGAGGCTACTTGTAGGTAGATAGATAGAAATCAGGGTGAGAGATCCGAAAGCAGCTGTCAAGTTTTTGAAGCTATTTTATTTTGCCTTCAAAAAGATTTTGCACAGATGAGTATTTTTACACATTTATAAAACTTTCGATAAGCACGAAAGGTTAGGTGGACAGATATTTCTTTTTTTGCGAAATAAAAGTGAGTATCATCCTCTTTTCTTGCGGAGGAACAATTTTCACAGTGATGCACGAGTATACAGTACAGGTAGGTGATGACAGAGGGTGTCAACAGTGTGCGGCCCAGGTCTGTGATAGGTCCGGGGGTACTAGAACAACAATAGTGAACACAACACTATTCTACAAACACATATACACAGGGGTTGTGCCACAGAAAATCGACACGACGGTGTTTCGGCCAAGCTGGGCTGGGATTAAGCCTGAGGTTGTAGTGGCCTTCATCAGGATGGTCTCTTAATAAAGGTTCTGTCCGTAAAGGAAATCTGTGGGGAAGGGGAGAGCTGTCAGGATCTCAGGTAGTTGAGGTTTCATTTACGTATTCACAAGGACTCAAATACAACCTACCGTACGGACAATTTCTTCGTGTACGCAGGAACTGTACAGAAAAAGACAAATTCGAACATCATGCCCAACAACTCCAAAAATGCCTAAGCGAAAGAGGCTATCCCAAAGAATCCATCAAAATGGCCCGCAAAAGGGCAGCCAACACCGACCGCACTATCTGTCTGACAACCAGCACCAAGGAACCCATAGACCGGACGGTCTGTGTCACCACATTTAACCCTATCAGCAACTTGTTAAAAACCACCATAAACAAGCATTGGCACCTGATAAAAAACAAAGGCACCCTGGACAAAAAACCTTTGTTTGCTTTTAAAAAGAACAGGAACCTTACAGATATGCTGGTACATACATTTCTCGAACCGGAAAAATAATAAGACACACTATGGGGTCTACCGCCCATAGTAGGACATTACTCATGTGGAAAGTGCGTCGCATGTCGCTACACCAAGGCCAGCAAGACATTCACGCACAAAAATTTCATCTGGACAATGCAAAGCCATACGAACTGCGAGAGCAAAAACGTAATCTATGTGATAAAGTGTCCATGCGAGCTCATCTACATTGGGAAAACAACCAGACCCATTAAACAAAGGATAAGTGAGCATCGATCGAGCATCAAGAACTCCATACAGGATAAACCACTAGTGGAGCATTACAGTAAAAAAGGCCACACCAATGAGCAACTCACCTGGACCATCTTACAACAACTACAACAACAAAGAAGAGGAGGTGATATCAATCTAGCGCTCACTAGGCTTGAACAGAAATGGGTCCACAGACTGGACACAGCAAGAACTGGACTTAATATCACTGTAGAGTGAAAACACTTCTGGGACTAAGTGACCCCCGTAGATTCCACTGGCTTTTGTCCAGTACAGGTCCTATCCGAGCTCTGGTTCACATCCTTCTGTCCTCTTTCTGACACTGTATGTTTGCATTTTTTCTTGCAATTTTTAACATCAACATATTTGCCATTTAACAACCGTGTTTATAAAGCATTGTATGTTTCTCAAAATCCAGATGTTTTACATTAATCACATAAGAAACTATACAGCTTATACTGTTTTGTGTACATGTGGATTTCTCCACACAATCTGTCTGACATGTTTACCAGGACCACATTACTGAGTTATGTATATCGAGCCTTCATCATACAACTTTGTGTCTACCTCCCAAGGACAGGCATGTGCACATTCAGGACCTTTATGACACCATGCTAATCTCAAATGTGTCTCTCATGCTTGATTTACTTAATTTCCTCTCAAGCCATCAACATTTCATAGTGTCCAGTAATCTGCAGCAGTTGACCCCCTGCCGCACTCCCGTTGTACCGAGTCCATTATAGTCCAGCACCTTATTTTAAGTCATCCATGATAGGAGCCTTCTGTGCCCCCTCGAGAGCTCACACATACGGGTCATATCTGTTGCTTGTCATGCCTCCTCACTATTGGCCGAATGTTGAACTCCAATAACCACGGCCGTTACTCAATCCTATCTTTGCCCTACCCTACTCTCCATTGGGCACCCCATTGGCTGGCCAGCCCGGCTGGGCTGAGCTTTTAACCTATGGTATCTGCACTCCTCGGTAGCATCCATTACCGCGAGGAGCGCAGACACTTCCACAACAGGCTTCGGTAAGTCACATTGCTAAATTATGCTCTTTTCCTCATTTTGACAGTTCGGAACAGACAGCCTAGGTACCTCCAGCATTTCCCACCTGATGCACTGTCCTTTTATAGTCTAAGTCGTGCACTGTAGAAGCTTTTAGTCCTCTTTTAGACATCTTGTAAACGCCCACGGCAGCACCATTCTTGTAAAAAGATTGGAAAACGTTATATGTCTAAAAACACGGCGATGGCAGCACCTAGCTTCCACCCTGATCCAGCACAAGTACTCCTTTAGCAATATCAAGTCACGGCATAAAAACTACTACAGCACAAAAAAAAATTATAACATTTTTTATTTTTATGGACTTTGCACCCACCACAAAATCGTATTGCAATCTCCTCTTGCATGCTCGTGTCACTTTTAATCACAGTAAACTGCGTTTTACAGCCCATAGTTCACCATGGCGTTTAAACTTGATTCCTGCCACCGACGGGATACCAAAATGATAGCCTTTACCTGATGGCTTTGTTGACAAACACCACTCTCACAAGACACCCACACCACCGGTGTCCATCATTCCGGGTCCAATACTCACCACTCCAACACATCCCATGCTGGATGTACATGGGCCTTGTGTTTTGCTTGAAATACATGGTCTCCCCCACACGTGGAGATAACGGTATACTTACCTTTGTGTCTACAGCTCCCAGAGACCATAGGCGTTAATAAGCAGCCTGACTGACCCAATTCACACGAGTCCTCTCATGTCCCCAAGAGTCCGGCAACCATAACAGGACTCCAGCACAGCGTCCCCGCTGCACCACAGCAGACGGTAAGCTGTTCAATGGTAATACACTTAGAGTGTATTTTTAGGCACTAATCAGCCATTATTTATTAATATGGAAATGAAACCTCAACTACCTGAGATCCTGACAGCTCTCCCCTTCCCCCACAGATTTCCTTTACGGACAGAACCTTTATTAAGAGACCATCCTGATGAAGGCCACTACAACCTCGGGCTTAATCCCGGCCCAGCTTGGCCGAAACACCGTTGTGTCGATTTTCTGTGGCACAACCCCTGTGTATATGTGTTTGTAGAATAGTGTTGTGTCACTATTGTTGTTCTAGTACCCCCGGACCTATCACAGACCTGGGCCGCACACTGTTGACACTCTCTGTCATCACCTACCTGTACTGTATACTCGTGCATCACTGTGAAAATTGTTCCTCCGCAAGAAAAGAGGACGATACTCACTTGTATATCGCAAAAAAAGAAATATCTGTCCACCTAACCTTTCGTGCTTATCGAAGGTTTTGTAAATGTTTAAAAATACTCATCTGTGCAAAATCTTTTTGAAGGCAAAATAAAATAGCTTCAAAAACTTGACAGCTGCTTTCAGATCTCTCACCCTGATATTGCCCTTTTACAGCAAATTAGGGAAACCACCCACTTGGACAGACAGTTTCATGGAAATGCTGGACATTAAAAAAAAACACATTCGAAAGAGCCTGGTGGGTTAATTATGATGCTACCAGGAAATTCAATCTTTTTTTATTTACCCGGTATCCTACAATGAAAATTATACAACCAAAGAAACGGCTCATTCATGATAAGATTGCACAATCAGGCAAGTTTCGGAAAGGAACTCTAGACTATTATTAACTGGTTTTGTTCCCCTTTATCAATTCAATTCAATTAAATGTAAGATTATTTTTGGTAAGCGCGGTGCCCACAAAACCCATAAGACAAATACATAATGAAAACCCATATCATTAGATAAAATAACAACTTGTGATAGCTATAGCCTCCGGCACTCCTTTTCTTAGCCCCACACGTTCTTTTCCTGGCTTAAGCTGCCCTCGAGACTCTTTTCTTTTGCAGTTGTCTTCTGGTGCATGCGGATTTAGGTCGGGTGACCTCTGCCCCACTCATCTGCTTATACATGCCGTTTTGTATCATTTCTAATGTTTAGATCACAGGGCTTCTCTTTCCAGGTTGTCAAAGCAAAGGGCAGATGAAGAAAAGGGATACAATAAAGGACCAGAACCCCTGCTCCACACAGCCCAGGCAAGTTAGCAGCATGTGCACGTCACCTTACTCATCCCTTCCAATCTTCACCCTCACCCACATGCACACACATTGTGTCTGCACCCCACTCCCACGCACTTCTAACCCACAGATCCTCAACCACATCTTTCTTTCCGCCACTAACACATCGCCTCAAAGACGCACACGCAAACTCATGTGCATCATTGCTCATTCCACAGTACTATATGCAGTAGGCATGGTTGACCTCATCACCACTCACAAAGCAGATGCACTTTTTATGGCAGAGACATGGCTCACCCTCACTTCGACACACAAAGGACAGGCAATGGAAGACTGGCGGAGGGTTTGTTTGTATCCACAAGACTTCATTGAAACACACCCTCCAAGAGTTCACCACACATGCATCCATGGATTTCCTCTCTTGCCGCTTCCCTCTCACCCATGCCCAGACAGCTACGTACCACCAGATCTACCAACCATTCCAAACCAACAATATAATCTCAGACCTCAACAAAACAGCATCCATCAGCAACAAAAGTAACAGCTTCCTCAGAAACGTCAACGTGCCCAAAGCCACTAAGAAAACAAGAGAGACTATAATTGAATGGCTTAACACCATGGGCATCAGGCTAATCATTACAGAACCAACCCACAATGAAGGCAACATGTTTGATGTGGTATTCATCAATTCGACAGCACCAGCCATCATATGTCTTCCCTCTCTTCCTTTGGACTTGACAGACAACTCAATTATACCCATCCTTCTCCACCACACACCTTTCCCCATCAGGGCCAAGACAAACTGACCAGGAAACCCAACCACTCTTTCAAGACCTTTCCTATGAATGCACTGAAAGGAATCCTCATCACCTTGTCACCTTGGCCTCTCTGTCTTACCCCTTGGAGAATGTCAATGACCAGCTCAGCACACTCACTCACACCATGGGACCATCAACACCCATGCACCACTGAAATCTTGATTCAACAAACATACCTTGGCCCACACAGGAACTCATACAAGTAGCCTGCAATCCTCTGGAGAAAATCCTAACATTATCACTCTGAGAACTTGCCAATCAGAATGCAGGACACCCATCATGACTGCCAAAGCAAAATACTACACAGCAATAATCCTAGAAGCATCCAATACAAGCATCCAAACCGTGAAGCACTGCATCAACCCCTTGCCAGAACCTGCAATACCACACTCCACTGACAATTAGAACAGCATCCTATGTCCTTCACAGACTAGATAGACACAATATAGCAAAACCTTTACTGTTCCAAACACTCCACAGACATCCCACCCATACCAGCCCACAACATATCAAGATGGACTGAATTAAGGGCAATTAATCCATTACACCTGACCAACACTCCCACTGTACTCTCATCCACCAACTACAAAGACAATGTACTCTCCTCCACCATTGTTAAGGTCATCAAAGACAAAGCACTCACACTACTCTTAACATCAACAATATATCCTCACATAAGGCACTTTCCTGGACACGCTGAAAATGGGGCAGACCTTCCCCCTGCTGGAGAAACCCACACTCGACCCAGATGACCTTGCCAGCTATCGCTCTATCACACATGTACCCTTCCTTGATTAAGTGATTCAGAAAATGCTGCCATCCAGTTGCACGAATGGATCACACAGCAAAACCTCCTACAGGACTAACAATCCTGTTTCTACCCATGCTGCAGCATAGAGACCGCTAACATCCAAGTTTTCAATGACGCTGTACACATAGTGCACAAAGTGGGCCCTTGCTTACTCATCCTCGTCAACTTCTCTGCTGCCTTTGATACCATTGACTATCACGCCCTCCTCAACATCCTTGCCCTGCATTTGGGTTTCAACAGAGCATTCTTTCAATGGTTCATCCAATACCTCTACAACAGTGTCTCACCTTTCCAGATGGGCCCAAACCGATCCCAGCACTGCCAAGTAACCTGCTGAGTTCCACAAGGCTCCATCCTGCCCCTGTTATCTTCAACCTCTACATGGAATATAAAGGGGAACTCCTCACCAACACAGACATCAATATGCAGATTCTCAACTTTAATTAAAGACCATAAAGACAAGTTACATCACCAACATCCATTGACTCAACCGCTATCTATTTCTCTTCTAAGCATGGACCTCAAGTGATTACACCTTTAGCTGAACTCTATTGCAAACAGATTAATTCTCCTAGGAAACCCCATCAAGTATGCCCTAGCCCAGCATTGGCTGACTGACATGAAGCTCATCGGATTTATGCCTCAACTGTCACCTAGTGCACAATCTCTCAGCTTTACTATCGGCTGAGACTTTTCATTGAAAACACACCATGCCAAGAAGACTCAAGCAGCATGGTACCAGTGTGCCCCTCCACAAAGCCACGCCTCTTATCCCTGCCCTAATTTGCAGAACAGTTGTCCAAGCCCTGATTATCTCCTACCTGGATGGTGGCAATGACCTACCCACAGGAGTCCCAGATGCCACTTTGGTCCTTTCAGAAAGCAGTCCAGCAACACATCACCCCCTTTCACAATGAGCTTTACTGGCCCTTCTAGCACGCATCATATTGAAGACTGCCTGCATCACATATAAAACAAGTCACAAACAAAACACCACTCTACTTGGCCAAGAAACTCAACAAGAAACTCACCATCTCTGTAGGCCAGTACACCACCAGAAGTCACACAATCACCAGGTTGGAAACAAAGAACTGCAAAAGGGAAAAAACAGGAAATAGACCTTTTCCTTCTAGGCACCCTGCCACTGGAACAAACTACTAACACAAATAAGACTGTCCCTTCCATCTTACACCTCCGGAATGATCGTACTCTTCAAAGAATATCTCAACAACCACTGAGCACTCCACACAGCCCTTTATCCCTCTATGGTGTTCCTCCGCTGCTCTGCTCACTCTGCCCATTTCAGTTCCTCTGCTACACCTAGATCCTACTTGTAACTCCATCGTACATCTCATTTGTACAGTGATGTGCTGCCCCCTAGCTAGTGTTGTGCTTTATAAATCCCATACATACATACGATTCATAAAAAAGAAAGTGTTTCCCTTTGTCAATTCAAAATACTAGTGATCCATCACAATGGCTGTGTGATGGTATTGCTAATTAGTTTAATAAAAAAAAATTGAAGTTAAAGGTTGTGGGCAAACTGGACATGCCAATTTGCAGGTATGTAGAGACATTCAACCCATTGTCAGCAACCCACAAGCCCTGCTGCAAGAGCCGTGCTCTTAGCTACTTCGCCACCCTCCACATTCTCCATGATGTTAACTCCCCGTGTCTTCTACCTTCACATCCTTACATACACAATGTGACCTGGTGCTGGGGTGCATGCAGTTTCTGTCCTCTAGGATTACTTAGGGATCCAGACAGATCATGCTCTGCATGGGAAGGGAAGGTCACTCAGTGTGCAGTCAAAGCCATGAGGAGGTGCAGCTTGTAGTGTGACTTCTTAGAGATGTCAGAGATGTGAGGAGAGAAGGAGAGTGTAGAGTTAAAGATGACCCGAGGTTTTTAGCCTTACAGGTGTGAACAGGAAGAGGACCAAGGGAGGCCGGCCACAGAGCTACAGGAAAGGAGGGAGCGGGTGTGCCGATGAGGAGGATCTCAGTGTTGCTGGCATTAAGGCAGAGGTCATTGGCGGCACACCACTCCTGGATAGCAGACAGACAGTCAGAGATGAGGGAAGTGGAGGAGGTGGCTGAGGGTAGCCTGAAGATGAGCTGGGTGTCATCCGTATAGCACTGAAATTTGGGGCAGAGAGCGACGATGCGGTGGGCCAGGAGTGCCAGGTATTGGTTGAACAGCCAGGGAGAGGGGTTAGACCCCTGGGGGACACCACAGGTAGAGAAAAAGATAGCAGAGAGGAAGGACCCAAGTTGGACCTGGGAGGGTCGGTCGGAGAGGAAAGAAGTCAGCCACGCCAGAGCCTGACTAGTGATACCCAGGTTATCACAGAGACAGTTGAGCAGGATGGCATGGTTGACAGTGTCAAAGGCAGAAGAGAGATCAAGCAGGGTGAGGACGCAAGGGGTGTTAGAGTCAAGGTTGGAGAGCAGGTCTTCACGGATGTTCAGGAGAGCAGTTTCCGTGCTTCTGGCAGCTCTGAAGCCAGACTGATGGTCATGAAGATAGCCAACAGATTCAGTGTGGAGATTAAGCTGGGAGATAGCCAGTTTCTCCAGGATCTTGCCCAGGAAGGGAGTGATGGAGATTGGGCGGTAGTTGGCCGGGCTGGAGGGGTCGGCAGTGGGTTTCTTAAGAAGAGGGTGCACAAGGGAGTGCTTCAGGGAGGATGGGAAGACTCCAAGGGTGAAGGAGTGATTGCAGAAATCAGCCAGGGCAGGAGCCAGGGAGTCTATGTGGTCCTTGATCGTTTTGGAGGAACAGGGGTGAACCTGTTTCGACAAGACTTTCATAGATCAGACTTGTCTAGCAACCTCGTCTGTGGAAAACAGGGGACAGGCAGAGAAGGAGGAAGGAGAGGTGGCTGCAGAGAGGCTAGAGGAAGAGCATCGAGTGGGGGGGAGGGGAAAGGAGGAGAGAGAGGACAGGATGTCCTGAGTTTTAGAGATGAAGTGAGAAGCCAGTGCCGTACATAGGGCCTGAGAGGGGACAGGAGAGGTAGAGACTGCGGCAGTGTTGGCCAGTTCCTTGCAGATTTTAAAGAGTTTGGCCGAGTAGTTAGACGCAGCAGAGACGCAGACTTGGATATGCTCTCTCTTCTTCGTTAAGACAGAGAGCCAGTATTGCCTTTGCAGCAGGTGGCAGGTCAGTTTGTCAGAGGATGTACATGAAGCACGCCATTTTCGCTCAGTCACCCTACACTTGCAAATACAAGAAAACTGCCCCTGACAATTCCAGCTATGAAGAAAGTAGAGCCCCCGCCCGTTTTCCTTGGCCCTGGACACCGCTGCACTCCAACATCTCACCTTGAACCTCTGAGGAGGCTCGATCTCTCAGAGGAGAGATGGAGTCTGCCGCCGCAGGGGAGTCGGGAGTCATGGCAGAGGCCGTCAAGGTTATTAACCGGGCGGAGGTGGAGGACAGTCACCCGGATCAGAGGAGCTGTGAGCGTGCGGGCGCAGGTCCACGGGCCCCCTCTCCGGAGCTAGTCTGCAGCCCACCTCTTGCTTGAGCGATGAGGAGGACTTGCAATCACCTAATCTACGGACCACGGCCCAAACAACACAGGTCTGTGTGAGCGTCCGTCTGAAAAACTTTACTTTCAGAGGCAAATATTTGAAATCTAAAAGACCCATCAGCAAAAACAACACGGCAAAAGCGTCCGAGTAAACTAAATGACTTGGCTGACACACAAATAAAGAGAACTCTAAAGAAAAAAGCTGACATCTTAACCAAACCAACTATGAGCCCCACAAGGCCTCATCAAACCTCTAAAAAGCCACCAGTAAAAAACAACGATTCTCAGAACCCCAGTTTGGGTAAACCGCTAATTACAAAGGTCCTGAAAGACTTCTTTAAAAAACAATACAAAAGCAAGTTTGACAAAATAGAAGTCTCTGATGCTGAAATGTTAGTGGCAGCCCAAGAAGCACAGACTTCAATGAAACTGTGCAAAACGACTGTTAGGCAGAATCCTATGCAGTGCCCTTAGGGACCACTGCACAGAGTTAAGACTACAAGTGGTGATACAAGTTCACCTTTGGTACAAGCCTGCACTACACAGAGAGAGTGGTAGCCAGTGCTTTAAGTGGGCCGGGGCCTGCCGGGGCCGGGCCCCGGCAGTCTCCAGAAAGTGGGGATGAGCCGGGGCCTAGCCGGGGCCCCCGTCCCACACAACATTGGCGGGATGCATTATCCCGCCGCGGCCGCAGATGCGACGAGAGATGCGCCCGTCATTATGTAGGCCAAGCTGACAGAAGTGCCAGCCAGCCGCAGCGACCCTGAGGCTGGCGGCACTTCTGTCAGTTAGTGTAACTCCCTCTGATGACCCCTCATCAGGGTCATCAGAGGAAGTTACTGTCCCTTTGTTTTCCCTCCCCAGGTCACTGACCCCCGCGGGCTCCGAGATCTAATATGCAGATTAAATCACGGAGCCCGCGGGTTCGCAGAGGGTGAAAGACGCCTCGGGCTCAGTGATCTATGTGCTCTGAGCAGATAGATCACAGAGCCCGAGGTGCCTTTCTCCGTCGGCAAAGCTTTATAAAAGATGCCTTGTACTGTGTACGTTTCAAGCCATCTTTTATAAAGGTAGAAATATTTCTATGTTTATAAAAGACGGCTTGAAACGTGCACAATTCAAGGCATCTTTTATAAAGCTTTGTCGACGGACAAAGCCACCTTGCGGTTTGTTTTGTCCGTCATCAACGCTTTATAAAAGATGCCTTGAATTGTTTACGTGTCAAGCCATCTTTTAGAAACATAGAAACATGCTATAAATATCTATGTTTATAAAAGGTGGCTTGAAATGTACACAAACCATAGTAAGGTAAGCACACAAGTGTGCGTAACTTACTATGGTTTGTGCACTTTTCAAGCCACCTTTTATAAACATAGAAATATGTAACATTGCTATGTTTATAAAATATGGCTTGAAAAGTACACACACCATAGTAGTACGCATACAAACATATAAATGCTCACATACATTTATATATTTCTTTGCGCACCTTACTATGATTTGTGCAATTTTAGGCCACGCCCACAATGAAAGCCACGCCCCCAAACGAGGGCCCCCCCTCAATTTCTTACCCCACTTAAAGCACTGGTGGTAGCAGTGACTGAGCAGCCGGATTTATCTCAAGAGCAAATGAGTAGTAGTAGAGATTACACAAAGGACTACAATTACTGTGACTCAAGCAAACACTGACTCAAGGTTTCTGCTTAAAAAATATAAGTACATAAGTACATTTATTTTTAAACCATCTGTTCACAAAACACTTCACTTCTAGTAAAATAAAACCCCACTTCAAATACACTAGACACAACCAATTCCCCTTTTGCAGAACTTCAAGTTAAGTACCTTCGGATTTGACAGACCGGTGTTATGAAACAAAGACATTACCGGGAGTACATATGCAATCTCTTTTTGATAGTAATGACACTTCGGTCTTACTAAAGATAAGCGTACCCGCGGGAAGAAATGTAACCGTAGTCAAACACACTTACTACATGAATTAACACAAGAGAGTTGGGGATAAAAATCATAGGCAATACTTTTGTCAAGGCAGAGAGAATCAGAGGACACTTTCTAACACAAAGATAAAAGTCAATAGGCCTGCGCCAGTGTCAAGTGGAACAGGGTTCCTGTTGCAGAGGATCACACGGTTAGAACAGTTCACGATTCAAGATTGCCAGGAGCACTTAGATATTGTCAGAAGAGGAGGCAAAAGTTATAAGGGGGAAGGAAGAAAAGGACTAGCCTTTGGTGAGGAAGAAGGGTTCACCCCAATTCCTCAAAGTCGGACAAAGTATCTTATTCGTTGAAGAACGCTGGTGCTACGGCAGTTGTTCCTGGTAGTTTCCTGCAGACTCACAGTTCCTGGAGCTTCAGTCCAGGGCTGGACTGGCCCATAGGGAACTCTGGAGATTTCCCGGTGGGCCTCTGCACCCTGGGCCTCTTTTGTGTGGTATTTCCAAATTTTCCCAAAGGAAATGGTTGGGCTTGCTGAAAATGTGTAACATAGGGCCATATTGAAATTATTTCCAGGGCCTCTTTTGCTTCCCAATCCACCCCTGCTTCAGTCGTGGAGACAAGGAGGACTTCTGGAGTGATCTACACTACCCAGGGATGAGGCCAGCAGCAGCGACAAGGAATAAAAGGTGTGCTCCTTTAAAACAGGAGAGGCTCTTCAGATGGCTATCCGGACCACTACAGCAGTGTGCAGCGATTTTGACCACGAAGATGATCCTCTGGCTGTGGAAGATGAGCTGGTTGACCCCACCAGGCTCAAGGGAAGAAGACTCCGGACTGGATCTTCTCTGTTCGTTGAAGGGTAGATAGCTCAGGACTGCAGCAGGGCTTCACCGGGACTCGGGGGTGCAGCAGACATCTCCTTCTCCGCTTCTCTTCGGTTCCTTGCAGTTCCAGTGGCGACTCTGACTTCCAGCCCAAGAGTCCTGCCTTTAATTTGAAAATCCCCCATTCACACAGCCTGGCTGTCAATCACTCAGCAAGGGGGTTGTCCGGCCCGGACAACCACCTGAGCCAATCAATACAAAGTGCGACTTGGGTCTCCAAGAAGATCCTGTGCAGGGGGTGACTACACCCCTCCCTCCCATTCAGGCCACCCAGACACCCAGGCACCAAAGGAGGCCTTCTTCGTAGAAGCCTGCCAAAAGACGGTGAACAAAGAAGGCAAACCTGGTTTGCCGCACAAAGTAAAACACAAGAAGGACTTTAACAAAAAGAAATGGCGACTAAACCCGACCGGAGCCGAAATAAATAAAAAGTATTTGGGCAAGCGGGTTTATGTTCAAAGCTAATACAATCGTCTGGAACAGTACCACGTTTATATAGTATAATCCCGGTAGAAAGGTTAGAGTAGATACCACTGCCAGCAGCCAAGTCTAAATGTTAAAAGAGCAAAACAAAGCTCAGAGAGGCATAGACAAAAAGTGGTAGGAATTAACCCTTTCCAATACTCCATGAAAGATGGGGTGTACTGGGTCTGTAGTTTTAAAGTGACTATATAAAGTTAATGGCAACTTTACATGTTTCTCGGGGGACAGTAGTCAGCCCCAGAAAAATTGAGTCAGTGGGAAGTCTAAAAGAAAACCCTGTGTCACTGCACTGAAGGTGCTGTGTAACACACACAAAAGGTGGGGCTCATGGAGTGGTGTGCTCCAGAGCCCAAGATCCCACAAACAGTAGAATTACACATGGCAAAACACATGTAAGAGTGGGAAAAAAGGCTCACACTCTTACCAGGTGGAAAAAATAAACCCCAGAAATCCAGCAAAGCTGCTGAGGGACTCACTAGGTGAGGGAAATTAGCCATAAATGAGAATTCTCCCTAAGAACGACGGCAGCGCGAGTTCTCTTACATCTGGACTCTCGCCCACGGCTAGATGGCACTTCGTAAAGCCAGCGGTCCTATCAACTATCTCCATTGGAAATATTACGCAGGAAAGAAACAACACAACGAATAATGTTTCACAAGGTAAAAGAGAGGAACAAATGCTGCCAAGCAAAAAGCCACAGTATGATGCTGTGGCTTTAGATGGCACAATAAAAACCTTTTGGTTGGCAGATATACAGCAAAGTCCAGAAAACACAAATGAAAGCCCCCTGACAGGAAAATCTTTGGCCCGGCCATGACTAGTTTTGGTCCGAGAGTCAAACTACGAAAATGGACGGCTAAATTCCCCAACTACTACAAGTAAAGTTCAGGCGAATGGAGAACAACTTCTTTCCCCAAAAAGAAATAAAACACCCTCTCCTGAAATATTTGACCTGACCAAGCCATTAGAGAGCACACCTCAAAAAGGATTGGCTTCACAAAGGGCCTCACTGCCATCATTACCTCCCTCGACCCTCAGAAACATAAGACAGTGTGACTTGCCTCAAAGCTTTTCTAACGACACACCTTAAAAAAAAAACTGACATTTTGTCTGTTTGTCTGTAATGTTGGCAGTAACCATAGCTTTGGCTCCCTTTTGCAAACTCTATGAGTCAATAAATGACACGCTCAAAGACCATACCTCGATCTTTGCGATGATGAACTCGAAACTCATATATCTTGAAGGGTACATTAACACTATGGAACGCAAATATAACACACAAATCACATACGAGTCAGTCAGTGCCTCCTCTCTACAAAATCGAAACTCGGCCTCAGTGCCATAAGCACCACTCCTAAAATCAACAGAGAGGAGCATTCAGGCACCTAAAGCGATCATAGAAACACTGAAAAAGGAAAACAGTGATTATCAATCGCACAAGCAGCAAACATTTGTTCAAACAAGTCACGACCCAAACAATGGAAAGGACACTTTCAAATCACCCCTAATTTCAAAAAAACAGAAAGACAAGAGTGCTCTGAGCTCGAATAAAGAAAGAAGAGCACGAAACAATTGTACCCACTTAGAGGACGAGATCATCCTTGTGGAAGACCCGGAAAACCATCAAACGACGAAAAAATTAATTGAGTCTAAACCAAGAGAGAATCCAACAACAACAAAAAACGTATCTTTCGCCTGCACCCTGCGGAGGAGACTCGGGTGGTGACGGACGGTGCAACGAAATACAGAACCCAATACCGGCACCGAGAACGAGACTTTTAAACCAATCACTCAAAGCAAAAGAGACGACCACCTCCACTTCGATAAATCATCATTCAATAAAACCCTCTAACTACCCTACATCACCAAAAACAGTGGAAGAGTTTTTGGAGGTGAAAGAACTAATGAACCTCAGTCAGTATCTTACAGACACGGAGGAGGTCCTCCCTTTGGGACAAACACTGCCAGGAAACTTTCCTACTTTGAAGGAACAAATTGCGTCTACTTCACGAGCCCTGGACCAAATGGAGCCTTCCAACCTCCTTACATTGGAAGATCGTTGTAACAAATTAACTACCAGTACAAACTGGGACCAGGTCTAGGGCTGCACTTCTACTAGATCACAACAAGAAAGTTAAATCAAACTCAAATCACTATCGATCTAGGGTAGGAGACTCAGGCATCGTAGCCCAACAAAGGCAGTGAGAACAAATGACCAAGGTTACACAAAAAGGGTAGTACGGACCCTTAGTAATCATTGTGCTTCATCCTCAACCAGAGGCCTGCATCTTCTGTAGGGACCAGAACTCGATCAAAGAGAAATAGGGGTCAAAGTGCAGCACAGAGCATTGAATAGAGGGAAAACCAGACCTACCTTCAAGCTGAGACAACGAACGGAAAATAGAGAATATATCGTTCTGAACAGACAAATGGTTTTGAAGTTATTACAAGGAGTTTCAACTCTGCGCTCACTAAAGACTGAAAACCTAAAAATCATAGAGCCCAGTCACGAAGGGAAGAAAGCAATCATCTACCTATATACAGCTTCACAAACTGTGGAAACAATGCTAAGGGACTCATCAGACAAACTTCAAAGGGAAGGATATGAATTGACAGAGATAAAAGTAACCTCTGATTCGCCGACACGCCTAGAGTCAAAATCTATCAAAAGAAAAGAAAATCGTACTGACCAGCAAACAGAAAGCCCTGAACAATGTGGATTAAGGAGTAATCCCAGAGCAAGTGGCGCCCCAGAAAAAAAAGTGGTACAAACAGAAAAAGGCAGAACGAAAAGTGACCTGAAGAACAAATCCTTGGGATCTTCAGGAAAACCCAGTTTGAGCTTCAAAAGAATCAGCTCTCCAAACATTCGGTCTGAGACAGACAGATGTCCAGTGGCCATCTGTTAAAAATAAAAAGGACAATAACTCAAGACATCATTCCGCAAAGCACATCTACAGAGGAAACTGTGAAACAAGCCTCAAAACAACAACTTTGGGGATGGATTCCCAAAGCCTTATCAGCTCGGCCAGAAAGTAGCAACCCATCAGTACAAATCATCAAGAACAAAAGCTGCTTTCTACGACCCTGAAGCTAGCTTCCTGGAACACGCGGGGCTTCAATCATTTGACCGACCGGCGATATGGACTTTGGGTCGTTTGATGTACACTGTTTCCAAGAGACCTCGCCGGTCGAAAAACCAAGCCTTTACGGATTTGACATGGTCATTTCACCGGCCCGAAAAGGAGAGAAAGGTCGACCATCCTCTGGTTTATTGATGACATTTCGCTTAGGTAGAGAATACAGTTAGAAAGAGTCCTGAAAATCAATTGAACATCTTTGGCAGTTTTATCATCATGACCCACTTCAATATGAAAAGATTACTTGATCTTGCCAGTTATCATCATGAACATATATTGGAACCCTCAGGAAACTTCGACCAAAGACTTTCTAAAGATGATAGAAAAGGAAATTGACAACACATACTTGGAACATCAAGGAGCCCACCTCCTCATTTGCGGCGATCTAAACGCAGCTTGTAGAAACCAAGATCAAATAAAGCAAAGTGCAGTTTATAGACAACGAGTAGAGGAAGGGGCAAGCCCTGGCTAAAATGAATGGACTCAAGACACCTTTTTGATACGGGGACTGTATTTAACCAGGTCAACCCTATCCCAACTTGGGAAAGAGGAATTACATCTTTATGTCACACTCGTTGATTCCTGAACTAACATCTGCCAAAGTCATAAAAACAACATTGAGTGACCATAACTTGTTGACCATTAAATGGAGTTCAACCAGTTTAAAAAAGCAATACTTATCTGCAGAATTGGAAGCTAACACCGAAGGCATTCGCCTTAAGATGAGTGCCAGAAACATCTCAGAGCTAGTACAAAGTTACAAGGGAAACAAAGGCGCGGGAACAGGTAGCTGGAACCCTCAACAAGTTGACTACCAACCGCTCCTTGTGACCTACAGGGTGAAGCCATCAGAAAACAACAAAAGGGGGCCTATATGGACACAAAATATCCATAAATATGATCCAGCCCTGGTGGTCCAAAGAAGTGAACTGCGTAAGGCAAGAAGATTAGCAACGCGGCATAACCCCAAGGCAAACAGAAACGCTGCTGTGGAAGCATTAAAGAAATACAAGTCCTCGCTAAAAAATCATCGATTAGCATTATACCAATGAGACTCAGAGGAAATGTTGAAACATGTGAGCGGTCATAATCCGTGTGAATTCTGGTCTCTAATTAGAGCCATGGGAAGACCAATCAATCACAAACTATTCAATAGCATTCCGGAAGGCACCTTGGTGAAGTTCTACACGCATCTCTTCCTATCCCCATCACCAACCAGACCGGTGTCGCAGGTAGAGCTCAATACCCCATGGGTCGAGCTCCATGACAAAGAAACCATCAGAGAAACTATACGCTAGTTGAAAAACTCTAGAGCACCAGGCCCGGATAGGATCACTAATATTGACCTTAAGACATTGCCAGAGGAATGGGCTACGTTTATTAGTCTTTAAATGATGCATGGAAGTCAAGAAAATACCATCATCCTGGTCTCTGTCAACAATTTTTCTGATCTTTAAAAAGGGCAGTAAGGACGACCAGGGTAACTTCCGTCCAATTGCTCTATTAGATGTTATTGGGAAGGTCTACGGGTCACTACTACTGGGCAAATTTCAAACTTGGGTAACCCAGGCCCCATGTGCAGATCCTTTGCAATTTGGCTTCAAGAAAAACATGTGAACAAGCGCACACATCATGCTACTGAGCGTATTGAAGAGTAAGATCACGGAAGGTGGGCCTTGAGTTTTTCTTGCCTTTATAGATCTAACACAAGCATTTGACCAGGTTAATAGAGTCAAACTATGGCACAAATTAGCATCTTGGAACTGCCCAAACGAAATTCTTAGCCCGATAAAGGCCTTGCACACCAACACCAGAATGCAAGTTTGCCTAAACCATCAGGGGATACTCTCAGCGGAAATTCCCACAAGTCGCGGGGTAAAACAAGGATGCCCCCTTGTTCCAGCCCTTTTCCTGGCTTATCTTGGCGACTACAAAAATGTCCAAGGTCTGATAAGAGCCTTTCCACCGTCTATAGGCCAAGAAAAGATATCCCGTCTTTTGTATGTGGATGACAATATTCTGCTTGACCAAACTGCCATCGGGTTGCAAAGACAGCTCGACAACTTATCAAACTACATCCATTCCAATGATCTGGAAATAAGCAAATCAAAAACCAAAATCATGTCATTCGAAAAGCAAAACAGGAAAGGAGAAAAACTGAAGTGTTATTTGAAAGGATGTGAAATCGAAAAAGTAACAGAGTTCAAATACCTTGGAGTTATGCTGGACAGCTCTAAAACCGAACGCTCAATGCAGTGCATCCTCCACTCGAAAATAAGAAATTTGACAACACAAGCCAAAGCGATAGACACAAAGTATGGTCGATTTTCGCTCCAACCAACTATCAACTTTTACAGGATTAAAGTGATACCAGCCATAACTTATGGAGCTTACACCATGCCAAACATATCTAAAACTATTTGGATTACACTCGAAAGCTTTTTCTGGAGACCGGTCCTAAATTTGCCGAAATCCACAACGATGGTCTTGATGAGATGGAAACTTAACCTCTCATCTCTTCAGGCAATCGTTGAGCGTAATAGCATGATGCTTTACAGAAAGATCGTACAACCTGACTGCCCTTTGATATTTTCATTGATAAACACAGAGCTAAAAAAATCCAGAACCTGACTAAAGTGAGAAAAATAAATGGACAAATTGGACTGGATTCTTACCTTGGACACAGCAGCAACGTATAAACCTACTGCTCAACTCTCTTCGCAGGCGAGAAAACTAAACGAGACCCAGGCATTCATAAAGAAATATCCTAATAGAAGATTAAGGAACATCTTCTTACGAGCCCGGCTGAACCTTCTTCCGTCCAATGAAATTCTGGTGATTAGAGGGTTTTCAGAAACGAATCAGTGTAGATTCTGTGGGTCCTCGAACCAAACTGAAACACTACGACATCTCTTATACATGCCAGGGCACATAAACTATTAAAGCCCCATACCTAGCAAGCCATTTGCCATTAGCATATACTCACGAAGAAGAGCTCTTGGGGACCCGTATGATCGGCTGGGAAAAGACGCAGTGGGCCACAGCAACGGTAACAATCTTAGAACATATCATCCTCTCAGAAAGATGAAGACTATGACTAACATGGCTAACGGAAACCTTTCCTAAGGCTTCATAACTTTATCGAGTGACAACATAGCAGCAACAACAACAGAGGAGAAAGCAAATGTAAACCTCTACCTTGTTCTTGTTCTTCTTCCTCTTTAAATTTCCCTCTCTTCTTAACTACTTGCAATCTGCATCTTGTAAAAATTGCTAAAGCGATTGAGTCAAGTAATTACAAAAAAAAAAGTACCTTTCTTTTCTCAACTCTCCTGAAACAGACCGTACTCTTATTTTTCGAGACTTCATGATGTGACTACTGTTAGGCATAATCCAGTGCTGTTCCCTTAGGGAGCACTACACCAGATTAGGACTACAGGTGAGAGCAATAAATCCCCTTTGGTATCAGTCTGTACCACAAAGATTTAGTTGGTAGCTGTGGCTGAGCAGTCAGACTTATCTCAAGAGGGAGATGAGCAGTATTCAGGCTTTACACAATCGGCAGTACAGTACTATGGAGCAAGGAAACACTGACCAAAGCTTTGTATCAAAAAGAGAATGGGCCTCATTACGACCCAGGCGGTAAGTTACCGCCTGGGTCGTACCTTTACCACCATGGCGTAAACTACGTTTACGCCATGGTGGTTGGCGGACTTACCGCCCCATTCCGAGGTTGGCGGGGCGGTAAGTCCCCAATCCCCATTTACCCTTCCCCATTCCCATTTTTGCCCCATGGGGCATAATGGGAGTGGGGAAGGCGTTAATTACGCCACCGTAAATTACGGTGGCATAATTAACAACATGGCCCCTTAGCGCCATGGATTTTAACAGCTGCTAAAAGCAGGTGTTAAATCCTCCATGGCGCTAAGGGACCTCGGAATCAGGCGGTAAGGGTCGGCGCTGTTTACGCCGCCGTAAACCCCTTACTGCCTGGGTCCTAATGAGGCCCAATATATTTATTCTATACACATCTAGTTTCAACACATAGATCACAGTTGATAAAGTAAGGTAAGTTTAGTCAAGGAAAAGCATAAACAACTCCCTATTCAATTGTAGACAAGTTTGCGGTAAAGTGAAAACTGAGCAAAACGGCACAGTGAAAACCAACGGAAAATGGCACTCTAGCAATTCAATGAAAGGGAGGGAAAGCACAAGTTAAACTGAAATATCTTCAGACACCCCCTAGCAACACTTCCCTGAAGTTTTGTGAACAAGTAATGCACAGTGACACTTTAGCCAAAAGATAAGTGAATGAAAACTGAGCAAAATGGCACTCCACAAGTTAAAACAGTAGGAAGGAAGAGGGGTTTAGAAGATTTAGGTGCATCAATACATTTCTCATTGAAAACCAATCTAGTGAGAGCAGATCTAACAAATCAGCCAGAGTCAATAGGCCTGAGCCAGAGTCAGTGGTACAGGACCAAGAGCTTAGGAGCAACATGTTCTTGTAGCTGCAGTCAAGTCTTTAGTAGAAAAGTATTGAAGAGGTAGATGCAAGGTGAAAGACAATGTTAAGAGAGAGGTCGGCCGACCCCACAAGTAGTTAAAGGATTTAAAACACCTTTAGGGCTACTATGGAAAAAGGGCGGCCTGGCGGAACAATGTACCTTAAACGTGAAGAAGTGGCTCCTGCGGTGGCGGTTGTTCCTGGTAGTTCCTGCAGGTCGAGGGGTCCAACAGAGGAAGAGATGCTCTTGTCGTGGAGGAAGGTTCGAGTCGCTGCACTACCCAGGGATGAAACCAGCCGTGGTGCTGCCACACGAAGTTTAAAAGGTACGCTCCTTTTAATCGCGGTCCGGGTCGATAGCTGCCTGGCTATCCGGTCTCCAAGTGCTGTCGATTCGACCAAGGCAGGTTCGAGGAAGCGATAGGTGAACTTGTTGACCCCAGAAGTTCAAGGGAAGGAGGCTCTTTCGCTCAAGATCTCCTCTCGTCGTGTGGAAGAAAAGTGGTGAGACAATCCGGCAGGGCTTCACCGGTGGTGTAGATGCTGAAGATGTATGTGGCTTCTCTCCCCTTCGGTTCCGTAGTTCCAGTGGCAAAGTCTTGCTCTTCCAGTCCTCAGGACCCTGCTTTTATGCAGAATGAGACCCATTCATACAGCCTAGCTGTCACTCACACAGTGGAGTGGTCTTCTTGGCGGGAGACCCTCCAGCCTATCAGGTTAGAGTGAGACCTGAGTTGCTGCGGCAACTCTGTCCAGGGGTTCCACTCCCCCTCCCAAACAACAGACCCACCCCAGACTCAGAGGTGCAGAAAGGAGGGCTTCTTGGAAGAAGCCCGCCAAAAGAGCGAACAAAGGATCCCCGACCTGGGTTAGGAGTTTAGAGTAAGACACGAGAAAGAAATTATATCAAAGTTCTGGCAAATAAAACCTACCGAAGTAAAGTTAATAATAAAATAAACCGGTGGTATGTTAGAGGCTGTCAGTAAAAGTGTTAGCCTCGAACAATGGGAAAATCCCAGTAGGAAATATTTGCGGTCGAATATAAAAGGTAGTAACCACTGCCACCAGCCAGAAACTTTGAAGAGAGGGACTTTAAGGTACCCTCTTGTTAAATGAACATAGGGGAAAAACTATTAACCCCTTCCAGTACTTCCATATTAAGATGGGGTGTACTGGTTTAGTTTGTAGAGATCGACTAGTAAAGTCAGTGGGGACTTTACATGCCCTGGGAGACAGTAGTCAGTCCCAGGGTATGGAGTCTATGTTTGGGGGTTGCTACGACACCCCTGCGTCACTGCACGAAGGGTGCTGCGTAACACATGTGCATAAAGAAGGTTCCTATGGGTGAGAGAAAAGATCCCATAGGCATTAAACACAAAAATAGCCTGGAACACACATAGCAAAGATGCCTAAGAGTGGGAAAAAGAGTCTCACTCTTAGCAGGTAAAAAGAAATAAACCCTTCAAATCCAGCAAAGCTGCTGGGGGACTCTATAGGTAACGGAAATTAGCCATGAAATGAGGATTCTCCCTAGCAACTACTGATGACCAATGGGAAGCCGTGTTTCTCAGTTTCAGAAATGGTGACCAAAAAGAGGGAACTGAAGGGAGCTGAGCCTGCTTGATCAACTGCTAGAAGACCAATAAAGCCCTCTGGGTCTCAAAAAATGAACGCTACTTTAGGTATATGCTATGCGTTGGTCTCTCTCTCTAGGGATCTTCTGTTTACTGGATGATGTGTGGACATTGATTTTATACTTATTATCTGTACTTAAAGCAGTACAGAGGGCAGCCAAAGCACTATACACATAATACAGACTAACACTGGTCCTCTTACCCCCTTTATTGCAATGGGAGGCAACTGAGAGATCCTGACAATTAGCAAAGAGACCCTTGCCGCCTGAAAAAAAGTGGCATCACTTATTTTTCTTTCTTAAACCTTAATGTACCTACTGTGTCTCCCTACACTGCTTGCACCCGTGCTGGAGAGCACTGCTCAGTCTGTGAGGGAAGTGAGTTCCAGACCATGGAGCAGGGATCCCCCGCCCCCTCTGTTGTGCAAATACCGACGTCCTGTGCTCATAGGTACCAAGTACATGGGGGCAGTGGGGGCACTTGCCCCATTGCCCTTACCCAACTGGGGCAGGTGTGTCAGTTTGTCCCTGCTGCAACCACGAACCAAAAAAACAATATCTGAATGCAGTGACATGCGGTTCTAAATCCCTCCTGCTGGCTGGTGCTTCAGCTCCTCTCCTGCTGGGCTTAGTGAAATGTTAGCATGCATCTTGCAAAATTAGCAACTGCTGCTCACTTCAAAGTAGAGAGACTGCCTCATTGTTACCTCAGCATTGATGGTGGTGGGTGTTGGAGTGGGAGAAGTAAGGAATTCCAAAGCAGAATGCGTAGTAAAAGGTGTTGTTTGGACCTGAAGGCAGATACGTCTCCCTTGCTTCACTCAGTGTGGGAATTTCTGACCCTGTAGCAAAAACTCTAAATTCGGTTCTGCCCCCGAAGTTGGCACTCGGTGAAACGGCCCTGTGTGTGGGGTGTGAGCTCATCCATGCTGCTACTACAATACACAAAAGTATGCGGTGACAAAGCAGGCATCTTCCCTTCTTTATTATCTCACGCCTTGGGCTGCAAGACACATGAGTTATGGAAAGAAGCACAGAGAAAGGAAGGACCTCAGAAGACAATGATGAACATATATAATTGCGGGATCATTATATTTAATGTTGTGAAAAACTGCTTGATTTGACAACTGAATAAGGCACTGTTACGCACATTGATATGATAGTTTATCTATATAGCGGCTATACGCAATGTGTTTCAAAGCGCTTCAAGGCAAGGGAGGGAACAAGGGCAAATACAATGACATTCTTACAGGCCATGAACAGTAAGGATGTGAAATTAGCTATCATACTCGGGCTGCCGACATTTCAGATAGTGCAAGAGCTAAGACATAGATAAGGAAGGGAGGGGGAGAGTGGGAAGGAAATGAAAACAGACATGCGACTACCATACTAGGCCTGACGACATTTCTGGTAGAGCCGGAGAAACCAAATGGTGAGGGAGAGGGGTGCAGAAAGGGAGGGGAGGAAGAAAACAAGCGACTATCATACTAGGCCTGATGGCATTTCAGATAGTGCTTTCAGGGGTGGGGGGCAGGAGGGAGGAAAAAAACAAGTAAGGGAAGGGGGAGGAGACAGACGAGGTTGCTATTATACTAGGTCCAGGGTCAATACTGATAGAGTAAGTGCATAGAAGAAAGTAAGGGGAGGAGGGGAGGAGATAGGAAAAGGGAGAAAGGGGAAGGAGGAGAGAACAGAGAGTAAGCAGTAAAAAAGAGAAGAGAAGCAAGAGGGGAGAGCAAATAAAAATGCAGAAGTCAGTAGTAACACATTGGGCCTCATTACGAGTAGCGCGGTAAAAACGGGGTCATTACCGGCATGGCGGAACGAGCGGGTCCGTGCTCGTATGACCCCACTAATAGCGGGTGATTACGAGTGCGCGAGCACGCGCAAACTCCCATGCCGGTAATGGCCATACCGGCATGCCGCAAAAGGCCCTCAAACCCTCCGATAGCACCATCACAGGACCCGCTGATACCGGCACCGCCTAGGAGGAACCGCTAAATACCGACCCGGTAATGATATGATATGATATGGCATTTGTAACGTGCCTATACACAAGTGTTTCAAGGCGCGAAATAATACCAACATGCTAATACCGGGCTCGTAAAACTGGACCCGGAAATAACGTTATCGCGTTGGAACGGGAAATGGTCCGGCAGCCATCTTTAAAAACACAATCCATTGCCATCCTCCCTAACCACCAGTTGGTACCTGTTGAGCACTGTGGCAATACTTTGAGGATGTTCAAAGCTACCTGGAAGACCACCCCCCGGCTGCGGAACAGACATTTCGCCGACGCAGAATTGAATATGTTGGCGGACACTCTTGCTGCACATGCAGACCTCATGAAATCCCATGACATGAAGTGTGAGGTCCAGCAGAAGAAAAAGGACATCTGGCAGGAGGTAGCCCGCAAGGTGTCGGCTGTGGCACGTACTGTCAGGGACTGCCGTAAGAGGTGGGACGACCTCCGCTTGAGGGTCCGCAACATCATGCCAAGCCACTCTCCTGCAAAAATGATGCCCAGGGAGGAGACCGCAAGCAGCTTCATCGATCCAGAGTTGATTGAAGGATTCGGGGAGATGGAGATAGGTGCGGCATCACCCCCATAAGGAGGTGAGTGACCCTGCACATCCCTGTAGGGGAAACCATGACGTAGCACAAGTGATGTGGAAGAGGGTCTAGGCAAGGCGATGCACGTCCCTACACCCACATTAACATATCCAAGTCCAGATTGCGGCCCAAACACTGCCACACAGAAATGCATGCTGAGTGCCAATTCCATAACCAACACACGGCCAACACACCTGGACCGTGCCCATGTAACACATCACACAAACCCCAAATCAACGGCATGCCACCCGCCATGCAGTGAATGCCAAAATGCCCCCTCAGAACACCCTGTGTGACACACCTGTAAGACATGAATGCATGAATGAATGAATATTGAACAGCAAAATTGTATGCCTCTGGCATGTAACACCATCACTGATGCCCTGCATCTCTTCTAGCCCCCAGGGACCTATGAGGAAGATGCCAGGCAAGAGAACACTGCGAGGGCATCCACGTCCCACGAAAAGAAAAGGACTACCGCCACCACCACCTCCATGGCAGACAAGCAGGCCACACCCACAGGCAGTGTGCCTGACCGAGTCGAAACACAGCCAACAACACCTGCTGCCAGTTTGCCGGACACACATCAGACCCAGCAGCCCACACCCACACCAGTTGGAGGGGAGTCCCTACATGCGCCGGCCACCACCAAGGATGACTTGTATGGCAATGTGGACCTTGAGGGAGTCACAGAAGTGACTTGTCCACCCAGCCCAAGACCCCGGTCCACCTCCCAGCCCCATATCGAGCCCTCACCCACCTACAGCAGTGGTGATCCCTGCCTCCATGACTCGGACCTGAGCACCATCGAGGAGGACAGCACCCAGAATGCAGGCCCAGTCAGTGCACCACCCACCACTCCAGCTCCCACCAACACCCTCGAGTCACGTCTGTCGAGGTTGGAGGCCCGACAGGAGGCCATGTTGGACCTCCTGCGGCAGTACATTGCCGATGGAGAGGAGAGTAGGTGGGGAATCGCCACTGCCATTGAGGGGACCACAGCGACCATTGCAGCAAACACAGCCGCTGTGAATGCGCCGGATGGGCTCATGAGGGACTGTCTGGGAGCAGTGAGACAAGTACTCACTTCAATCCTGCTCCACATGCAGCGGCCACGCCTTGGAGCAGGCGTGGAACCTGCCTCCGACTCATCAACAGCCACCACACCTGCATCCTCAGTCCCCACCAGCCCTGTGCGCCAGACCCGACGGAGTGCACGGCACTCCGAGATGCCGCCCCTGGACAGCAAAAATTCCCGGAAGTAGTGTGGGCAGACAATGGGAGTGGGACACATGGTTGGGGGTAAAGGGGAAAATTGTATGGAGTACATTGGGGTGTTTTTGGGGTTTGTGGGTTGGGTTTGGGAGTCCACTGGGGTTTTTTGGGGTTTGTGGGGTGGGTTTGGGAGTTCACTGGGGTTTTTTGGGGTTTGTCGGGTGGGTTTGGGAGTTCACTGGGGGCTGTAGGGGTTTGTGGGGTGGGTTTGGGAGTTCACCGTGGGGTTTTTGGGGTTTGTGGGGTGGGTTTGGGAGTTCACTTGGGGTTGGGGGGTGGTCACATTTTTGCTGTTAGAACTAATACACCTGTTGTGTGAAAAAACATTCAATGGCTGGACATTGTTAATTTTATGTGTATCCATTTAATGTGTGACGGTGTTCAGTGGCCAACTCCCAACAATCCCTGTGTGCATGTCCACATGGACCCAGTGTGTAACTGACACATGTCTATCATAGTCCCTGTGGTTCAGAAGTATTCGTGAATCAGTGCTTGGCGTACTGCATGGCAATCCTGTGCATCACGTACTTGCAGGGGGGCTACTTCACCTCCGTCTCCATCCTCATCATCCTCACCCGGTGCATGCATGTCAATGTCAGGTGGCCGTGGTACATTTCTCCGGACGCACATGTTGTGCCGCATGACACAGGCCATGGTGATCTTTGTGACCTTCTCGGGCCTATTAAGGAGTGCCCCACCAGACCTGCTTAGGCAGTGGAAATGCGCCTTCAACAGGCCAAAGGTCTGCTCAATCACAACAGGGGTACGGGTGTGAACGCGATTGTACTCCTCTTCATGGCTGTTCTGCGGGTTCCGCACAGGGCTAAGTAGCCACGGCCTCAAGGGATATCCTCCATCACCTGCAAGCGAATACAAATAGGTGTGTTTCACTTTGAGCTGCCACCGTCAGGAGACACAGTCATGGCCGCAGCTATTTGGTGTGGACATGCACATGTCCCTGTACGTATGCAAGAATGTTCACTAGATGCATACTATACTGCTATGAGGTGTGGTAGTCTGGATGGCATTCAATAGATGATGAAGGGTGAAGTAATGCATGCTGAGGGGGATGTACTGTGGTTGTACAACAATGTTTAGCCTCCCATTTATGTTGTGTATTATACACTGTGCATGGTCACACCAGCCACATTGCCACAGTTGCAATCCTGTTCAGTCATGCATTGCTTGACATACCCATGGTGGCGTGGTTGTGCCTCTTACTTGTTGCCATCGATATGCATAATTGGTAAAATGTTTGCCAGTGATGTGTCATTTTGGGTTTGGGAGATTCAGGTCAGGAGTGTCTAGCTCTGCATGCATTCTCCAATCACCGTCAATTGCCACCCTGGTGGAGTATGCACCCCCCCTTTCCCACCCTGGTGGAGTATGCATCCCCCCTCTTTCCCACCCTGGTAGAGTATGCATCCCCCCTCTTTCCCAACCAGGTGGAGTATGCAACCCCCTCCCTTTCCCAACCAGGTGGAGTATGCATCCCTACACGTCAGTAGCCAATTACACTGCCATGGCCCACTCAGGCAACTCACCAAGCAGCCAAGCACCTGGACCAGCATGTCGCCCCATGTTACGGGGTAGCGTGGAGTTACGGAGCACCATGGCATCATGTGTTGATCCGGGAAATCGGGCGCAGCATTGTGTGATGATCTTGCCGGAGTCACATGCCATTTGCACATTGATGGAATGGTATTGCTTGCAATTGCGGTACACCACCTTTATGGCATGGGGGACTACCAATTCCACATGGGTGCAGTCCAGGGGACCAACACAATTGGGTATGCCTACCAGTGCATGGAAAGCTACTTTGGTGTTGGCTATCTCCTGGTCAGTCCGTGGTAGGGATATGTGGGTGCTTGCGTGCTTCAGGAGGGCATCCAGCACTTGGTTCAGCATTCGTGAAAATAGTGGTTGCGAAATGCCATGCAGCTGCCCCACTGTGTGTTGATAGGTGCCTGTGGCCAGGAAGTGGAGCACAGACACCACCTTTAATAGCGGGGGGATGGCAGTGCTTATTTCTATGAGGCTGCCGATTTCGTTGTGTATCATGTCCACTATGGTGGTGATGGGGTCCCGGTCCAACCGGTACAGGGTGTGGATCTGCTCAGGGGTTAGGTTGAATGGACTGGGTCTGATGCGAGGGATTGGAGGCTGCGCTGGTGGTGATTGCTGGCCCTGTCGCGTCCTCCTTCTCCTCCTGCGTCTCCTCTGTGCTACCTGTGGTTGCTGCTGCAGTTGTAGTAGTTGGTGTTGTTGCTGTAGTTGCAGCAGTATAGGCATGTCCTCCAGCGCCATGATTGCAACAGCTAGTGGTAGCATTTTGGTGTACGAAGGGGTGTGGTGTGTGGGTGTACTCATTGTATAATGGCCCAGCCTCCATTGAATCCACCTGTGGTTATTGTGTGCACCTGTGGCAGTTGGCTTGATTGCTGATTGTTGTTTGCGGGTGGTCCGCGATGCCTGTATGACCGGCATCGGGCGGCCCCTCATTACCGGCTTCGGGATGTCGGTATTTGCATGTCCGCGTGGGTTGTGATGTCCTCCTATTACCGGCATGCCGGTATTTGCTCCCTGAGGGGGCACCTGCCCATGCCGCTATTAGAGGCACCGTTATTTAGGGTGCCGCTAATAGCGGGTTGCTGGGTCATAATAGACCAGAGCGGTAAGCAATGCCGGTAATCCTTTACCGGCATCGTTTTTCCCTTACCTCCAACCTCGTAATGAAGCCCATAATGTTGCAAGCCTGGATACAAGATGAGGATGGGAACAGCATGATTCAGGGCCACCATGAGAAAGGGTTATGCACCGTGAATCAATGAAGTCCATAAAAGTCAAATCCAGCATTGGCCACAAGACGGTGATGGTGAAACCAGAATGTATCAGGACAGACTCCTGCAGAAGTAGTACTATGGGCCTCATTGCGCGGTAGGAGGAAGCCATGGTGCTATTAGCGGTGACCCGCTAAGGGACCTCGGAATATGGAGGAAAGGGATTACCGGCACCGGCACCCGTACCGGTGCCGGTAATCCCTTACCTCCTACCTCGTAATGAGGCCCATGTATTGCTGTACCAGGTTACTATACATTGCTGCACTGTGTTGTATTGTTACGTATTGCATTGTCGCACACAAGTAGATCTGTCTGACAAAGGAATTGAGAGGTGAGGGAGAATAAGAGAGAAATGCTAGTTTTAAAGTAATAAATAGTTATAGGGACACATGTAGAGAGACTGAGAAGAGTGATAGGTAGGACAGAGAGTTACACTCCCACACTAGCTCTCTCTTTCACCAAACCACCTTCCTCTGTTCTGCCCCCTCTTTCACACACTCCCACACGAACGCCTCTCTCCATCTGAACACCCCTCCCCATTTCCTTACCACTCCTCACTCTCCCACCCTCTCCAGGAATCGTTTAACCCGTTTTATGCTGCTCAGAATTTTCCATCTGTTATACGTGTGAGAAATACATGAAAGCTTTTAATGTTAAAATGTGTCAAGTTGTAATGTTGTATCTGTAATTTGATTTCAGTTGTATGGTCCTCAGTAAGAATCTATTAGCAAATAAAATGTGTGGTTTTTTAAAATAATGTGTAACTAACCTATATTCATTTTTTCTGGTAAGCACATTGGAATATTTGAAGATCCATCATTATTTCTGTAAATCACTTTTCGAGCATAAGATTCTTCCATTGCAATGGCATATATTACATTAGGTTTGTACAATTGTAGCCTTGTACACTATTCCCCGTTTGTTTGAGAGAAATCTCATGGCCTGAACTTTAGGAATGAATCACAGAAATCAGAACAGCAGCGCCCTCTTGCGGTTATATATATATATATAGACTGCAAAATATTTGTTTTCATATCAAGGAATAAACATAAGGATCCGAAAATAATCGGGTACACTTGTATGCAACATGGCAAATGTTTTAAAACGGTGCTACTTTAATGAGGCCATAATATATCACAGACACGGTTCAAGCAATCCACTTTCTTAATCGGCTAAAAAGTTTATAACGGATAGTACATAAAATCTCATTACAAGTTTGCTAGGATCTCAGCAGTCGATCTGATGAGATACCACCAAACTGTATTACCATTACTGCCACTTGGTTGGGCGGCATGACCACCACATTACAAGTTGCAGTAGGCTGTGTCAGTCCCCATTAATTGGAGTCCACAGGACTCCATTGGGGATTTTTGGCAGAATTAGTGCAACAGTACTGCTGCCGAAATTTGGTATGAAGCTGGTGGATTTACCTTCAGCTCATAGCTGCAGGCGCACCCTCCAACTTTCCGCCAAAGTTATATTCGGGGATGTGGTGATGCGGTGGTATACGGTAATACTGCTGCATTTTACCCATACAGCCCAACTCGAAATGAGCCCCATATAATCCTTTAATCCAATGCTCTATTGTTTTAATGTTCCTGTTTTTATCTTGTTCCCAATTTCCTTTTTTTAACTTTTATTTAACTTGCACATGCAGACACATTACTTCACTTTCGATTACATTACTTATCATTGCACATGTTCATTTGTTCCTTTCCAAATCAATACACAGGTACATTTCACATTTCGTCTTGCTCCTCTTCACTTTGCCTCTTATCAGCCAAATATTGCCTAAACCCACCCCAGATGTCCTTTGGGCGGCATGTCATTGGGAGTAGACCCGAGTATACCTCTTTGATATCGTTCGCCCAGGTCATGTCTCTCACCCAGTCTCCCAGTACAGTGGGTTCCTTGCATTTCCAGCGCATTAATATCACACATTTCGCTAACAATACACTCAAATTAAGACATTTGCAATGGGTAGGGTTCATCCTAGTCACTATGCCTAGTACACATGATCTCAGGTCCCATTGTGTGTGGTGGTCTGACATCTCGTCCAGTGCCGCACAGATATCAGCCCAATAACCTGTGAGCTTTGTACATGACCACAACATGTGTAGTATGCCAGCGTCTTGACTCCCACATCTGGGACATTTTCCTGATACTGTGTTGTACATGCTTTTAAGGCGGGCAGGGGTTAAGTGAACCCTGTTGAGTATCTTATAGTGAATCAGCCGATATCTGGAGTTACTTGATATACTTGTTGTTAATCCACATAATTGCGACCAGTGTGCGTCTGTGAAGATGATTCCCAGATCATGCTCCCATTCTCCTCTAACATACAGGGTCTGGATTACTCTGTTTGATAGGGAGATATTGTAGATTGTGGATGCAGATTTCTTCGTTGCCCACGGGGTGAGTATATATCCCAGGCTCGGATGTATCGGGGGCTCCTCTGGGACGCTCTCCCACACATCGGCCATTGCCCTTGTTCCCAAATTTAACCCATTCGAAACACCGTACTTGCAGAGAAAAACAAACATGCACTATAAATACTCTTCTCAGCTTCTGCTACCTCTTGTACTTCATCAAAAAGAAAAAAAAAATGGCCAATCGTTTTTGCTTTAGGAGTTCACTGCCTTTAGATGAATTTGTGTAGGCCCTATAAAGAAAGGGCCAAGCTCAAAGAACATGCAAGCATTAGTACCTGTCATCAAGCATCTATTATTAGGTGAGGATTTAGCTGATTAAATACTAACTTTTCAAATTAACAGTTGAGGTGCGCAGACTGCAGTTTACACAACCTGCTATGAAGGCCCATAACATGCTTTTATCACTATCCAGCACAGCACTATCAATGTTAAGACATACCTTAAAGTCCCAACTACCTGTGCTGCAAAGTATATACTACACAACGGTGTAACCCCTAACAATCCTTTAATACAGAGCCAAAATGTACAACTTTACCGCTCTGAAATAAAAATAAAGATACACATGATGTAGGAGATGTGTACGAATGCATTAACTTCTTGATGGATCCATGTTGAAAAACCGAATCCCAAAAGCTTGAGTTACAAAGCCCACTTATTTGCATTTTGTAACTTGAGCTTTTGGGATTTTGGTTGTTTGTCACCCGCTGTGCACTTAATGTATACATAACTAGGGGAGCGGGAGACCCCCCGGCCCCCCGCCCGCAACTCCTGCTCCCCTTGTTGGGTATTATGGCCTTCAGTCTTTTTTACCATGCCGATTGCGCACCAAATGAGCATTCAGCTTTTATTGTAGACCTTCTCGACCAAAACACTTCTTGATAACCATTGTTTTCAGCATGATGAGAACACCGTGCTGAACCAAGACACTGCACCAGTTTACCAGTCATGCTGATATAGCAAAGGCCTTAACAGTCTTACAAACATACTACTCAAAACTCATGTAAGGAAGATCTGATAGTGTAAAGGCCACATGCTCATTTACACCTGGGAACCATTAGAGCAGTGTATTACTATTTACCTTTGGGACAACTGAAGCAGCTACTCTACTCATTAATTACCTGCAAGTTTCCCACTTAATAACAGAGCTTACACAGATCCGAATGCAGGCTTGAGAGTGGAGGGGGTGGGGGTCTATTTCAGCTTAACAGAACTTAATTCTCAAACATTACATCACAATTTTTGCTTTAACTGTTCAGCCCCCTCACAATCCGTCCATTCAGCCTTTAATTTTTTGGTAGCCTTTTCTCAAACTATTCTCATCCCAGGTCTTGTAAAATCTGCTCGACCACTCGCATAGTCGAGTAGTTGTAGAAGGTAAAGCACCATGTGCATGTACTAGATCTTGCTGCCGAGAAATATGAAATTCTGGTATGTTTTAAACTTCTATTTAACATTTACTGCAAACAAAGCTGGTTTGCAGTAAATGTCAAATAAAGGTTTCACTGTTTGTGCCTGGCTTCTGGGTGGCGGCATTGCACCAAACATGCAGTGGGCTTATGGTGGCATGCACAATTTTACAGAAAGTGCTGGTAACATTTTTGTGACCTGTCGCCATAGGTTGAGTGCATTTCTCTTAGGTCGATTAGGTTAACTAATGTACTAGATGTGCAGGTCTTGCAGAATTTTAAAGAATGTGCGAGACCTGCATCCTGAATGGCACCAGGCTCTCAGTGAGTTGAAGGAAAAGAGTGAACGATGTGTAGATCTGTATGCAGCTTTCAACTAGGTAAATAAGGAGTTGCTGTAGGAAGAAATGAGGTGGAAGACTTGAAGATAGAGAACGTGGAGCTACCGGAGGGGATTCATGATGTTAATGCATCCAGAGTTCGATTTTGGTAGGGATAGGGGGTGTGTTCCCACCTTATTAAGCATGTTGCAGAATGAGTTTGATGGGTTTCTCAGTGGCCAGCAACTGGATGTGTCCAGGATTTGAAGCCAGGTTTCCACTCCTGCTATTTGCTGGTTATGCAATGCTGCTCACTTGCCTGGAAAGAGCAATGCATAAACCTCTCTTCTCCTTTTAAAATTACTGCATGTGCAAGAATCTGAAGATTAGCAAGAGCAAAATAAAGGCAATGTTGATGGTCCCAGCTAAATGCCCCAGTAGTATATTTTGTGTTCATGGTAGATACTTAAAGGTAATGTCTCACTTATGACCACCTAGCTGCCTGCTGCAGAGTGGGTCCTACAGATGGAAAGGAGTGGGAATAGGGAGAATCTGGCAGCCGGGTTCTGAGGTTCAATAGGATGTGATTCCCCTGCACATGACCTTCTTGTCTTTCATTGGAAGTCTACCCCTGTGGCAATATATTATCTGAAGGCAGGGGTTATGCACCATGTACCCGGTGACTGTAGCTAAAACATCCTTCCTTAGAAGCCTCTTGTCATTGTCGAAGGGAACTCCAACTGGACTCATGCAGCTAGAGACTATGGTGTGTTTTATCACTTATCATGTCCCCCGCTGGTCTATTTAGCGGCTAAGTTGGGCAAAGCACCTAGTGCCAGATTCTTAATGTGATAAGACCGTTGAGACCATGGTGTATGTCTTACTCTTATGCCCATGCCATTCGGTATTGCAACATAATGGATGGGGGTTCCTCTCCCTCTTTAGGTCAAACACTATTAAAATATGCAAGAGAAGGGAACAAACATGAAGAAAAATGAGAAGGGAACAAACATGAAAGAAGACGGGCACCTGCTCCCTAGATTTGCTAAGACAGAGATAGTGAGAGATAAAAAAGGGACATGGAGGTTGTTTTGTGGAATTTGTCATTTTTATTGCTTGTGTCTTAGTAGGGGTATGCCTTATTTTATTACGTGCTATTGTATATATATTTCTGAGGCTTGTGGAATCTGCTTAGATCACATGCTGTGCATAGGCCGACATCTAGTGGAAGCTGCACAGTATTACAGTTTGTTTTTCGAAACTCAAAAATGGGCGTCGACACAGGGAGTACCACTAATACTATCCCTAGTGTGACGTCCACTGTACCCATGATCCCTCACGCGTGTAGGACCCTCAGATTGTTTTTTTCCGCCATACTTGACGGACGCATTCCACAGAGTTCCCTGGCTTTCAGCCATATTTTGCTAAAAATCAATAATATTTCCCCGTTTCTTCGAGGTTCGAAGTTCGATGCTGGCCCGGAGAAGAAACAACCGTTGAGAGCTGCACGACGAACTTTGGGCCTCGGAAGGCCTCTGGCCTCGGCCCTGCAAGTAGGGAGAGTGGGGGGTGGTAACATACTCTACACTCGTGTATATATATATATATATATTTCCTACACACACTAGCCCGCTGCCACACTGTACGTATGGAGGGTACCCCTTTCAAATTCTGCCCCAAGTGCAACCGCAAGTATCCTTGGGTTAACAAAAACGCCACCTGTAACCTCTGCTTGCCGAGGGACCACCCCGAGGCGAACTGCAGAGTGTGTAGCCGGTTCAAGGCTAAGACACTTACGGACCGCTCGACCAAACGTTGGGCCCACCACGCCAGGCCATGGAAGCGGAGGGCACCTTCAGTGATGGCAGCAACGCTGTACTTTCAGACGGCGAGGGCCCAAGCGCAAGTCCCCGACCTCGGAAGGCTGTCCGGCAGGGCAGTTATGGGGAACACACAAGGCGACACAAGCGCTACCCACACCACTTCCACACATAAGCACTCGAAGTCCAACTGAGACTCGACGCGCGTCTAGAGTTCCCGGAAAGAGGCACACAAAGAGCGGTCCACCGAATCCGTGTCCTCTGGGCGTTCTCGGTCAAGATCGCCTCATGACACCAGGCAACCATCCACAGTTGCCAAAAGTGCCTCAATCACCAGAGTCATGGAGGTACGCTCGTCAGAAGATGAAGCCGACCGACAGCCCCAGGCCGTTCACCAAGAGTCGACATCAGCAGACCGTTCGGCGGCTGTTTCCGGATCCCGACACCCTCACTCTAAGGAAAGGGACACTACCCCCGAATCTCGACGCCAGGTGTCGAAGAGCTCTGAGAGGGTGAAAACACCAGGGAAACACTCTTCCACTCATGGGAAGGGGGGAAACAGCAGAAGAAACCATCGCACCCTTCTTCTGCACCACAGTTACATAAAGACAGTTCTAAGTCTTCTGATAGACAGCTAGCCAAGACCCCTGCACAAGCCCATAGGTCCAATCAAGTCACGGAAGGGGAACCCTCTCAAGAAAGGATCACTCCCAGCTCCAAAAAATGGACCAGTGAGGATATAGACAGGGTTATGTCTAGAATGTCCTCCCTAACAGACTTCTACTCCAAGAACCCAGAACACTTACTCTCCTATACCCCTGACGGTGCTACTCCCTCAGGGTCTAGGGACCCGCAGGCCCCTGATAAGAAACCTCGGTTTGAGACACCAATGCAAGGTCGGTCTTCAGACCCTTTTTACATCCAGCCTTACACCCAGTATACTGAGAATCCACTACAGGATGAGGATCCTGACTTGGTAACGTTGGACCAAACTGGGGTGGACTATTATGGGGATGACGAGGACCAAGCGGAGGAGGAAGATGACCCAGAAGTCTACAGAATAGACTCCCCGGTAGGCAAAGAACCTCAAGTTACCGACTCTCCAGTCGACAACCAGCCCCTCCTAAATGAGGTCTTGACTAGAGTGGCAGAACACTTCCGCATAGACACTCAAGGGGCACAGGAGGAGAGGGACTTTGCTGAGGAACCAGAAGGAGAAAAGAAACCCGTTGCTCAGGCCATTCCAATTCTCAAGTCCATTCAACTGAGAATTGATCCTTCCCTTCTCAATCCTAACCTCACCAGGGCGGTAAACCCCAGAGTCGAGAAATTGTTCAGGGCAGCCCAATCAGACCCGCTTTACATAAGGGGGCAACTGAAGCCTGACTACCTGGTAGTTACTAATACCCGGAAGAGGGCGGGAACGCCTCTATCATCATCTGAGGCTCCCCCCGACAAGGAGAGCAAGAAAATCTACGGGTTGGGAAGGAAGGTAGCCTCCACTTCCGCTTCCCAGGCAAGGATTGCCAACTCCACCACTCTGCTGTCTAGTTACAACTGTCACCAGTGGGAGCAAGTAGCTGCCCTCATCGACTCCGCACTGGAACCCGTAAAGGGCCAGTTGGCCCAGGTTGCGTTGGAGGGGAGAGCCGTGTCCGGTTGCATCCTTAAGGCAACCTTTGATGCCGCAGATAGGGCCGGCAGGCTAATAGCAGAGAGCACTGTCATTAAGAGGCATGCTTGGTTAAGACAGTCAGGGTTTAAACCCGAGACACAAGCATCCCTAATCGACATGCCGGTGGATTCTAATCTAATGTTTGGCAAAGCGGTAGAGGACGTATTAAAGAATGCCAAAGATGAGTATGAGGCTCTGAAATCCCTAGGACAGTTGACCAACAAGCCCCCTGATCAAAGAGGCAATAGTAATTTCCATCGCCCACGGGCTCAAAATTCACAAAGAGGCTCCAACTATTCACAGGGGCAGGGTACATCATGGGGTAACAACCAGCAGTCTACCCGGAGTTACAGCAGAGGAAACAAGAGGGGCCGTGGTAAGGGTAGAGGCAGCCCCAGCAGAGGCGGCACACCTCCCGCAAAACAGTGACGCTGCGTTCAGGGTCCCTTCTCACGCATCCCCAGTAGGGGGACGCATTACTAACTTCACCCAAGCTTGGGAAGGGATCACATCAGACAGATGGGTGCTGTCCACAGTGTCCGCAGGATACTGCATAGAACTACTCGAGCATCCCCGAAACCACCCTCCACGTGAAAAAATACATTCCTCAGACCACCAGAAGATCCTCCTCGTCAATGTTCTAGCAAAGGACGCGATAGAACTCGTCCCGGGCAACCAGGTAAACAAGGGTATTTATTCAACTTACTTCCTTGTGCCAAAAAAAGATCTGACAATGCGCCCAATATTAGGCTTATGCACAGCAAACAAGTATGTCAAGCCCCAAAAGTTTTGCATGACTACTCTCCAAGAGGTAATCCCCCTCCTAAAAAAGGGGGATTACATGGCAACATTGGACATGAAAGATGCCTATTTTCATATTTCCATGTTCCCAGCGCACAGAAGATTCTTGCACTTCAAGGTGGACAGTAAGCACTACCAGTTCAAGGTGCTGACCTTCGTTATAGCTTCGGCCCCAAGGGTATTCACCAAGGTACTAGCGGTGGCGGCGGGACACCTACGCAGGGAGGCAATCCCAGTGTACCCTTACCTGGAAGACTGGCTCCTCACGGGGAGACCCCAGTAATATGCAGATCAAACATTCAAAGAATGATCGACCTCCTCTTTGAATTGGGTTTCTCCATAAACGAGAAAAAATCAAGCCTGGTTCCAAGCACCTCCAAACAGTTCCTAGGAGCTGTCCTAGACATTCAAGAAGGGTTGGCCTTTCCATCAGACGAAAGAATTTGGAATCTACTATTGCAAATTCCTCTATATCAGCCCGGTTGCCAGATAAGGGTGCGCAAAGCGATGCGTTTGCTAGGCATGATGGCGTAATGTATTTACCTGGTCCCCTACGCGCGCCTGTGCATGCGACCCATACAAGAATGGTTGGGGAAACAGTGGTCTCAGGCAAGTGGTCAGTGGGACGATCTAGTGGTCGTTTCGCCAACACTTGTACAAAGTCTTCACTGGTGGACGAGAGAGAACCTGTCAAAGGGGAAACCCTTTTACGATCCAGAGGTACAGGCTGTAGTCACTACGGACGCATCCCTGTCAGGGTGGGGAGCACACCTCCTTCACCACGCAGCTCAGGGTCTCTGGTCTCACACAGTGGCCAAGAATCATATCAATCTGCTAGAGCTTCTGGCAGTTTTCAGAGCGCTTCAAGCGTTCGAGCCCCACCTGTTGAAACTGTCAGTGCAGATCCTGACAGGCAGCACAACAGAAATGTTTTACCTAAAAAAACAGGGAGGGACTCGTTCGCCAAATCTGTCCAAGCCTGCACAGAACATTTGGAGAGGGGCACTCAGACGGAACATTTACCTGTCATCTCAACATGTTCCAGGGGATCTCAATTCACTAGCAGACGCTTTAAGCAGAGATCCCCTCCCAAGAGAACACGAATGATGTCTACTCAGAGAAGTCGTATAAGACATCTTCTCACAGTGGGGTTTCCCCACTACAGACCTAATCGCCACAAGCGAAAACAGGCAATTCCCACAATTCGCGTCCATGTTCCCCCAGCCAGACTCCAAGGGTAACGCCCTGTGGATGAACTGGTCAGGAATGTTTGCCTACGCTTTTCCACCAACCCCTCTCATGAGGAAGGTGGTCAACAAGATGCACAGGGAATTGATGACGCTCATCCTAGTTGCTCCTATGTGGGCGAGGCAATCGTGGTTCCCACACCTACGCAGACTAGCGGTGTGCGAACCCATCAGGCTCCCGTGCCGGTACAACTTACTGTCTCAGCATCAAGGTCAAACAGTGCACCCTCAACCCAACTCAATGAACCTGGCAGCATGGCTCCTGAAGTCATAGAGTTTGGACATCTCAACTTACCACAGAGATGTATGAACATCCTAAAGGAATCTAGGAAACCTAACACGAGGCACTGTTACTTTGATAAATGGAAAAGATTTGTTATCTGGTGCCAGAATAAGCAAATCAACCCAGTTGATTGCACTCCTTCCAATATTGTCACTTACATGCTCCACCTGCTGGATGCAGACCTGGTATTTAACTCACTAAAGGTACATCTGGCAGCGCTGTCAGTCTACACCACTTCCCACAACAAGGTTTCGTGGTGGAAGGTACCAGTGGTTAAAGCCTTCATGGAAGGGGTAAAGAGACACCATTTGAACCCATGCATAAAGCCAGTCTCAAACACCTGACCTATAAAACTGCCTTCTTACCCCGGTGCTGCCACCTCTGGAGCCCAGGACTTCCAAAAAACATTTGACAGAAAAGGGGGTGAGAGCCGCACTCTGGTTCCCAGCTAGGTGTACCTTTCCACAGTCCAGTTGATCTTCTCCTCCTAGCGCTTTCACCAGGGTGACACATGCCCCTACTAAGGAGAGCAACACTGTTGGTTTTTCCCCCCTCCCCCCGACTGGGGTTTTACACTTTGTAATTGGAGGGTGAGTTGGTTCCTGGCTACTTGAATGACTACAGCAACCAGAATTCCCTGAGACCATCACTGGTAGTAACCATCAACACCTGAACAAACACCTGAACAGACTGCCTCCCTGATGATTGCAAGAGTCAAGAAAGCGCTAGGAGGAGAAGATCAACTGGACTGTGGAAAGGTACACCTAGCTGGGAACCAGAGTGCACCTCTCACCCCCTTTTCTGTCATATATATATATATATATATGTATGATAGTTTCTTATGTTATATTGCAATGGTTTTTGATACACAATAAATTATGTTCAGAGAAAGCTAGCAAGCAAGTAAAATGTAAGACCGAGACAGAGGGGAAAAGAGGGACAGATGGAGGGGGGAAAGAAGAAAAGATAGATGAATCGATACAGAGGTAGAGGCCAGAGCGAGTTGGACTAGGTGGAAGGGGGAGGACTGTGATGGGGAAGGATTTTGATGAAGGAGAAGAAAGGACTGTGACAAAGAAAGACGTACTGTGACGTACTGTGACACATTAAAGGACTAGGGGGAAGAACGGACTGTGACTGAGGACTGTGACACGGACTGAGATGAAGATGAACGGCTGCTTCTCAACCCCCTTTCTCGTTTCTCTCTTCTCTGTAGTATTATGTTGTTCATAAGCAGGTACTTATATGTGGCAAAAGCCAAAACAGCACGATAGGATTCATACACTAAGCTTGGATGCATGCTCAGGAGGAAGGAAAAATAACCAAATTACAATATACGCTTACACCAATCTGAAACCCCATATACAGAGATGCTTTGGCACGGTTAGCTTTACCAACTTTCAGCCCAAACTAAATGGCAGGTGCGCTCCTCATTGGTTTAAGTTCTAGCTTGTCAGAAATGGCTCTCTCAGCAAACTAATGCATACACATATTTTAGGGGCTCTGCTGTTAGCAAAATTCTAAAGCATAGCATAGTCTTCTGTATAGAACATCAATGGGCAATATGTGGTCCACAAGAGAAGGTTCCTGGAAAACATGACTGCTTTTATACAACATGCACCCATTTTCTACCTCTTACTCCCTACTCCGCTCTCTGACAAATCCCCACACCCTCCCACACCCTCGCATGTAGAATCGCTTCCAAATTGTTGAATTTCTAAGTGAGATACGGAAGCATCAGTGACCTCTTCAAAGTCAAGGACAAGTACTTTGAATGATATAGAGAGCTCTATATGGACAGTAAACATTTTCTTTTCGTTCATAAGTAACTCTTGGTCAGAGACCTCCTTTCTGGGGGGGAGAGCATTGTCTTGGAGGGGCCTGGCCCCTTTGCCCCCTACTGGATCCGGGCCTGGTGCACACATGCCGGCATGTGTCATGTTTGACATTCATTTGCATGGGGCATGGTCTGGTGTGCATGAGCAGTGTATGGGTGTAGTTCGAGTGTGCACCGTGTATTGGTATTTAAATTCAGCGCATACCCCGGACGCACCCCAGCCAAATCATGTGGACACTCAGTGCATACCCCAGACGCACCGAGTTTTCACGCGATTTGGCTGGGGGGCTGTACGCTGGACCTGGGATGGTGCGGGTCTTGTGCCGTGTTAGGCATTTTGCTAGCTTTTTACTGGGCGTGGGGGCGTGTTGGGGTGTTATTGCCGCTGTTTGATGTTCCTTGCGCCACGGCTAGTGATGCCTCAGGAAATCCATGAATACCTGTGCCGTGCAATTGTTTCTTTGCGCCGCAGCTGGCGCACGCATGGCGCACACTTCTTCTCAGCGCTTGCGCTTGCACCTTTTCTGCACTGGATTCCATAAATCGGGCCGATAGTATGCCATGGGACTGGTGGCGTGGACAAGGTCTCTAGCTTCCTGTCTGGTCTTAGATGATCTGACTTGTTTCTCAAGCAGTTCTCACATGTGTGTATATATCGTTGGATATCTTGCTTCATTTGGGGCCAGAAGTGACGAGTCACCAACTCACCAGTTTCTGCAACCCTGCGGTGCCCTACTAATGGCGAGTCATGACACCACTTGATGGCTTGTTGGTGGATTGCTGGTGTAGGGGATTCAGTGCTGTACCATGGAAAGGTAGTCCATCCTTAACGGTTTGCATGTTCTTTGGGTCGTTCCACTGGGCTAGTTCTTGAGCTGACATTGCCTTCCTTATGTTTTCAAACATATCATCTACTAAGAGGGGGCACTGTTGCGCAACACTGATGGCCGCCTAAGAGTGGAGCACCTCTCCGGCAGAAATCCTTTTTCAAACATATCCAGCTGCTGGGTCCCCCCGAGCCACGAACACGACTGAGCTGCTTCCTCAAAACATCCTGAAGCTGCTCACAGAAAGAACGGGAGAAATCAGACCCTGAACGCCTGAACACGGACTGGGGTCACAGACGTGAAGCTCCCCGCCACTTTGCGGTTCCAAGAGATCCAATGGGAGGACCGCGGCTCCTGGACGCGCGAGGGCCTCGCCGTGGGTGGAGTCGGCCTAGTTGGTGACATACGGCAAAGGCAGGAGCAGCAACCGGCCTCGATTGTTCCTGTTCCCGAATTTGCTCCGGGATCGACAGCGGTCATTGGCAGTGGTGTGGTGGGGGAACCTGGTCGTCTGACCTCCTGGTAAGGGCAGCACTACCCCTCCGTGCCCCCCGCACCCCTGGCGAGTCACGGGTGCTGAGCTCACAGCACACACAGAGCAACCCCTGCCGAGTGGCGGGCCCGGCTCCAGCCCACCACCCACCATCCACCGGAGAACATCTCGCGGGACCCCTGTGCTGCCCGGGGACTGCTGCGGCCACATTGAGCATGCACAATATCGAAGGGGGCCACCCGTTGGGATGCAGTCGACCGCGGCAGCTCGGATACGGCTGGCCGCGCTCGGGCTGCACTGCAGCAGCCGCACACGTGGCGGGCCCTGCGCAATCCACCAGGCGCATTGCGGGGGCATCACTCAACCACGGACCTGGTCCCCGCAGCACCCCTATCAACCAACTACAGAGCCTTGAGCGGGCAACACTTGTTCCTGCAGGAACGCAAATCAGCAAACAGGAGGATACGCGAGAGGGCACACTACATCGCGGATGACATCCGTGCAACATACAAGGCACACCCTCAGCAATCGGCTTGCAGACCCCGTTAACCAACGGTGCCAAAATCCACGGGAATATTCTGACCCTATAAGCATAACTGCTTGGAGCACGGCAACTCGACACTGAGACTGGGGGGTGCCGGTGGATCAGCCGCCTGAGCCCGCTCTTCGCCAATACCAAGACCAATAGGCCACGGAGCCACGTCCTACGTGGACACTATCCTTCTGTACGGCAATACACATCAATGGCCCAGTAAATGCATGTGAGGACACAGTTTACCCCTGCTGGTGACTGCGGGGTGCAGAACAAACTTACGCCTGCACGGCCCACCGACATCTGTCAACTGACAGCGCCTCTAGAACACTAGATCACTCTGCCCCTGCAGCCGTCATAATTGAGAGTCTGATCCTCTCCGAAATTTAGCCAAATAAGTCAACACTACTCCCTGCAACAACACAAATCTATGAACAAGTGAATACGTGGGAGCAAAAAGTGGTCCGCCGATACTGGCCAGCAAAAAGTGCCGGCACCCCCTGGAACACTCTGTCCCTGCAGCCAAAATTGCTTTGTACATGCCATCCCGAAGCTGAGATTGCAGAGTGCTGGAAAGCCAACCATTAAGGACTAAAGAGACAAAATAAGAAAGGAAGCCAACACTCTAACACCATCTCTCTCAGGGCCGCTGCTCCAGTTAACCAGCGCCCACGCCGAACTGGCTTTTGGCGCAGAAACTTATGAATCTAATTGAATACCCACACCCTTCAACTCAACTGGGCCAATCAAAATAAACACCCTTGAGATGCCCGGGAAAAACATAGTAAAGAACAGGAAGACTGGTCCGATGGATTCCTTCACTAACTCACAAACATCCTTCGATGGCCCGGACCCACCGTCAGCCACCACATCGTCAGCCACAGACGACACGAAATTCGATCACCTGCTAACCACGGTGCAAAATGGGTTCCTGGCAGTCAATGTCAAATTGGATGATATTGTTTCAACAATAGGCTCCCTCAAAGCCTGTGTTGACAAAGTAAGTGCCAGGATCACGGAAACCGAAAACAGAATCAGCGCGAACGAAGATTCAACCTGTTAGTCTAGAAAATACCCTACCATACCATAGACGGTATATTATGTTGGCCGAAAACCAACCGCATCATATGCCCAGCACCGCCAGTACAGAATCGTCAGCATAACCATAGAGCGTCCATTTTGTACCAATAGAATTCGCCATTTTGCTTTCTCTTGCTTTTCTGTTCAAACGCTTTGCAAAAATGAATTCTGCCCCTGCACAGAGCGAGTCCACAAGTTACATGTTGAGAGACTAGCCCAGACAGAAATACATTGCTTTCCTCCCTCGCAAGTCCTTGAAGGCGAGCAGAGAGGCATTTAATCACCAAGCAGTTGCCAGCTGGTCTTGCTGAAACTGCAGAAACTGTAGAAATAGACAGCTAAAGACATGAATTATACTCTCTTTCACTGCCCCCCTTACTGGGCCCCTTTAGATCAAGCTGACCCCTAGCACACAAATAGAAACTAGAAGATAGCATGCTTTGGAATGTGTCTCTCCTACAAACACAGCTCGCTCACAGAACAAGAGCATTATGTTCTCTGTAACAAAGAATAGTGTCTGCGCCTTCGCAGATTGCAAACTGTTGCTGAATAAATGTCTTAGAAGGTGTCATACTCGTCATAATTGTCAATACCGAACCCTTGCTAAAGAAGATACATTATGGGCTGTTTTGATGTGTCACTGACTGATAATATGATGATCTTTTTGTATATATGTGACTGTTGTAGAATGCTCACTCTCTTGCGTCTCACGAGGTCTGGGTGACACACGTACCGAGACGTGAGATCCAGTCGGCCAACTGAGACTATTTGCTTTTCAATAAACCCTAGATTTTGGGAATTGAACCTCGTGTCTGGCGTATCAGTTTGTGTATGGTGATTGTGCCTTGTTTCCAATGCGCGAGGGTCTTCAGGGCCCATCAAAAAATGGTGCCGGAATAGGGACCCTCCCCCATTTGCTCCATCGTGTACGTTGAAATTTGAAGAAGGCTGAAAACACGAATCGAGGGCGAGGCCGTCAAACCGGGATCGAGAGGTGTTCGGGGCGCCCCTGTGAAAGTAATGAGAGACTCTTTTTCAGATCTGTACACAACCGGTCCCTGATCAACGCGTCCGCCCAGAGAGCAAGAAGGCGAGGGTCCCAAAACAAGGCAGATTGAGCCAGATACGCAGACACGAAGATACTTGGTTGCGTCTGTGTACGGACAAATTGCGTCTTGAGAGACGAGTTGATTGATCAGGTGAGTCGTGCCCTGAATCTTAACAGCCCTGATATTGGTTAAGAGTTGCTCTTGCAAGATCAAACGCCCAGGGTAAGGCACGAATAAGATTAAACATGCCTGGAAAATTGTTTTCCTGTCTAGTGGGATTTTTCCACTGCGGTAGACAATCTTTGGAAACTGGCCAGGCTGCGCCACCCGTAGGGTCACCAGCGTTTGAGATGTATGTCAAGTATGGAGTAGGGGCAACAATGCCTAGGCAGACCAGACATGTAGAAGATTTGCAATGGCCAAAAAATTGTAGTTTTGAGACGCCACAAATAGAGCATTTGGAATCAGTATTGCTGCGCAAGAAAGCACGCCCTGCGCATTTGACGTCATTAGAGACTGGAGGAAGGAAGCTAACCTCTGTTTAAGAAGTAGAGAGAAACATGCGCATAGGCACAAATCTAATGCAGATAGAGCGCGAGAACAGGAAGAAAAACAGTGGGATGAAGATATCAGAAGGGCAGATAGGAGCCTTCAATTAGGCATAGAAAAAATATATCCTCAACAAGAGTTGCATGCATCAGATGAACTAATCAATACGATTTTAAATGAGAAAAGGCAAGAACGCCCCAAAAGTAAGATTGACACAACTGCATCAGTGCCCATTGCTCAACCAGAACCCAGGTTGCCACCCACCCTTCCAGTTGTTCCATCTACACCAGCCCCTCCTGAACACGAGATCCCACTCCCCCCTCCACCTACCGAGCTTGAATCCGTAGCTATCAGAGAAGGCAGTGTTGGAGAGGCGGGGCCTGCACAAAGCGCGTACGCTAGAATAACCCGTAGTGCGGTCAGCAGGGAAAGGAAGAGAGAGTTGAAAGAACAGGCAGAAATATATATCGAAGGAAATGATGAGGCATCGACGCTGGGGTCGATGTATGATTATAAGAAGCTCAGTGAAAAACAGGTATTGTTGGAATACCTGGGAGAATATCTTATGGAAAGATGGAAGCAATTAACTGGTATGGTGCCGCCGCAGAAGTTGCGGTATTTGAATGCGTTTTCACGATTGAGAGAAAGTGATTCAGAAATGAAGGAGCATGTGGACAGGTTATTCGAGTTTAAAGATGAACTTGATGAATTATATTCAGACATGTTTTCTGCTCCTGGGTTTCGGTACAAAGAGGTAAAGAAAGGGAGACGAGGGTCGGCAACATATGTACAGCGGCTATTTTGCCCGCCATCAAACCGATTAGTGAAGAAATGAAAATATGTACGCAAGAAGCGCTTAGATGGATTATGGATGCTAGTATTCCTATAATAGAGGTGTATGATATGTTTGAACTATACACGATAGAGATGCAAAGGAAAGCATTACAAGTAATGGTTGAATATTTGCAAGATAAATATGTTGAGAGAAATTATTGCTGTCCCTCTGAGTTAATGACAGTATATAAGAGAGCGTGTTTGTCCGAAACTGGAAAGACTACTCTATCCCTTGACCTAGCTATAGTACTTAATAAAAGAGAGAAAGGAGGGAAAGTTAGTGCGATATTTCCAATGAGAGAAGTCTCTCCCACTTTTGTGCCAAAAACAGAAACGCCAGGTGTTGATGGAGCTCCAGCGCAGGTAGCAGAGGCACATTACACAGCACAATATGTATATGTCCCTTTCTCTAGACAAGAGGTGAATAATATAAAGCAAACAATCCCTGATATAAGAAAGAATCTGGCAGGATTCTATAAAGAAATTGAATCGTATTTGAAATCGGCAATATTTAATATGAGCGATATTGACCTATTATTCCCTGTAATTCTCCCAGGAGACATATGGAAGAAAATTAGGAATGTAGATGATCATGAAAGTTTGGGTGCTACTTGGGAAAATGTAATAAAAGAGGATGCGGACAGAAAAGCGGGTGAAAAACCATTGTCAAATATGTCAACGTTACCAGCACGAATAGTACAGAAATTGAAGGTTATAGTGCCTGAAAGAAGAATTATATGGGACAAAGTAACTGCATGCGTGCAAGGCAAAGATGAGTTGGCTACTGACTATTTCAATAGATTTGAAGAAGTGTTTACAGATTTTAGTGGTCAAGATTTAAGCACTGAACCCAGGAAAAGACTATTTGTTGACAAATATGTGAGAGGGTTGTTACCTCAAATCCAAAATTTGATAGTGACATCTGAAAGTGCGTGGCAAGCAAAATCACAGAGTGAGGTATTACACATGGCCCAGTACTATGAAAATGGAGTAAATACAGAAAAGAAAAAGAGGTGAAAGATAGAGTGAATCCAAAAACAAGAGTTTTACTACAGCAGGTTAGTGAAAAATAATAGGAGTAGAGGAAATGCACAAGGAAAAGGGAATTACACCAACATGCATGGACTACTTCCATGCATGTTGGAGTACACTTGGACTAAATCAATATGCATACTGTAAGGAAGAGGGTTATTGGCGAGCACAGTGCCCACATTTGCAAAATGGAAATGGGACTGGCCCGAGACGACAGAACAGAGGTCGCCCGGGAACACAGGGGCAAAATAGAAACACTGGTATGCCACAAAGTCAGAATAACCAAGGAAACAACAACCAGAATCAGAGCCAGAATCAAAATCAGCAGAATGGAGTAGGAGATGGAAATGTTTTTGATACTCAATCAAATACATATTATTCTGGTGACTTTACATCAGATGATGTATAGTTCCGCTAGGACAGCCCAAGAGAGGGGTCGGAACCAGTGTCTATTCCCTTTGACCAGAAAGGACACTATGTAGAAATCAAAGTTGGGAATAAAGAGCACACTTTTCTAGTGTACACAGGTGCACAGACAAGCTCAATAGACCATCACTTGGTTCTGGAGATACCACTGTCAGATCAAAAGAATGTTTCAGTAGTGTTCGCAGGCACCCCAGTAATTAGCTCCATGTCACAGTCAGTGCTTGCCCGTTTCTGTTGACACAAAATTGTGGAGATAATCTATTAGGTTTAAACTTGTTGAAAAAACGAAGTGTGGTTATTCATTGTTCTCCTGATGGAGTGTTTTTGACGATTTCACCACAGAAAATGCCAGTGTCCCAATTCTTGTCAAGACCCCTACCAACAGAATTAAGTAAGGTACCGACTTGCATATGGGCGATGAATGATAACGATGTTGGTTGTTTAAAAATAGAGCCACTGAGAGTTGTTTTGAAAGAGGGCGTAACATTGCCGTGTATCCCCAGCATACAATTCCGGTGGAAGGAGAGAAAGCATTGAAATGCATTGTTTCTGATTTGGTTAAAAGAAACGTGATTGAAGAAATTACTGGTAGCACTTGTCCCATTCTTCCAGTTTATAAGAAAGGAGGTAATGAAATACCGTTCCGTTTCATAATTGATTTACGCAAATTGAATAAAGTAGTTGATCCCCAATTTCCGTTGGTCCCAGATGTCACTACCATTTTGACAATGATTCCGGCTTCGACTTCATATTTTAGTGTAGTCGATCTTAAGAATGCATCCTTTAGCATTCCTGTACACCCAGATAGCAGATACCTATTTGCTCTCACACTAGGAGGGCGTTCTTTCACATTCACACAAATTCCACAAAGTTACACTGAGAGCCCAAGTATTTAAAGCAGAGCATTAAAAGAACAACTAGATATGCTAGAGCTACCAGCGGGTTGTGTACTGTTGCAGTACATTGATGACTTGTTGATTGCTGCTGACTCAGAAGACATTTGCAAAGAGGGTACCGCCATGTTGTTGACACATTTAGCATTACATGGTCATAAAGCTTCTTTAAAAAAATTCCAGTATTGTCGAAAGGAGGTGGCCTATTTGGGCTACCTTCTTTCGAAAGAGGGACGAAGACTGACACCAGAAAGAATAGAGAGTATCTCTGGTATGCCTATTCCAAAGACACAGAAAGGAGTCAGAGCCATAATAGGCATGGCTTCATATTGCCGGCAGTGGATAGCGAATTTCGCAATGATTGTAAAACCAATGGTGGCATTAACAAAAAAGGATGTTGCCCTACCTTTGCCATGGAATGAGGAATGTCAGAATGCATTTGATCTGCTCAAAGTTGCTTTGTGCTCAGCTCCAGTTTTGGGCACATCAAATTATGAAAAGGTTTTAAAATTGTTTGTGCATGAGAATGAGGGTTGCGCGCTGGCTGTATTGACCCAGGAACAAGGCGGAAGAAATAGACCATGCGGTTATTTTTCTTCCGCACTGGACCCTGTAGCATGCGCTTTGCCACGTTGTTTACGAGATGTCACCGCAGGTGCCACGTCAGTAAAACAAACCGAGGGAATGGTGTTGGGGCACGCCTTAATTTTGATGGTGCCCCACACAGTAGACGTTCTTTTGAACAGAACGCAGATGCAACATCTCACATCAGCTAGATTGACTAGATATGAAATTGTCCTGTTTGCACCACATATTCAAATTCAGAGGTGTTGCGCTTTGAATCCTGCAGAATTAATGCCCCCTCCCAATGAAGAAGTGGGTAAGAATGAATCACCTCCCCATTATTGTTTAATGGTTACTGAGGAAGAAACAAAAGGGAGAATTGATCTAACAGATACCCCATTGAAAGAGCCAGACGGAGAACTGTTTTGTGTTCATGTTTTAAATTACCTGATGGCACGTCAACTGCTGCCTACGCCATCACGACACTAAAGAGTATTGTAGAGAGCAAAGAAATTCCCTACAATTCAGAGCAGGCAGCAGAGATAATAGATTTGACAAGAGCATGTGACATTTCTGAAAATCTAAATGTAAACATATATACTGACAGTCAGTATGCATTCAGGGTGGTGCACAATTTTGGCCGACTCTGGGCGGAGAGGGGTTTCCTAACATCACATGGAACTAAAATCCAACATGGCCCTTTGATAGCGCGATTGTTGTCTGCACTTACGTGTCCAAAGCGACTGGCAATAATGAAATGCGTGGCACATAACAAAATACCATGTAACGTGGGAAAAGGAAACGCATTCACAGACAAAATTGCAAAACAAACTGCCACTGATTTACACACGAAATGTTGATAGTACAGTCAGAAGAAGTGCCCTGCATGATAGAAAATGGGATTGCCACAGTCAAAGAGATGCAGGTGGATGCAACTGTTTATGAAATAAAAGGGTGGGCTAAGGGCTTCGCAGAACTAGATTTAGAAGGTTGCTGGGTGGACAAAGAAAGTAGAATGTGGATGATGCCCAACCCTTACGTAACTGCAATGGTCACCATGGCCCACAGCCCCACTCACATATGTGTGAAAAAGATGACTCAGCATCTGGCTAGTGTATGGCAGAACCCGCACATAAGAAACAATTCTGAGAGACTAGTTCAGAATTGTATGACGTGTTTGCAACACAATATTGGAAGAGGAACAGCCACTGCAACAGGTAGTTTTGGCCCCCCCTAAATGCCCTTTGAAGTTATCCATTTTGATTTCATAGAAATGGAAAGATGTCAGAATCTGAAATGCATCTTGGCGGTAGTATGTGCGTTCAGTAAGTGGCTGGAAGAATACCCACTAAAGGACTGCACAGCAATGAGCATGGCAAAAATGATGCTAAAACAATATTTTTCCCGATTCGGCCTGCCACGGGTCATATGGTCAGAAAACAGCCCGCATTTTGTTGCCGCCGTAATATCACAGATTTGTGCAGGCCTTCAGATTGATAAACGATTCCATTGTACCAGGCACCCGATGAGTGCCGGTCTTGTTGAATGCCAGAACAGCATATTGAAAAACAAAATAAGCAAGATATGTTCAGGGAGTCAAAATGGATAGATGCATTACCTTTAGCTTTGTTGTGTATGTGCACATCTGTGCAAGCAAGAACTGGACTCTCCCCATACGAGATTGTGATGGGGAGACCTGCTAATGTTTGGTGTGCGCCGCAGCCCAGGCGCTTGAGTGAAGTCGAATACCCTGTGCTTAGTACATATTGTAACAATTTAACGCAGAAGCTTCGTTTGATTCATCAGCAGGTGCAGGAGGCTCTTCCTGTCAGATATACAGGCCCGGGGCATTGTCTGCAGCCGGGCAATTGGACCCTGGTAAAAAACCCTCCAAAACTCGTGTGACATAACAATCCTGGAAGGGGAAATGAACAAGCTCTGTGGCAAGTGCGAGGACTTGGAGTCGAGATCGCGCCTGAACAACATAATCCTTTTGCAAAGGCCCAATGGAATCTCAAATCGAAACCCTGCTGAAATCCCTCTTAGGTGCAGACTCTTTTCTCCACAATTTTTGATCGAACGGGCTCATCGCACTCTAGCCCCGGCACCCAGGCCGGGTGCTTCTCCCCGCACGGTCATAGCCAAACTACTGAATTATAGGGATAGAGACACAATTCTGAGGCTGGTAAGAGAAAAGAGGCCCCTGCGACACAGTAACGACAATATCCACATCTACCCCGACTTCTCAGCAGGAGTACAAACTCAAAGGCGATCCTATGAAACAATTAAACGTCAACTGCGGCTGAGACAAGTACCCTAGGCCATACTGTTCCCTGCAAAGTTGCGTATACAGCACGGTGGGCGGGCAGGCACACTTCTTCGAATCTCCCGCAGCCACACTGGCCTATGTAGAAGCCTCAATCCCTCTCCCCCCTGGGAGACACAAACACGATCAGAACGACCTGCAGAAACCAGTGCAAGAACCAAAGAAGCCCAATGACTGACCGCAGCTCCATGTTCTCCAATCTCGGCTTTATGCAGCGAAATGTGCAGAAGGGGAGTACATAGCTCCCATACCCTGATTTGAGCCGGACGAGATGTGCTCGACTACGGAAGTAGCGTTGTTTGTTTGTTTGTTTATTTAATATAGCGCAAAACCAAACCCGCAGGTAGCCGGGCACAAACATTACAAGGATACTTGAGAACTTAGTTACAGTGACACTCACAAAATAGGCAGTAGGACAGTTCAACAACATTACAGTCTGAATATACTTATACAGTTAATACCAGGTGTCGGAAGCATAAAGAAATAGGTAGTAGGACAGTTCAACAACGTTACAGTCTGAATATACTTATACAGTTAATGCCAGGTGTCGGAAGCATAAAGAGCTAAGTAACAATCAACCACAGTTTTGTAGTCCCGGTAGGATCCAGTGAAGTTCCTAGATACTAGCAGTGGTAGTCCGCGGTCCCAATGGGGGACAGGTTAACAATGGGCATAGTCGGGAGGTGTCACTGAGGACGAGTGGTTCTAGTAAAAGAGGGTGATCACATTAGATGTCATTAGATCGTATCCATGAAAGAACCTTGTGCCTGAAACTTAGGTAAGGATGGTCCTTTCTAAGTTCTAAGGGGATCTTGTTCCAGGTTTGGGCAGCTATGACTGGAAAGCTAGCGCTGCCAGCTGTACTCTTTTTGTATCTAGGCACCATCAAGGTATAAGCGTTAGTCATTCTTGTGGGGCGGTTTGAGATTCTCTTGTTGATTCTGTTTGCTAGATAGGGAGGAGCTATATTGTTGAGGCATTTGGACGTGAGCGAGAGAGTTTTGAGGGTGATCCTGTCTTTAATTTTTTGCCAGTGCATATTCCTTCTGGCGGTAGAGACATGGGCTCTGTTGGGAATGTTTAAGGCTACTCTAAGAGCGTTATGTTGGAGTGTTTGGAGTTTAAGGATATACTTGTTAGATGCCGCATATAGAGCATTACAATAGTCCAATCTGGATATGATAAGTGCATTAGCTAAGGTAATACAGCTAGCCTCTGTTAGGAATGGTCTACATGCTCGGATCAGTTTACAAGTATAGGATGTGGAGGAAGCTAGGGAGTGAATTTGTTTCTTAAAAATGAGTGCTGAGTCCAGATAGACCCGAAGGGTTTTGACTGCAGGCATCACTTTGATGACGTTGTCAATTTTAAAACGAGGCATAGTTAGGGTCAAGTTTTTCAAGTTTTTTAATCACTGTCTGTGCCGAGGATCAGTATCTCCGTTTTGTCGTCATTCAGACAGAGGCCATGGGATGCCATCCATGCCTGAATGAGGAGATATATCTTATTTACCAAGGCTGAGTCTTCCAAGAAGTTACCTGAAAGGGGGATGAGGATCTGAGTGTCATCTGCATAGTTAGTGTAGATGACACCCAGTCTGTCCAACTTGTCAAACAAAGGTTTGGTAAAGATGTTGTACATCGTAGGAGACACACATGATCCCTGGGGGACACCGCAGGAGACTTGTATGGGATCAGCAGCTGGCTAGGGGGGAGAAGACTCTCATAGTCCGGTTAGCAAGGAAGGATTGAACCCAGGTTATGGCAACGCTTGAAAAATGGGCAGCGGAGCCGAGGTGATTGCATAAAACTGCATGATCTACCAGGTCAAAGGCTGCCGAAAGGTCAAGCAGGAGTAGCATAGCTGATTTTCCATTATCCTTCAACTCTTCAATTTGAGTCTTAAGATCAATCAGGGCTGTTTCAGTGCCGTGAAGGGAGCGGAAGCCGGATTGTCGTGAGCCTAGAAGGTTATTAGTTTCAAGGTAGTCCTGGATTTGCAGGTAGGCTACCCTGTCGATAATTTTGAGTAGGAATGGGACGGTAGTGATGGGTCTGTAATTTGTCGGGATGGAAGGGTCGAGAGTTTGTTTTTTTAGCAGAGGTAGGACCCAAGACTGTTTAAGGTTATTGGGCACTAAGTTAGTCTTAAAGGAGGCATTGATCAGTTTAGAGATGAAGGGAGCTAGGTCTCTCGCTGCATCTTTTATAATTTGAGGAGGGCAGTTATCTCCTTTACAATTAGAAGGCTTTAGGGAGAGTATAATTTTTTCTGTCTCTAGTATGGTTATTTGTTTGCAGCTAAAGGGGTGAGGAGTGTTATTGGACTGGTTTAGGGAGGGCTGTACCTTGGGAGTAGGCTCCGCTGGCAATAGCAATGCAGCTTTTTTAATTGCAATTTTGGTTTGAAGAGAGATAATTTTTCCTGCAAGGGCATTTTGTATATTAGTGCACCAGAGCTTATTTTTGGGAGTATTATCAGTTTGCGGAATGGATGATTCCATTTCACGCAGGATGGAGAATAATTCCTTAGTGTCAGATTTGGCTTTAGCTATTCTGTTTTGTAAGTGTTTTTTTTGTGCTAATAATTTCCTTTTTATATCGTCTGGCATGGGTGGCTAACTTGATTTTGTTCTCCTCAGTAGGTGAGTGTCGCCATATTGATTGCAGTTTTCTTTTTTGAGTTCTAAGATCTTTCAGTTGAGGTGTGAACCAGTTATTCAGGTCGGAGAGTTGTTTGCCTTTACAGATTTTGGTGGGGGCGATCAGATCTAGTGCCTTGGTCATGGTGCTATTATAGGTTTCCATAAGTAAGGCCGGGTCTGTAATATTGTCTACATTGTTATGGGTGGGGAGGAGGTGTGGAAGGAGTTGTTCTACTGTGATGTCTTTTTTACTTCTAGTGGGGAGTGGCGGGGCCATAATTATAGGTTTAGGGTGGGTAAGGTCAAGTGAGGCAGAGAATGAGATTAAATGGTGGTCTGTCCATATTTGAGGAGTTATACTGGTGATACTGATGTTGCAGTTCAAGTCAGCAACCCAATCTAGAGTCCTGCCTTTAGAGTGTGTAGGGGTAGTGGCTTTTTGCGTTAATCCATAATCATGCAGTAGTGTGGCGACAGATGTGTCATGTTTGTCATTACAGTCATTGAAGCCAAGGTTGAAGTCTCCTAATAGTAGGATTTGTGCATGGTCTTTTATATTGTTAGTCAGGATACTAGTTAGGTCGTCCTCGAAAGTTCCTAGTGGTCCAGGTGGTCTGTAGATAATATAGATGGTGAGAGTACAGTTACATGAGAGTTGGAGTTTGGCAATGAGGAGTTCACAGGACTGAAATGGCGTAGTAGTAGCTAGTCTGATAGGCAGGTTCGCTTTGTGGATAATAGCTAAGCCACCTCCTTTGGTGTTCGGTCTGTCAACTCTTAGCAGTTGCTAGCCGTCTGGTTCTGCTAGCATAATAGCAGGGCCAGCAGCCTCATGGAGCCAGGTTTCAGTTATGCATAGCAGGTCTAGGTTCTCATTAGTTAGGGTGTCTGAAATCTCAGTGGCGTGGGCTACCATGGATCTAGCATTAATGAGGGACCCAGTGAGCAAAAGGGTGCTAGTTGGTATGGTAGTAGAGGGTTGCATCTTTTTAGTTAAAGTAGCTACTTGAGATAGTAACTGCTTGGTAGGTGAGGCGCCTAGGGGCGTTGCAACACTTGTCCCCCCCGGGAGAAACCACAAGTTTGTAACAAGGGATCATCATCATGTTGGGACCAATGGTGTGGGTGGGGGTGGGCACAGGTAACAAGGGACTGTTTTGTTGTTTAAGAACACTGTTATTCCCTGCAGAAGCCCCTGTTGGGCATCAGGAGACAAGGTTACCTAGTTTGGTTGATGTAAAAAATGCAATCACTGTATCACATGCTGAACCCCTCGAAGGAATAACCCCTCCTCCCGGGCTCCGCTTGAGTCTACCGAAATGGAACAGAAAATCTTTTACCCGCAGGGTTAAAACTTAGACTGCTTACCTTGGAATATATGGGGGGCTAAACAATAGGGCGAAAGCCAGCAAAGTAGGGGCATATATCAACAGGCATCGCCCACACATAGCTATGCTCCAAGAAACCCACGCCCTACAAAGAGCCAATGAGAGTGTTCTGCGACAATGGGGGAGCAATAGACACTACACCGAATATTCATCCCAGAATAGAGGTGTCCTTACGTTCATACACCCCTCGCTGGGATTTGCCACGGAAAAAAACAAATTGATCCACAGGGCAGTTATGTTGTGGTATGGGGCACCGTGGCAGGTGAGAAGTTGATACTAATCAATACTTTAAGTCCGAGCGTTGATGACCCCGACTTTTATGTCAACGTCCTCATCGAAATTGGCCCGACAATGGGCACGTGGGTGCTGTGGGGAGGGGACTTAAACACCATACTCGATGTCTCCTTAGATAGGTCTTCAGATAAACAGAGGAACCTCACTATATCTGCCACCATCAAACACCAAGCCCTAGCAGAGTTGGCCCTGACGGACGCCTGGAGAGGGATACACCCGATAGACAGACAATACACGTTTTGCTCATCAGTACATGACACAGAGTCCAGGATAGACTACTGGTTCATCTCCTCCCCACTGATCAATTTGGTAGAGCGCTGCGATATACTCCCCCGCACACTGTCAGACCATTCTCCGGTCACGCTTGAAGTATCGCTCCAGAACATTAGACGGCCAACTAAACAGTGGAGGATGCCACCAAATATCCTAAGAGATCCAAACGTGGCAGAGTCTCTACATACTGAAATGGAGGAGTTCTTCCAATTAAATAAAGGGTCAGTAGACAAATGGTCAACCATATGGGAAACATTCAAGGTATGGGTGAGAGGTAACATAATGTCTAAAACTACTGTACTCCTTAAGGCCGTCAGAACCGAATTAACCAACACTGAAACATACCTGAAAACATTTGAAACTGACCATAGCACAACACATAATAAACAAACACTATCCAACATCAACGCACACCTTAAAATAATGTATGATCTGGCAACCAAAGAACAACAATACATGGCCACACCAATCAGGGCACGTAGATACGGAGAGGGCCTTTGGCGCCAGGCTCATACTTAATAAAGACTTGTGTGTAGGGAACTACTTTATTTCAAGTGCCAGCCAACATGGAGGCATCCACATAGCATGGCTCCTTGGAACCAAGCTATGCGGTATAGTGTTTTGGGTGTGGTACCCTAGGAACTACTTTACATGGACTACTTTCTTGAAGCTATTTAAACCACACCCGACTTGGATAACACGCTTCGCGTTACTTTGCAATCCTGCAACGTGACGCTCATCGTGTTCAGCTCTACCCGCGAACCTCGGAAGAACAGCATCTGTAAAGAGACAAAAGGACAACGTTCGCAGCAGCGGCTTACCTGTAATTTTCATCGTTAGCTGCCCACAGCTCCTGCAAACAGCATCCTAGGATCAGCGCATCTCCCGGACCGACAGATCTGCAAAAAAGGAAGAAACAAGACATTAGACACTTTTACAACAAAACTAACTGTGCTGAAAAGCTTACCTCGCAAGTTGCCCCTCGACCAGCATCGCCTCAGGATTTCATACACTGGGTGAGCACCGCGATATATGGGAAAGAAAAGACAACAGGTTAGCAAATGCAAGGCATCATAGCGCTGCGCATAGCGCCTACTTACCGCATCATAGCGCTCTTTATACTCCATCATTTACCGGTGAGTCCCAATTCAGCCAATGCATCACATTGGACTTCCACGCACCTAAGGAAGAGAAAGAGACATTTATTAAACCAAGAAAGGTATGCAAGAATAACAACAATATACAACAGAAATAAGACCTACCTGAAAGACTCAAAGCGGGCCGGCATCAGTGAAGTAACTAGATCGCAGTCACCCACAAAGGACAATGCGCCACTGACAAGAAGGCAGGACGGAGAGCACACCTGAATTAACAACAAGGTGAGGAGCGGTCCAGAGGGGCTGCGGGCATACGGGGTGGTGGGGGGCTGCTTACCCCAGTTGCCCAGTCTTGAACATTGCCCACCTGTATTCCAGGCAGAACTTCCCAGCTGGTCACACCTGTGAACCGTAGAGAAGGATACCAGAGTCCCTACGGCTGGGTGGCGTCCCCGTGGATACCAGGTGAGCATAACAGAACGCGAAGACTACCAAACCAATCCACCTGGGCGCCATGGAGACATCGGAATTAGACAAATTGGCCCAATTGTTAGGAGAACTTTGTGCCGAGGTTCATTCTGCCCGAAAAGAGACTAATGCTCTCCGGAGAGACTTATTAGTGACTAAAGAGCGCACTGAAGAAATTAGCAGGCAATACTTGCAATCACAAGCAGGACAGACACCTCTACCTGGAAACAACCCAACGATGCAAAATCCTACCATGCCATCCACTATCTCTACTCCGGTACAAATCATGTTACCGGGAAAAGTTACTTTGGCACAACCGGAGAGGTTTGCAGATGATCCACGGAAATATGCAGCTTTCATGATTCAGTGTTGCCTTCACTTTCTTTGCAGGCCTGGAGCATTCCCAAATGACCAAGCTCGGGTAGCCTTTGTTTTATCATACCTGAGTGGTAGCGCATCAGATTGGTTGGTACCATTGGTGACCCATGATGATCCTTTATTACATGACTTTGGGGGATTTCAGAGGGAAATGGAAAAACGTTTTGCTCGCCATACCCGAGAGCAAGCAGTGGACAATCAACTCCTTTCCCTCCAACAGGGGAATCAGGACTTGTTAACGTACATTGCTACTTTCAACAGATTGGTTGCTGAAGCTAGGTGGCCTGAAAACAAAAGAACCAAGTTGTTTCATCAGGGCTTACGAGGCGAATTAAAAGACGTTCTAGCTCAAGTGGTCGATCCTCCAAGAGACTGTTCTGAATTCATAATTTCCTCGTACAACTAGACCACCGGTTGCAAGACCGTAAAGCAGACCGTTCAAAAATGGACCCTCGGGCTGCGTACGTTTGATCTAGAGACAATGTAACTTGAGTGCAAGAAAATACTGTGGAGCCCATGCAAATCGGAGGGGTACGACCTCCACTAACAAAACAAGAGGGAGATAAAAGGAGACAACAACAACTATGTCTGTATTGCGGGAAACCAGGGCATTTCCTGAAGGACTGGCCAGTGAAACCTCCAGGGAAGATCGTCGGGGCCACGGAAAAAGATGAAGAGAAGGAATCTAAGTCGGAAAACTACCCAGCTCGGCAAACGTAGAGGTCAGTTTGTCGAGTGAGAGAAAAGAGCCACCGACCTCACACTTTGCAATACCGGTGATCTTAATTAATAACCAACAGTCGTCAAGAATGCATGCCGTTGAAGCATACATCGACAGCGGAGCAGTTGGGAATTATATAGATCAAGACCTGGCTGCAGAGATGGGGCTTCCCTGTGTTCCAAGCCGACTACAGACAAGGTAACTACAGTGGATGGGACAGAAATCGCTTCCGGACCCGTAACCCAATGCACAGCCGAGACAACCTTGCTGTGCCAGGATGGACATCGGGAACTTATTTCGTTCGATCTCATCAAGGCACCTCAATTCCGGCTCATACTAGGGATCCCATGGTTAGTCGCTCACAAACCTTTGATTGACTGGCGGGCAAGGAAATTAACCTTCCCCAGCGACTGCACCCCAGCCTGTTATTATCAAGAACAGAAACCTGCTTTCAGTATCTCTACGACTCCCGGAGCGACAGCATCAACCGTGGGTGTAACTAATGCCTTGCCTGAGGAATACCACGATTTCCAGGATGTATTCCAGAAGGACCAAGCAAACACGCTGCCGCCGCACAGGCCCTATTACTGTCAGATCGACCTTGTTCCAGGTGCTCAAGTCCCTTGCGGTACAATCTATGCTCTTACGGAACCTGAAAACCTTCATCTGAAGTCTTATTTAGACCAGTACTTTGCAAACGGATTGATCCATCCATCAAAGTCCCCTGCATCCAGTCCTTTGTTCTTCGTACCGAAAAAAGAAGGGGACTTAAGAACCTGTATTGACTACCGCACATTAAACCAGATCACCGTGAAGAACGTTACCCCTTGCCACTTATCCCTGAAATACTGGACCGGGTCAAAGATGCCCAGATTCACACCAAATTGGATCTTCGAGGAGCGTACCACCTGGTCCGGGTCAGAAGCGGAGACAAATGGAAAACTGCTTTCCGTACCAAATACGGTTTGTACAAATATCAAGTCATGCCCTTTGGGTTATGCAACGCTCCCGCCGCATTTCAATATTTCATGAATGACGTCTTGAGAGAGTTAATTGATGTCTGCGCCCTAGTGTACATAGATGATATCCTAGTGTACTCAACCTCAAAACAGGATCACATCAAGCACGAATCCCAGTGTTTTGACTGAAGGGGAAATTATTGAGGCTGAAATATCCGAAAACGAAATGTTCCCACCAACATACACAAACCCCACTTACCTTCACCGTCACGCTGGTTCCTGCAGTGCCAGTTCCCTTCACTTCTGTGATTGGGAACTGGCGCTGCAGGGTCCTTTTTTTCATTTTTTTTAAACGGACGGCTGCAGGGGTGTCCCCCGCAGCCCCCGCTTGCTATACCATAAAGTATAGTGAGCGGGGCAATGCGGGAGACACCCAAGCAGCCCCCGTTTTTTATTTTTTTAAAACATTTTTTCACGGACGGCTGCAGGGGTGTCCCCCGCAGCCCCCGCTTGCTATACCATAAAGAATAGTGAGCGGGGCAATGCGGGGGACACCCCCGCAGCCCCTGTTTTATTTTTAATGCTACCACCAGAGGATCGAACTTTTGGTGTTCGATCCTTTGGTGGTAGCATTTTTAGAACTTTTGGTCGTTTCGACCTTTTTTTTTCGATCATTTCGACCTAAACCATCAAGCACGTCCCTTCAGTCCTCACCAAGCTCCGTGAACATCGTTTATATGCAAAGCTTGAAAAGTGTTTTTTTTACGTCACCGAAGTTGAGTTTCTGGGTTTTATTCTTACTCCAGGAGGCATCAGAATGGACCTGCACAAAGTAGATGCCGTTTTGAAATGACCATCACCAACGTCCGTAAAAGGGGTACAAAGCATGTTGGGCTTTGCGAACTTCGATCGCTGGTTCATACCAGACTTCTCTCAGGTGGTACACCCAATCACCGTATTGCTACGAAAAAACCAACAAAAAATATGCCTGGACCGAAGATGCAGAAAAAGCTTTTCAGGAACTTAAGAAAAGGTTCACCTCCGTGCCAATCCTGCAACATCCTTGCCCAGATCTTCCTTATATTGTGGAAACGGACGCTTCCAGTATAGCAATGGGAGCTGTCCTCTCACAAAGAGATCCAGAAACCGGCCAGCTACATCCAGTCGAAAAAATTCTCACCTCCGGAGATTAATTACGCCATCACGGACAAAGAACTCTTGGCGATCAAATCCGCCTTTAAAGCCTGGTGGCACTACCTTCTGGGGCCCAGACACAACATTACAGTTTTCACAGACCACCGAAACCTGCAATATCTTAAAACAGCTAAAGCCCAGTCTTTACACCAATTGTGGTGGGCCCTTTTCTTCGCCGAATATGATTATGTCATCACATTTCGACCAGGGGTCAAGAATGGAAAAGCTGACGCACTCTCTCGTACAGGCACTGATGACATAGTATGTACAACCCCAGACCCAGTTCCCATCATACCGGAAGACAAATTCTTGGGCCTCACTACGGCCTTAACCCAAGTAGAACTGAGAAATGAGATTCATTGAACCATGAATCCAGATACTTTCCTTGCATGGCAAGCGCAGGGGGAACAATATTCCATCAAAGATCACTTACCCTTTTTTAAGGATCGTCTGTACGTACCCACCAAGGACTTACAACAACAAATCATTTCAGGTTATCACGATTCTCTGATCAAAGGGCACTCTGGAATCTCCAAGACTCTAGCCAAGGTAAAACAGAACTTCTGGTGGCCTGCCTGGCGTAAAGACGTCATCCAATATTTTCAGTCCTGTGGAGTCTGCGTACAAAATAAGTCGCAAAAACAAAAACCATCTGGTCTTCTGCAACCTTTGGACATTCCTCCTACTCCATGGCACACTCTTTCCCTCAACTCCATCACTGACCTACCTCCCACTCAAGGGTTTAACACCATTCTTGTAGTCGTGGACTTATTCTCAAAGATGCCACACTTTATTCCGCTCAAAGGCCTCCCTGACGCATCCACTTTAGCCAAAGTGTTCCTGGATGGTATTGTTAAACTACATGGCTTCCCATCAGTACTGATCTCCAATCGAGGTAGCCAGTTCGTCTCCAACTTCTGGAGAAAGTGTTGTGCAATGGCGCAAATTGACGTTCGGCTATCCACTAGCCATCACCCCTAAACGGACGGTCAGACCGAGAGGACCAATCAGACCCTCAAGCAATACCTACGGTGCATGTTGCTCCATGAACTAAGAGATTGGAAAGACTTACTATGGATAGCCGAGTACACATATAACAATTCCTTGCATTCCAGTACCGAACAAACACCCTTTTATACCCTTTATGGTAGACACCTACGTACCTCAGACTGGATCTCCCAACCAGTTTGGAAATGCCAGCAGTAAAAACCCTTCACACCAACATCACTCAAGCTTTCAAAAAGGCCAAAGAACATCTTATTCTCGCCAAAGAAAAGCAAAAGCAATTTGCCGACCAACACAGGATAAAAGCCCCTGACTATCAGGTAGGAGACAAGGTTTGGCTGGCCGCCAGATTTGTACCCATCAAAGGAACCCGGACCTTTCACCCCAGGTACTTAGGACCTTACACCATCAAGGCAATTATTAATCCAGCGGCGGTCAAACTAGATTTACCACCTAGAAAAAGGGGCTTATTTAGTTTGAAGTTGCTCCAGCAGACGACTCCTCACAATCCCTTATAGAAGTCAAATGATGGAAAATAGTGATTGCACTATATTGTCATCAAAAGTCACGGGTCACTGGATTTGGACGGATACTAAGCCAATACCGTCCACAAGGTAACAGAAAAAATACAGAAAACTCCAGGACTCAGCGCCAGTGTAAAAATTGATTGTTTAATGACACAATCTGTTGCACATAGTTGTGTGCATACGACAGAAAAACGCCCTCTACTCGATAACGCGTTTCGGCTCCCGTGAGCCTTTATCAAATCAGGGCTACATTAGTTATTGCAACCAAATTATATACATAAATAAAGCAAACAGTACAATTGTCAAATGTATGCTTCAATTACACGTATAGCATATGCTAATTGAATATTTCCCAACATTTCGCACATTAACATTCGACAGAGAAACAAGGGTTGGTGAAGGGAAGGATTGAGTGGGTTGGGAAAAATACAAGAAAATGTCATCATGTAGACCAATAGCACAATAAAACAGAGGCAGAAAAAGCCGACAAAAAACCAATAATACACCCAAAACAGCAATAAGTAAACATATCATGTTCAAATCACAATAGAAAGAATAACAGATAAAATTGTTTTGAAAGATCAAGGGACAAAAAGAAAAAACAAAAGAAGAAACCAATTAGTTCAATTTTTGCAAGGCGAATCATTAAATGTAATAATACATTTAAATCAGATTAAATACCTGGGGCTTACCCAATAACAGAATTATTAAATTCGTACGACTGTTGTCTGAAAGACAATAATAGGGACAGAACCCAATGGTGGATAATCTGTAAACACAAAGATTGGACATAACCTATATTAATCTTGGCTCATAAGTATTCCTCAATGGTGTGAAGGGAAGTAACCCTTATCACATAAATAAACATGATCATACTGGCATGCTGCATTTCAGGGTTGTGAGACGGTGTTTCTTGGCAACGCCACGTTAAATCAAAAGCCAAATTAAAGTTGAGGCACCTCGCCACTTCATACATTAAAGCGCAACCATATTGTTCCGCACATAACGACACTAACCTCGACTTCGCGAGTGTTCAAACTGCACTGTGCAGCTCTGTCAGATTAAGCACTACATTCGTGCCAAAAACAAAAACAAAAACATACCTCGCCTTTGTGAGTTACCGACTACAATAGCATGCTATGCCGCTTTGTCAATTTAAACATTGCACATGTAACAAGAACAAAAACAGAACCTCGCCTTTGCGAGTATTCAACTGCAAAAGCACGCTGTGCCGCTTTGTCAAATTAAACATTGCACATGTAACAGAAACAAACCTCGCCTTCGCGAGTATACAATTGCAATGACACACTGTGCCGCTTTGTCAGACTACACACTGACACGCACCCGTTCGGTGCGCTCATAACAAGGCATTTCTCGCATTCGCAAGTGTTTCAAAATTGAACCAACTCACTGTGCTGCTCTAGAGTCCCTCGCGTCGGCTGCTCGAATGATGAAGGCAGCCGGCGCCATTTTAAAAAGGCTAAATAGTGTTATCGTTGCCACGGCAACTCTGGCACGCGTCGCCACGGTAACCTCTTAGCTCAATGCCTTTTAGCAACCTAATTAAAGGGGAAGTTACCCTCACACGTTTTAAAAAGGATCAATCCCTTTGAAAAGTTCGTTCAGTGCCTTTCAGCTTGAAAAGATGTGAAGGTCAATGCCTACATATGTGTTATTTTATACCTACACATAAAAACTAGAAAAGGTTTTTTGTCAAGAAATATAAAACGAAAATTTAGGAAAAATTGGGTTCACACCTGAATAAAGCAGGGACCATATCGAAATGCATAGCTGTCCCAAAAACTGAGATATTAAAGAGACATTATTTATGAGTACATATCAGTTATTCTGTTATGTAGAGACCTGCGAAATCACAAACTCCCTAAATGAGGCTGATGTCAAGTGCGCCTCCCATATCCCCACATACATAGAACAAGAATCGGTACAGTATAACAATAACTGAATCGCATCAAATTACTGCACATGATTCCAAACAACGGAGAAATTCAACATAAAAAATCCTATAGGAATGAAGCCATCTCATTGTCATTATTCAGACCTGTATTGGTAGAATTAAAGAAACAAATGATGCGTGCTTCGGACTGCCGCAAAGCCTTCAGTCTGTCTCCTCCTCGTTTGCTCAAGGTGACTTGTTTTAAACCAATGAATCTAATGTCAGATTTGCTATGCAACTGCTGACAGGTCTGCCAATGATCTGATAAGGGCAACGAAGTGTCTTGGCTGCCAATCTTCGCCAGATGCTCACAAATGCAAACTCGTAACTCTCTTTTGGTGCTACCAATATAAATGTTTTTGCATACACAAATAATACAATACACCACAAATTTGGTTTTGCAGTTGATCCCTTGTTGTATCAGCCATTGCTTGCCATTAGAATCGATTAACTTGTTCGTAGAGTGGTGCGCATACTTGCATTGTGTGCACACACCACATTTCCTGAAACCATTCAAATTGCTAGACAACCAAGTCGTGCGATTCATTAGTTCCATCTCCGGCAACAAAGATGGACTGAGCATTGTTTTTAGAGTTCCCGCTCTCTTGAAAATCATACATGGTTTCTCATCTATCAATTTGGTAATGTGATCATCAAGTTTCAGGAGATACCAGTGCTTCCCTAGTATTCGCTGAATCTGCCGATGGTCCCTACAATACTGTGTTAAGAAACTGGGTTCAAGTCTTCCATCCGTACCCTTAACAGTTTTGGGTAGAAGAGTGTCTTGTTGTTGCATATCTTTTGTTCTCTTGTAGGCCAATTTAATGCATTTGTCAGAGTAACCTCTATTCTTAAAACAATGTCGTAAGAGAGAGCATTCCTTTTCAAATTCCCTATCCTGTTGACAATTACGTCTGGCGCGAATATACTCGCCTAACAGTATGTTCCGAATTGTAGGATGATAATGACAACTGCTCGCATGGAGCGTGGAGTTGACCTCCGTCTGTTTTCTAAATGTTCTGGTAAACAACTGGTTCCCTTCTATTAGTATCGTTAGATCGAGGAGATCGAGGAAATCGATACTCCTGTCATTGCACTCTCCCACAAACTGGATGTCAAAGCAATTTTGGTTTAAATGGCACCACGTCTGATCAAAAAATATCATCGAAACTTTCCAACTAAACCTGGGCCGGACAGAAGGAACACATTGAGAGGGGCCTTGGGGGGAAGTGCTGTCACGACCCACATCCAGAAACCCGCCTGGCAAGCCCATGGGCCAGGAGGGGTCTTGGCTCGGGTCTCCAACAAACTTAGGCATCCTTTGCCTAGGCCCTCTTGGGGCCAGTCCTGGCGCCTTAGGCACCAGGCTCATACTTAATAAAGATTTGTGTGTAGGGAACTACTTTATTTCAAGTGCCAGCCAACATGGAGGCATCCACATAGCTTGGCTCCTTGGAACCAAGCTATGCGGTATAGTGTTTTGGGTGTGGTACTCTAGGAACTACTTTACCTGGACTACTTTCTTGAAGCTATTTAAACCACACCCGACTTGGATAACACGCTTCGCGTTACTTTGCAATCCTGCAATGTGACGCTCATCGTGTTCAGCTGTACCCGCGAACCTCGGAAGAACAGCATCTGTAAGAGACAAAAGCAGCAGCAGCTTACCTATAATCTTTATTGTTAGCTACCCACAGCTCCTGCGAACAGCATCCTAGGATCAGCGCGTCTCCTAGACCGACGGATCTGCAAAAAAAGAAGAAACAAGACATTAGACACATTTACAACATAACGAACTGTGCCGAAAATCTTACCTCGCAAGTCGGCCCTCGACCAGCATCGCCTCGGGATTTCATACACCGGATGAGCACCGCGATCTATGGGAAAGAAAAGACAACAGGTTGGCAAAGGCAAGGCATCATAGCGCTGCGCATAGCGCCTACTTACCGCATCATAGCGCTCTTTATGCGCCATCATTTACCGGCGAGACCCAATTCAGCCAATGCATCACATTGGACTTCCGCGCACCTAAGGAAGAGACAGAGACATTTATTAAACCAAGAAAGGCATGCAAGAATAACAACAATATACAACAGAAATAAGACCTACCTGAAAGACTCAAAGCGGGCCGGCATCAGTGAAGTAACTAGATCGCATTCGCACACAAAGGACAACGCGCCCCTGCCAAGAAGGCAGGACGGAGAGCACACCTGAATTAACAACAAGGTGAGGAGAGGTCCAGAGGGGCTGCAGGCATTCGGGGTGGTGGGGTGCTGCTTACCCCAGTTGCCCAGTCTTGAACATTGCCCACCTGTATTCCAGGCAGAACTTCCCCGCTGGTCACACCTGGGAACCGCAGAGAAGGATACCAGAGTCACTACGGCTGGGTGGCGTCCCCGTGGATACCAGGTGAGCGTAACACATACCCCAATCACAAGCATTTTGACATGAACTGGGCTAGCTGTACACGGGGAAGAGGAAATAAACTCTGAATTTACCAAATTTTATAAAGACTTATATGCTAATGAAGAAGGCTGCACGCAGGAAGACATAAAGAAATACCTAAGCAAGATCACTCTCCCTAGGCTCTCGCTAGAGGCCAACTGGGCCCTCGAGCAACAGATAACTATTGAAGAGATTGCTGGGGTGATCAAATCACTGGCAACTGGGAAAGCCCCGGGCCCAGACGGCCTGAGCTCAGAACTATATACACCATACTCCACAATACTCGCCCCAATACTAACTCTGGTATGGGAAGAAGCCATGAGCTCCGGCTCCCTCCCGGTTACAATGACGGACGCGGTCATAACAGTGTTGTTAAAACCTAGGCGCCCTGCCCATGAGCTATCCTCCTATCGGCCCCTCTCCTTGATCAACACAGATGCGAAGATCTATGCAAACTTACGCGCCACTAGATTGTTACCTAAAATGACCACCCTAATACACCCTGACCAATGTGACTTCATTCAAACAAGATCCACTGCTCTAAACCTGCGTAGACTATTCAGCATCATGGCACAGATAAAACCAGAGGCACAAGCTGTGGCTATATGACTGGAGGCTGAGAAAGCGTTTGACTCGGTCTCATGGGCATACCTGTTCGAGGTCCTCAACAGATTTGGTTTTGGCCCGTATTTTACACAGTGTGTCTGATTGCTCTATACCTCCCTCAAACCTAGAGTTCTAACAAACTGTACTCTGTCCAACCACTTCACTCTACATAGGGGAACAAGGCAGGGATGCCCCTTTTCTCCCATCCTCTTCGCTCTCACGATAGAACCGGTGGCGGCAGCAATTAGACTGGAGCAAGAACTGAGGGGCATAAAAATGGCCGGTGCCCTCCAATCTATTTCTCTATATGCGGATGACGCGCTATTGTATATACGAGAACCAGAGAAAAAACTACCCCCCATACTAGCATTGGTAGGAGACTTCACTGCACATTCAGGCTACAAAATAAACACAGCAAAGTCCGAAATGTTCCCATTGACACAGACCACCGTTCTCCCCACACACACGCATGGCCTTGGATGGTCCCCCAACTGTATTAGATACTTGGGAATCCTGGTCTGTAGAGACAAAATGTCCCTGTACGTGGACAACTACGAATCCCTACTACAGACGATCCACACTAACCTCCAAATCTGGGCTAGACGTCCCATATCACTCATTGGCCGTGTCACTGTACTCAAAATGGTGGTGCTCCCCAAGCTCCTCTATGTATTCAGTAATGTTCCAATATGGCCAGGCAAACCTTTCTTTGAAAATCTGCGATCCATGGCAGCTACCTTTGTATGGAACGGAGGAGCTCACAGAATGAAGTGGGACAAACTGGTGGAACCCTATGAAATGGAGGGTATTGCAGCACCCGATTTTGAATTGTACTACCAGGTGGCACAGGCACAGTACGCTAAATACTGGCAGGATCCCATAGACAGAACATCACATGTCCCCATCGAGTGGCATTCGGTTCGTCCAACCGATCTGCGCTCCATAATATTCACGAAAACCCATAAAGACGATTGTGATTTTGACCCGGCATCCTGCACAATCGCAGCATGGGCCGCAATGTTAATTGAACTTGGTAATGTTATGTTAATTGAACTTGGTAAAGCGCACGTACACCCAAAGGCATCTTGGCGCTGGCTACTGCAGGGGAATCAAAACCAGTGCGGTAATAACACCAAGGAGAGAAGCGGCTAAAAAAGGGTAGTTTTAAGCAGTCGGCGAAAAGTGAAGTGGTCTTCAGTAGCGCGGAGGGCCAAAGGCAACTCATTCCAGGCTCTAGCAGCTGCCACCGAGAAGGCACGGCCTCCCATACGAGACAAACGATAGCGGGGGGCACTAAGAAGGCACGCCGATTGGGAGCGCAGCAGACGAGCAGGTGTATAGTGAGTAAACTTTGCTTGGAGATACTCAGCGCCCAAGCCATAGAAGGCATGATGCACCAGGCACATCGATTTAAACAAAATCCGACTGGCTACAGGAAGCCAGTGTAGCTTCTTGAGCAACGGGAGATGTGGGATCCAAAGGGTGGGCGGAGTACAGAACGGGCGGCAGCATTTTGTAGCAATTGAAGCCTTTGGGTCAGGTAGCGCGGCTGGGCCAGATAGAGATCAAGGGTGCTGAGAACCAGGGCCGCCACTACCAGAGCCTGACATTCAGCAGGAATAAAGGGCAAGACTTTCCGCAAAATGCGAAGTTTAAAATGACCAGCACTACATACAGAAGCGACCTGATTATCGAAAGACAGAGAGGCAGAGATTTTAACACCTAGATTGCGGATCGATTGAAGCGGAAGCGGGAGAGGGCCCAGGCTCGATGGCCAGAAATGCAAGGTCCAAAAAAGAAGGGGGGAAGAAGTACCCACCACCACCTCGGCAATCAGTAAGAAACTCCGCATAGACATGCCCTATGATTCGCAGGCCCCACTATGGAATTTCCCAGGCATCAAACCCACATATGACATTAGCATACATAAGTCCTGGATCCCAGAATATGAGATCAAAATGAGAAACATGTTCCTCAATGGTAAGTTTGTGACCCCGGAAGATTTTGCAGACACAGTGGGGGGAAACCAATTGCTCACTTTACAATACCACCGTATGAAGGCAGCATTCAAGAAACGACGGCCAACATACCCAGAAGAGCCGCCAGAACACGCATGCTACCAATCATTGTATTCTCAGATCGGTACAGTGGTGTCCAAGCTATACAGTATAGTTCAAACACACTCTAAATCATTGAACAATAATAAAGCTTCATCGGAAAAGGACATGGGCACAACAATAGAAGAGGGGAAATGGTCCAGATACTGTCTCCTCTCTAAAAAAGTCTTGCTCAATGCGGGCCTTAGACTGATACAGTTCAAAATTCTGAATAGGCTCCACTATACCCCAGTCAAAATGGCAAAATTCTATAACTCCATACCTGGAAACTGCCAGAAATGCGGCAGCCCCCAAGCGGATGCATTCCACATGTACTGGGCAGGCCCCCTGATAGCCGGGTTCTGGCGTGAAGTTGCAAATGTATTAGAAGACATAACACAGATCCCCGCGCAGCTCAGCCCCCAGAAATACCTGTTCGGAGATATAGGCAAAACCCTGGAAAAAACCAGAAGACTGTTCAATGTCGCCTGCGCAGAAGTGTATTCTCCAAACATGGAAGACCAGCCACGCCCCACGCACAGAGCAGTTCCTTTCAGGCCTAACAAATGTCAATGAATGCGAGGAAACTTATATAGGAATGACGCCTACAGCATGCAGACCAAAAGACATTTGGACTCTGTTCAGAGCATACCTGGGTGGTACCCCACCAGACACAGAGAACTCCGACAGTGAATAAATTCTGCATGAAGTCTGACAATCCAGAACCCTGATGTAGCCAAAATTAATGAAAATGTGCAAATGTATATATTAATTGTTTGGATCGGAGGGAGATGGGGGGATATATTAACACTGTGTGTATCCTGATGTTGGAGGAGAGACGGAACAGATGTGAGGTGATAGGCAAACCAAAAATAAAGTTTTTTAAAAAAAACATATCATCTACTACAACACTGCCTATTATGCGTGTGGGTGGCACTATTGGTTTTGGTTCCTCCTCTCCTTTGTCCGGCTTGAAGACTGGTTCTGGGTAGTGGGACAGGGTGTCGACCTTCTTGTTCTTCGCCCCAGGACAGTAAGTCACCACAAAGTCAAAATCTGCGAAGTACATGGCCCATCGCAGTTGTCTAGCACTTAGAGCCTTGGCAGACTTGAAGAATTGTAGGTTTCGGTGATCTGTCAATATGGTGATGGTATGCCAGGTGCCCATTAGGTAGTGGCGCCACTCACCAAACAATGCCTTGATTGCCACCAATTCCAATCAGCTATCACGTATTTCCGTGCCGCAGGTGTAAAGTTTGTGAGTAGTACGCTATGGGATGCAATTGTCCGGACTCATCTCGTTGTGATAGGATTGCTCCTAGGGCGTAACTGTAGGTGTTGGTTTCTCCAATGTAAGGGCGAGTTGGATCTGGATGTAGTAACATGGGTGCTGTATTAAAGGCTCTCTTCAAGGCTTGGAATCCTGCCTCGCCGCATCACCCCAATGGAACACCACTCCCTTTTTCAGTAGTCGGGTGATTAGTTGTACCTTTTTTGTGAAACCCTCTATGAATCGTCGATAAAAGTTGGCAAAACCCAACACCGCCTGCACATCCTTCGCCGATGCGGGCGACGCCCACTCAGTGATAGCTTGCACCTTTCTTCTGTCAATGGTCACGCCTTCTGGCAATAGGATGAATCCCAAGAACTCTACCGTAGTCTGATGAAAGTCACACTTCTCTCGCTTTGCATACAACTGGTGGTCCCTTAGGCATTGCAAAACTGCTCTGACGTGTTCCTGGTGTTCTGCCAGACTCCGGGAGTAGATTAGTATGTTGTTTATACAGACCACAGCAAAAACGTCCAGATAGCCCCGTAGGACCTCGTCCAAGAAATGCTGGAAGGCGGCGGGTGCATTACAGAGTCCAAATGGCATTACCTGATACTCGTAAAGTTCAAATTTTTTCCTAAAGGCAGTCTTCCATTCTTCTCCTTCATGCACCCGCACCAGATGGTAAGCATCTCGTAAATCGAGCTCCGTATAAATCTTGGCGTCCTGTACCTGATCTAACAAAGTAGGGATCAAAGGCAGGGGGCACCGGTTCTTCACAGTTATGCGGTTTATGGCCCTATAATCAATGCAGGTCCTCAAGTCCCCAGTCTTCTTTGGGACGAAGAATAAAGGTGACGAAACCGAATGGCGTGTAAACCCATTGGCTAGGTTAGTCTTGATGTATTCCTTGAGGTGTTCATTCTCTGCTTCCGTTAGTGCATAGATCCGACTGCACTGTAAAACTGTGCTGGGTTCCAATTCTATCCTGCAATCGAAAGTCCGGTGGGGTGGAAGTGTTTCGGCTGTGGCTTTACTGAAGGCATCCCCAAAGTCCTAATATGCAACTGGTAGGCCCTTCACGGTGCTCCCGATTACATGTCCGTGCTCCGACTCCACCTGAGTCGCTTGTCTTTTGCTCGCACGATGACAGTACTCAGCACAATGACTGGATGAAAAACATAATGAACCCTGAGTCCAGTTAACCTCTGAATTGTGGAGCCCCAACCAGGGCAGCCCCAGGATCATTACAAACTGAGGTGCTGCAATGACATTGAGTCGGATATCCTTGTGATGCTGTGGAATGCACTCCAAATGAACGTACTCCGTTTTCTTCTCTCTTCGCCTCTTTTCCTTTTCGTCTTTGCTCAATGACCCACACACAGTTCTTATCTGCATAGGCTCCTCCGTTGGCTTCTTGCCCTTACTGACCCTCTGCTGGTCCAACCGCACCAACGGCTTCGGATCCCACTTTCTTCGGTCCTGCTTCCGTTCACTCTGCCTTTGGTGAAATCGCAAGGCCAAGTCTATCATGGAAGAACATGTATCCGGTTGCAGGTCCACCTGTACTATGAGGTCTTTGATTTCATCCCTCAGTCCCTGGTAGAACAATGCCATGCGCTTCTCTTGGGGCCAGTCCATCTCTACTGCTAGGTGTTTCAAAGTGGTGACGTAGGTGACCAAGTCTTTCCCACCCTGAAGCAAGGCGAGTAATTCCCTGTCCTTTATCAGTGATGCTGATCTATGCTTAAAAATGTTACCAAACTCCTCCAAGAAAGAGTCCCAACTGTACAGGAGAGCAACATCCTTGCTCACTAGGGGCGTGGTCCAAGACGCGGCATCACCATCCAGGTAGGAGATCACAAAGGCGGTGCGTGCCTGGGTTGTTTCGAATATGTTTGGTTTTGTTATAAAGTGCAACTGCCACTGCACCACAAACTGATTAAACTTATGTGGGTCCCTATGGTAGCTCTCGGGTGGTGCTAATGGAAGCGGGGGCTCTGTGGATACCTGAACCTGTACCGGAGTGGGAGGTGTGGGGTCCCTGGGCAAGGGGATAGCTTGGGTGGTGGACTGTACTGCTAGTGTGTGTACCTGGCAGGCCAAATTCACTAATCTTGCCTTGTCTCATGGAGCTCAGTCTTTAGCTCCTGCAGCACGGCCAACACCTCCTCCATGGTTGGTCGTGATTGACAGTACTTGGGCTTGTGATCCGGTCAGGTTCCTTAGTCTTCCATGGAGGTAGCACGAACACCTGCCTCCCCGTTAGATCTTGGTGCCTGGGAGTTGTGGCAAACCACAGGCCTCTGCGACCTGCCGGGGAAAGAGGGTTAGGGTCCACTGGATTGGATAGGTTGGGGTTAGTTAGGAAAACCGGATTGAGGGTTAGGTAGAGGTGTTGAATAGGTTCATTTTTTTTTGGGAAAGGTGATTTCTGTTACCCCCCGCCCTGCCGGGGGTTCCTGAGTCTGTAGATACTCTGCCCTTTCATTCCTGAATACATGCACACACACTATGGTAGAACAACTGCCTCACCTGGCCTTCTGGCCCTAGTGCTATTGCTTTGGGTACATTGAATTTGCATTAACATGAACACTTCACTATATGCATGCACATGCTGATTGTGTTAAATCACGCAACCTGCACACAACTGAAAACATAGATTGTAAGCACTTAGCTCCGTGTTGTGCTGCTGGGTGGCTTCAGTCACGAGCTGTGGTCCCAGAGTTCTACTTCAGTGGCAATGCGGAATCTCCGCTACAATAAACAGAAGAAATCTGTGAGCGGTGTCTTGTCAAGAGCAGAGCTCCGCTAAACATTTACATAAAGGATTAGGCAGACAAGTAAGCAAACTTGCTCTCTTGCAGTTCGCAATGCTGAAGTTTCAACTGGTCCTTAGTGCCGTTCTCACGACACTTGTATCCCTATTACCGTGCGCTGTACGGGGACCGGTAGCTGCTGTCAGCTGTGATGAGCTCCAGTCAGCAAACAGTGATGCTGCAACTCTTAGAAGAGCTACAAGTCCCAGAACACTGTCTGCGTTCTCAATCACTGTCTAAACATAATGGGGCTGCTAGTTTGCCCTCCGTAATACTGCATAGTGCGTGACATCAACTCAGTCAAATTCAAATTACTTCGGTAGCATGCTGTTTAAATGCACTTATCTGTCAGGTGGCGCAGGGCCTGCAGTGTGCGCAGGCGGGGAACTGCCCCACGATTGGTGGCCTGCAGGAGCCTCTGGACCACATGTCTGCTCTTTCTCGCATTCATCAGCACAAGCGGTGATTGTTGGATGCGTTGAGCGCATGCACTGATCATTGAGTGTGGTCCTGGCAGTAACGGAAGGCTTGTGTCCACACAGGCCTTTTTGGGTAGTGTCGTTTTTGGGCTGATCTCCTGTTCTTGGACCTCTGTAATGCACGCTGAGCCTTTTGCCTGAAAATAAAACAAAGAAGCTTCCTTACATGGAGGCATTTAGGTCTTTTAGGCCCTTTCCTTAGGCCACACAGTTGAATTTTATGTTCAAGGCCGCAGAGCACTTCCAGCTCATGCCTGCTACATGTGAGTTCCTGACACAATCGAGGTTCAATCTAAGTTCAATTGCCAGTGGTTCCATTGCCAGAGTTAAAAGTAAGGGAGAGAAGTGGCAACCCTGTCTCGTCACTGGTCCCAGGGGAAAGGCCGTCAAGGAGATCTCATTAACTATGACCTCTGCCACCCCAAACCTCATCCAAAATTCCCCACAGGGAATCCCATTGAACCAAATCAAAAGCCTTCTCAAAATCCACTGAGAGGCGAGTTAGTAGATTCAAGATCATGGAGACTTGTTTTATGGCCAGATGCATGCTGCGTAAATTTATGCATGTGGATTTGGAAGGCATGAACCTGCATTGATCCGTATGAATTAAGGACCCTATTACCCCTAATAATCGGTTGACTAAAATCCTTGCTAGAATGTTTGCCTCACTATTTATGAGCAAAATCGTCCTGTAAGAGGCACAGTACTTCGGTGGTTTACCTGATTTGGGGAGAACTACACTACTGGCTTTCCTAAGGTCCACAGGAAGGAGACCTTCCTGCCTGCACTGCAGAAATAAATGGTGGAGTGCTCCAATGACCAGGCCTCCCAGCCACCAGCCCCTTCCAGACCTTCACTGGGAAGCCCTTCGGGCCTTGGATCTTCCCCGACTGAACCCAATCTCTGCCTTCTGTCAACTGTGGGAGGACTGCTGGTTTGATAACCTTTAGCCCCTCAGGCATCGGCCGTTCCTGCAGAGCACGGTACAAGGACTCATTAGACATGACAAATGCATTTTCAATTTGAGCATCTTCTGTCAGAACATTCCCATTATCATCCTACAAAGCTCTCACATAACTGTTACCCTGATTCCTCCTTTCCAGCCATGCCAACATTTTACCTGATTCATCCCCCGACTCATGGATCTGACTGCGCTTGACTCAGAGCGCCTGTTTAGCGTTATCTATGACTATATTACATAGTGCATCTTGGGCCTTTAGGAGAGCCACCTGCGCTATTGGGGACCCTGATGTAGTCAAATCCTCCTCTGCCTCCCTTAAGGCAGATTCTGCCTCCATTACAGCTGACATGTGCTGCTTCCTTTGTACCGCAATCAGCGAGATTGACCCGCCCCTGCAAACAGCTTTTAATCCCTCCCACAAAGTGACTGAGTTATCCACAGACCAGTGGTGTTGCTAGGTCTGGAAAAGATCTGGGGCTATGCTAGTGACGGTAGTTACTCTTTCGGTTGTAGCCCCTGAGCTTCTATCCTGGGCTACAAACAAAAGACCCAGGACTATAGCTCCCCAGCAACCCCCCACGCCCTCCAGCGACGCCTCTGCCACAGACTCTTCATAAATGGCAAAGTATTCCAGGGTAGTGTGAGATATTGCCTCTTTGAATCTGTGAATTTGGGGAAGCTCAAGTAATATCAATTTAGTCTCCACACCGGTGAGGGCTTTGTGCACCCACTCTTAAGTGTGATAAGTAGCGGTTAGTGATCTGAAATCCCTCTAGCCAAGAAAGTTGCCAAAAGGAGGCTATGACCGCTACCCTGTGGGATGAAAAAATTGTTGAGCCTTGACATAGAGGAAGGGATCCCCAAAAAGAACAAAAATGTTTTTTCCCCACTGCGTGCAACAACCTCCAAGTGCCTAACAAAGCCATCGCCTTGGCGAAGGAGCACAATTTCGTGGGCGAATCTGGGTTACTACCACCTATATGGGACCTGTACAACTCTGTTGCAATGACATCATTAAATGGCCCTCCTACCGCACCCTTCCAGACCCATGAGTCTGTATGGCCCTGCACTATAAGCTTCTGGAGATCATTTAATTATTCCTATGTGAGAGGAGGGTGTATGTAAACTGCAACAATACCCCAGATGGTCCCCCACGAATCACCCCGAACCAGAACAAACCTCCCCCTGGAATCTGACTGTACCTCAATAAATTTAAAGGGTACCCTCTTGTGTACAAGGATCAGGGTGCTCTGAGGCCTTCTGGAGAATCTGGCATGAAAGGCCGTTCTATAGTCGGTTCTCAAGAAGAATTTACAATCCGACCCTGCTATGTGAGTTTCTGTTAGAAGGGTGAAATCCGGCGAGTATCTATTGAGAAACTGCAACACCAGCTTTCTCTTAATACTGGAGCACAGCCAATTCACATTCTATGTTAATAAAGGAACTGCCATGTCATGTAAAATCCTCCCCAAAGACCTATATCAGAGGTCGTGTAGTGAGAGAGCCCCCCCACCTAACAACCAGGGGTACAAGAAGCTCCCTCCCTACAGAAAGCCCAACCATCCCAGCCAACCAATGTAGCCAAACAAAGGAAAAAAACTCTCCCAACCGCCCCCACCCCACACTTCACCCACAACTGAACCACATGTTGCCCTAACTCTGTGTAAAACCTACACAGGCTAACATAGTGTACCATATGCGGAGAGAACACTGAGACAGCTAAAGCTTAACTGAGTGCATCACCAGACACTCAGTGGATCAGAGGCCCAACTTGTTGGAATTATATAAGGAACCAGAGTTAAGAATATCTGACTGAATGAATACCAAACATAACAAGCTGTACACAGCATCATTCATTGTCTACCATCCCGCGGGAATCGCCAGAGACCTCCTGCAAGTTCAATGGAGCAGAAGATGGTATATGCTTTGGCACCTATCGCAGGGCCTTCTTCCGTGGTGTGGAAACCGGCATGGAATGGACATGGGTTTCCAACCATTGCCATGCTTGTCGTGCATTACTGAAGAGCTGAGTCTTCGCCCCATGATATATTTTCAATTGTTATGGAAAAAAGAGGGCGTATTTGATGCCACAAGAGAGCAGCTTTTTTCTAATAGAGTTGAAAGATTGCTGTGCTCGCTGTATCTCCCTGGTATAATCGGGAAAGATCCAATTTCGGGATCCATTATACATGATCGGTCTGGTGGCCCTTTCCATTTGTAGCAGAGTGTCTCTATCGCTGTTATTCAAAAGCATTATATTCACCTGGTATGGGCCTGCCCACAGGTTATCGCTTGGCTCCTTCTAATCTATTGAGAAGAAATTGGAGAGCCATGAGGTCAGATAGCCATTGTTCTAGCAAAATCTCCCAACAGGGCCCCCTACTCCTCTGGCAGCCCCAAGATACAAAGGTTTTTTTGCGTGATCTCCCCTCATTACCCTTTGCCCGGTTTTCCAGGGAAGTAAGCTTTTGGAATATCAATGCTAATTGCTTCTCTATCTTCTTTATCGCATCCTGTGTATCTGATATCTGTTGTTCAGCATCCCCCAGCCCCAAAGATAGCTTGCGGAAGTCTTGGCAGAGGAAGGAGAGTTCTGAGGACATCAATCGTTTCCTCCACTGAAGATCAAGACCCAGCAATGGCTCCCATAATGTCCCCAAGCAAGTTGGAAAGATCCCGACATGTTCCCATCAGTAGAGACACTCAGGCTGAAGGCTGGAAAGACGGAAGGCTATCCACCATGAACTGGTCTATTTTGCACTGTTGTGACGATTTCTTGCTTTTATCCTTTGCCATTTTGCTGTAGAAAGCCGTCGCTGTTGAGGAGATTCCAGCATCCTGCATTGTCTCCCCAGTACAATAACAACGAAGCTCTAGTACTGGTACAGCACTGGCACAACACCCTCAGCAGTCCAAGCAGGCCTCACTGGGGAAGCACAGCCTATGCACAGCCAATTCACCAACCACAGTGTCTGTTTCACCGGAGAAAGTAGCCACACTCAACACCTTCGTGTTCTGGGATGCAAATAGCACACACAATCACATCTCTTTTTGGAAAGGTTTCAGGATCTCGTGACCACAGCAGGCGGCAGACCCAGGTAGTAGTGCCACTCTCTGACCCAGTTTCTCACAAAAGGGCCCACCTTCTCACTCCTGCCCCATCACAGATCCAGGGATCCCTAGAGAAGCGTGCAATAACTCCAATTAGACTGCGGGTCCCCTGAGAGTTCAACATCCCGATCCCCCGATAGAGGAATGGCCAGAAGGGGAGGAAGGAGACCCAACAGTTATAGGATCCTGGCCATCCGGTATGAGCCCCCGCGCGGGCCCCCTCTCGCCGGAGACTTCGGATGAAATCGGGCACTCGCAGCCCTTGAAGCCGCAGAGCACCATAGACCGAACCGGCCGCCTCAAAGGATGTCCACTGACAGCCCCTCAGCCTCGCTCATCTCCGACAGCGGGCATGGAGCCCCGGCGATCCTTCGGTGGCCTCCCACACCTGGCCATTAAGCAGGCCGGGAGACCCCACCGCCGCCAACACTCAACGCAGCTCCCAGGCGCCAATTTACCGCATGGCGTGTTGGAAGGTCGCCACGGGACCAGGGTAAGACGGCGCCGCTTCCAAGCGTCTCTGAAGCGTTGCCTCATTCAGGTTTATCCCGGCACCACTCCATTCTAAAAATGAGCAGAATAGAGCTGGAGCACTACGCCACCCAAATTCACTGCAGTGGACAAGAAATATTTGATTCCATCTAGGATTTAGAAGCAGGATAATGGCGACCTCGAGGAGCGCTAAAAGCTCATGTTGGAACTCTCCAGCTGCTCAACAGTGCCCTGCCAACCCACCAGTTTAATTATTTTCATGCCAATGATGGGACTTGAACCTGCAACTGTCCAACTGATAAACATATCCTCTAACCTTTGAGCTACTGGGCTTATTTTTTAGAAAGCACAGATGTTTGCATCTTCACATAGTGTTCAAAGGTGTAAAGGATGAAGATGCATCTGGGAAATGTGACTGCTGGTTGGGATAAACAAAGGTGCTGGTCTCTCTCCCTGAGCTATTTGTAATGGAAATAAAGATAAGACACTATTTTTATAACTGTACACAATTAAAAATGTTACTGAATTATTTCAAATAGACAAGTCAACCTACCAGTTTCATTATTATCATTTCGACAAGACATGAACCTGCAACTTTGCAATTGGTAGACCTGTGCTCTAACCTCTGAGCCACTGAGTCTCACTTCATTTATATTATGACATGACGCTTAAATATATAGCGAATGAAGATCTATCCATGAACAAGCAATGCTGGTTAGGATAAACAAAGGTGTTGCTCTCTCTAACTAAGCCATTTGGAATGGAAATAAAGATAAAACACTATGCTTTATAACAGTAAAACATTGTTCAAAATTAAAAATGTGACTGATTTCTTCCTAACACACAGATCAACCTAACAGATGAAGTATTTTTTTAAGCAAGTTTTATTGGGTTTTACACATTTAATATAATAATGTAAAACTGTGAAAATATTTGATAAGTAAACATATTCCTTCTTAAATGTGTTCCATGCCCATCCAGGCACCCCTATGTAAAACATTTTGCATTACACACAGAATGTTTCTTGCAGCAGTTAGAAAGAGCATAACACCCTATCGAGATGTAACCATACAATGCAGACCAACCGGATATCCCGCCTGGTTTCCCACTCTTCTAGGCGGGCTTTCCCCAGTCCCTCATATGGGGTTAAAAAACCTCAGAGCCAAAGGCCCATGGTGTATAACCGGGTATTCATTCTGTTGTATGAACTGGATAAAGGATTGCCAGGTTTCTATGTACATTGGTAATTTGTTCCCATTTGCAGTTGCAATTTTGTCCTTGTCCACTACATGCCAAATCCGTGACCACCAATCCCTTCTGTCTGGTATGCTGTTCTTTTTCCAGTTGTGGGCTATTGTAATCCTCGCTGCTTCCAGTAGGTGCATTACCAGTTTAGAGATTTTGTGTGACACTTTATATAGGCCCTCTGACTTCTCATTACGCAGTGGAGCTACCAGTAGGTCTAGTGGTATTTCCATTTTGGTTATCTTTTTTACATGGGAGATCACTTCCTTCCAAAATGGTTGAACATGGATTCAGGCCCACCAGATGTGGAATAGCGATCCAGGGGCTCTTTCGAAACCTACAGCAGCTGTCAGAGGTGGTTGTGAATATTTTATTCAACTATGTGGGGGCAAGACACGACCTCATCATTACCTTGTTGCTATTCTCAACTGTCTGTTCACATATTGAAGATTTAGCTGCCCGCTGCCAGATGTTATACCACAAGAAATTAACTAGTGGGTGTTGAAGCCCTCCTGCCATTTAAGCTTAAAGGTATGTGTCAACTTGTGTTTAGAAAAGTATATAAGTCTGAGACTTTCCTAGTGGGAGGTCACCTATAATGAGGTCGACAGATTTTGCTGTTTCCCTGCCTCTAGCTCGCTTCACCTGATTGGTTCTGGCCCAGGGTCTTATTTGTGTATAGGAGTATTTCGGAGGGTCTAGGAGTGAAAAAGCTTGCTTGCATTCATCAAACATGAGAGGATTCCCTTCCTTAAAGAATTGCCCCAGTCTTTCTAAGCCTCCCTCCGCCACAGTACAAAGCCTGCTGTTTGTTGGCCTGGGGAAATTCCGGGTTGTCTAACACCAGGGTGAGTGGGGGAAGGAAAGGAGGATACTGGAATGTCCTTATTGCCGGGTCCCAGTATTGCAGTATCACTCATGTGGTCGATAACATATGGGGTATAGTTTTGCATACTTTCGGGGAGAACCACCACCACCTTTGTGGGGATCCAGGCAACATGTGTTGCTCTATTTACAGCCAACATTTGGCGTCCATTTGATAGTTCCACCCAAGGACCGGTGCAAATTGTGCTGCCATTAGGTATGCCTCCACATCGGGGACTCACAGTCCGCCATTTATCTTGGAAGAATACATTGCCTTCCATGGGATCCTGGGTAGTCCCTTAGCCCAAATAAATCTTAATGTCTCTGTTTGTAATGTTGACATGACCTTTGGTGGGAATGATATTGAGAGTGCTTGGAATATGTAAAGCAGCCTCAGGGGAAGGTTATCCTCACTGCTGCTAATCTGCCCAACCACAAATACTCCTGCGCTGCTCAACTGGAGAGGTCTTGCTTAACGATCTGTAAGTAGTCTGTAATATTGTGTTGGTTTAAGGAATTATGTGCTCGGTTCACATGTATTCCCAAGTATTTCAATCTGTCTGACTTCCAGTGTAAGTCGTACCTGGATTCTAGCCTTGCCTTTGTCCAATTTGACAGAGTGATGTTTAGAATAGGTACTATAATTTTGGGTAGAGTGTAAATCGAATTATGCATAAACAGGAGATCATCCACATATCGTGTTATTTTATGTTGTGACGCACCTGTAGTGATACCAAGAATATCACCACACCCTCGATTTTGTTGAGCCAGGGGCTCCATAGATAGGGCAAACAAAAATGGTGACAAGGGCAAACCCTGATGGTTGCTTGTTCAAGCGATATGATCCCCGATAATGCGCCATTCAAGGATGAATGGGGATAAGGTGGTTTTATCATTGGAGAATCCATCAAATTAATTTTCAATGAATTGTTTTGATAACATTTTGCCCCAAATATATGTGAGGGTGGGTTTAGGGTAATAATTAATGTGGGGGGGAAATAAAGGGAGCTGTGGGGGGACACCCCGCCATATATTTGTAGCAAAATCTATCAAAAGAAAAAAAGAAATCAATGAAAATGGATTTGATGGATTATTTTTGACCAAATCGCATAGAATCAGATGCATGTAATTAGCCAAGATATTTTGCCATAAAGTTGGGACCGAAGTTGAAACAAGTGAAGGCATTCCTCAAATATCCCCAATCTACGCGATCAAAGTCCTTCTCTGCGTTGATCGACAGCAAGGTTAGAGTTTTTTTGCAGTGATTTGCGTAATCTACAATGTTGATCACTCTCTGAATATTGTCAAAAATTTGGCATCCAGGAATAAATCCTGTCTGATATGTGTGGATCAAACTGGGGAGATCCACTGATATTTATGAGCATATTCTGGCCTGGTAATTTAGTACTGCTATAGACCTATGTGATAAAGAGCAGTTCTGTCCTTCCTGGGTTGTGCGAAAGAAGAGTCAAGGTTCATTCCCCCATGGATGGTGCCACTCTCCTGGAGGTTAGGAAACTGTTAAATAATTCCACCAAGTGTGGGGTCAGACTTTTTCAAAACTGTTTATAAAATAAGGCTGACAATCCAACGGGCCGCAGAGATTTATTATTGTTATTGTTTGTTGTATAACCTACATATTACCTGGAGGACGTCCTCTGAGGTTATGGACATTTCTAATGTCATGTTATCTGGCGCAGATAGTTTCAGAAGATTGGAAAGGGATAGATATACCTCCTGCTCTGCCACTATAGGTGGTTCAGAAGCGAATAGAGATAGAATGTCTAGTTTGCCGGCCCTGAGCTTTGAACATAGCCATTTGCGACGCAGAGTTTCTCAATCGCATTACGGATTTGACAGGATTTTAGTTTATAAACCAGCATCTTAGTGGCTTTATTTGAGGTGCTAAAGTGGAATTGTTTTGTCTTAAAATCTTGTGGACGACCGCGGTAGCTCACAGTGCTTTCAACTATGATCTAGATGTCTGAAGTTGCCTGAATATCTTCCTGGAACCGCTATCCCTGTATTAGGCCTGAAGGGATTTCAGCCGTTGCTCAACCTCTGATCGCTGGGCTGTTAATACTTTCTTCCTGTTTGTTGGTAACCTAATTAATTCCCCCCTTATGGTGGGATTAAATGTCTCCCAATGGGTTGTGGTGGAGGTTTTTCTGCATGTATGTTTTCTATAAAATATTGGGTGATCCTCAACTTTAGGGATTCACAAATGACCGAGTCCCAAAGGAAGGCGTCATTGACTCGCCATGAAAATAGCTTATGATTGTGCAAATCGTTCAGGGCTAGCATTGCCTTGACTGGCGTATTGTCCTAAACTGATGCTGTTTTAATCGAGGAGGAAGAAACACCAGCCATTCATTCATTTTGTTATTTGGTATAGCACCTTTCACCATCATCATTATTTTTTTTTTAAATTTCTTTATTGTTTTCTTTTAACAACAACAAAACACATAACATACAAACAACCTTAACATAAATGGTGTATTGGCACTTCGTACGGATCTTGCCCTTCCATTGTAGTTTCATGGTTTCCCCAGCGACCTTGTTAGTTCAGTCCGGACCTCCTGTTGGGTCGAGCACCAGGTCTGGTAAGCATAATGTTCTATTCTTGGGCTTCGTGCTTGGCCTTGCTATTTCGTCTATGGACCCTCTGTTTCTGAGGGATCTTCGGAGTTTCCCTCCTCCGGGTGGCCAAAGAGATCTTGTATTAGTGTGTTCCATGCAGTAAACTTGTGCGCAGTTTCACCTTCCCCTCTTATCACTGCTCTTGTCCACACCACTGTCTCTGCCTGCGTCCACTTCTGAAGGTCTGACCACCATGCTTCTACACGCGGGCCCTCCTTTGACTTCCATGTCATTGTTATCCTTCTCTTGGCCAATATACTTATTAAATCTTTCATCTTCGCCAGATGCCATTCGTGCTTACCCCCTCTCGAGAAGAGGCCCAGTAGGTACTTCAGTAGGTACTTTTCAGGGTATTCCGCCTGGATTTGAAGTCCGCTTCCTGCTATCTTAAGTCTGATGCCGTCCCAGAACTCTTGTATCATTGGGCAGGACCGGGAAATGTGTACCATGTCTGCTTCTTTCGACGAGCAGCGGGGGCACCTGCTCTGGCCTCCTGTCTGGACTTTATTCATCTTTTTGGGTGTGAGATACGCTCTGTGCGTTACATATAGCTGCGCCTGCCTAAATCTTGCATTTCTGGATACCTTTTTTGGGTATCGTAGGGCCATGGTCCATTCTTGATCGCTGAGGGGTCTCCCCAACTCCTCCTCCCTACGCTGCCTCGTGTGTTGTTTCTGTGGGTTTTTGACTTTCAGTAGCTGTTCATATAACCTGGAGGTTCTGTGCGTTCCCTCTGCAATGTCATACCATACGTCTAATGCCGTTTCCTCGTCCTGGTCTTCCCATTCTGGCTATCTTCTCATGATGTTTCTCAGCATGCCGGTATATAGGATGAATTGACCCACATGTATTTCATATTCGTCTACCATTTTGTGGAAGTCCGCCCACCTTCCCTCCCTTCTCAGGTCTCCGATTTGTGCTACACCTTTAGCCTCCCAGTGTGCTCGATATGTTGTTAGTGTATTTGTGTTCCCTCCCAGGAGACCCGCTAGAGGGATTTGCATCGACTGCAGATCTTTTACCCCTTGGAGTTTCCACACTCTTTTCCATAAGTCCACTGCAATGTTGAGCATGTTTGGCAGGGTTCTGAGCCAGGGTCTGTCGAGCCATAGTATTTCCCTTAGATAATACTGTTTCAGTGCTGGCTGGAAAATGCGTGTGTCTATTGTTTCGTCTTCCCCCAGCCATTTTACTGCAAATTGCAGCTGCCCCGCTAAGTAGTACCTCTCGCAGTCCGGTAGTCTGATACCCCCCTCTTCGTAGTCCTTCTGCAGAGTCCTAATTGCGATCCTATTTCTCCCTCCCCCCCATAGGAATGAACGCGTTATTGTGTTTAGTTTAGTGAAAAAGACCCTGGGTATGCTGTATGGGATGTTCGTGAGGAAGTATAATAGGCGGGGCAGCACCACCATTTTCAGGAGGGCTGCTCTTCCCATCATTCCCAGTGGGAGTGTCCCCCAGAAGGTCATTGACCGCGGTGTTCTTTCTAGAGCGACAAGCGTGTTGGATGCATGGGTATCAGCGGTGTCATGATGTATCCCTATACCCAAATATTTGAAGGTGCGGGGTGCCCATGGCAGACCCAGGTCCGGCAGACAATGTGGGGGGACATGTTTTAGACCTGCCAAGGGGAAGAGGAGGGACTTCTCTTTATTAATCGCTATGCCCGAAAGCCTGGTGTACGCCCTGATCGCTTCTAGGAGGCAGGGTAGGTTTGTGGTTGGCTTGCTTACGAATAGGAGCATATCATCTGCGTATAGCGAGATTTGGTGGAGTACCCCATCTATGTCCAGTCCGGTGTCTCTATATTCTGCTCTAAGGAATACCGCAAATGGCTCTAGGGCCAGAATATATAACATTGGCGAGAGCGGGCACTCCTGCTTGGTTCCCCTATGTATCTTCCACTCCTCGGAAATGAATCGCCCAGTTTTCACCCTTGCTCTAGGTTCCTTGTATAATAACCTGATCCATCGGAGGTACCCCTCCCCGATACCAAAGTGGGCGAGTACACCCATCAGCCATTCCCAACGCACAGAGTCGAAAGCTTTGACAGCGTCCAAAGACACTATTACGCTCTCATCTTGCAGTCGATTTGTCTCATCTATCACGTGGTGAAGTCTGCGGAGGTTCCAGGACGTGTTCCTTCCCGAAACGTAGCCCGTTTGGTCCGGGTGGATCAGCGTGGGTATTACCTGTTTTAAGCGGTTGGCTAGGACTGCCGTTAGTATTTTAGCGTCCTGATTAATAAGGAATATCGGCCTATAGGAGGCGCATTTCCTAGGGGGCTTACCTGGTTTGAGAATCGGGACAATTATTGATTCCGACAGGCTTGTCGGGAGACGCATGGTCTCATATGCGTCTTGGAATGTCTCTACTAGTTTCGGGGCAATGGCGCTCTTGTACGTCTTGTAGAACTCTCCCGGAAGCCCATCCGGGCCCGGGGTTTTGCCGGTGGGAAGTTCTGTGATCACCATCTCTATTTCTTCCACCATGAGGGTTGCATCCAGTAGCTGAACCTGTTCTTCCTCTAGCCTTGGCAACCCTATTTCTACCAGTGCATCTGCTATGTCCTCCGGGTCTATTTCCGGATTCGGGGCGTACAGTTGCTCATAGAAACGCACAACCATAGCTTTAATGTGCCCTTAGTCCCTTATCTCTGTCCCGGTGTGGTCTTCTAGCACCGTTATGGGATCTTTTTTACTCTTCTATCTGGTGATCCAGGCCAGGAGCCTACTAGGTTTATTCCCTTCCGCGTGTAACCGCTGTAGGTACCTTCCATAGTTTAGCCTCCCTAGTTTTTCCCACAGCAACATACATTTAGTCCGCAGCTCTATCAGCTCTCCAGGTTACTCCCCCTCTAGCCCCGCTCGTTGTTCTTTCAATTCGATCACCCTCTCGAGTTCATTCAACTCCCTCATGGCCGCTCCCGTCAATCCTCCTGTTTTGCCTATTGCCGCTCCCCTTATTACCACCTTAAATGGGTCCCATAATATGGCGCCACTCTCAACACTGCCCTCGTTCTGCTTGAAATAATCATCGATCACCTCCTGGAGGTGTTCCTCAAACTCACCCTCTCTCAGGGCCTCTGCTTGAAGTCGCCATGTTGGGATAGGGGCTTTCCTATTGGTGTGTGCCCATGTCGCCACTATTGGGGCATGATCAGAGAGTGTGCGTTCTTTAATGGTGATTCCCGTGATATCTTGTAGTGATTCCCTGCCCGCGAATATATAGTCTATACGTGTGAATGTTCCATGTGGTGCGCTATGGTGTGTATAACCCCTCCCCTCCCCATGTACCTGCCTCCATACGTCTGCTAGCTGTAGCTGCTCCAGGATCCTATGCAGTTCTTTGGCTGGGGGCGCCGGCTTCTTGTGTTTAATATCAGACCTGTCAAGGTGGGGATTCAAGGTGCAGTTGAAGTCGACGGCCCAGATGAATGTAGCCTCCCTATATTGCGCTAACTTGGGCGCTAGCTTTTTGAAGAAGTCCGTTGCATCAGTATTCGGTGCGTAGGTGTTGACCAGGCATACCTCTTTGTTTTCTAGCATGCCATGCACCAATACCAGCCACCCCTCAGTGTCGATCTCCTGCTTGAGTAGCTGGAACGGGACCCCCGGGGCAATCCATATTAGTACTCCTCGTGCGTAATTTGAATATGTGGCGCTGTATATCTGTCCTCCCCATTTCTTATCCACCTTGGCCTGTCTGTCTCTTGTGAGGTGTGTCTCCTGTAACATCGCGATCTTAATTTTCATCCGGTTTAGCCAGGCATAAACCCTAAGTCTCTTGACATACGCATTGAGTCCTCTCACATTCCAGGTGGCCATCGTCAATTCGCCTGGTCCCATGATCTTCGTTGTTTGCCTGGCTTCATTATCCCACTGCCGTGTCCTTGCACCCTGCCCTTTAGTCTCCTCATACCCATCTCCCTCGGTGTCCTGGTCCTAGATCCTTGCCTCTTGATGCAGCCACTGCTGCTGTCACATGGTTCCTGTCCCATGTTACTCCGGTCGCTTATTGTCTGTATTATTTCAATGTCCTTTACAATAGTCCTTCCGTAGTTTGTGCCGTGTGTGCTGCCCATTCACTCCATTCAACGTCCTTAACTTCAACAGAAACTGGAAAACTAACGCCCAGCCACCCTCCCCCTGCTTGGGCTCTGCCGCTTCTCTCGTCATGCTCCTGTGAGGGGGGCAGACTCGCCGCAGCGTGATGCCTTAAAACTGACATCCAAACTAGTAGTTCATTCTTCCTGGGGGCGCCACTTCTCTCAGCCAACACAGCTAAAGTGGGGCTGATTGCTCCTCTATGCTTTCTTCTAGCTTCTTTTAACTTACGTAATGCTTATTTTCTTTGTTCCAGGTTGCCTTTGTTACTCCTCATCGGGGTCTATTTCCGGGATTGCTAGCGTTTCTCTGCCTCAGCTGAGGGATGCCTTGTGAGTCCATCCAACTGTAGGCCTCTTCGGTGGAGTCAAAAAAACATGTTTTGCATTGGTGTATCACCTTGAGTTTAGCGGGGAACAGGAGCATGTATCTCACCCCCGCCGTCCTGAGGCGTTCTTTTGTTGGGCCGAACTGTGCCTGTTGCCCCTGTACCATGGCCGTATAGTCCGGATACATTGTGATCTTGGAAGAGTTTATGATGATTTCTCCACCCCTCCTTGAGAACGCTAGTATTTTCTCCCTGTCTTTGTAGTTCATGATCCTAACAATCATCGCTCTCGGGGGGGCACCCGGCTGGGGTCTTCCGGTCAGGGCTCTGTGAGCCCTTTCTACCACAAAGCCCTGGGATAGTACACCTACTTCGATCTCCTGGAGGAGCATGTTTTCCACGTACTCAGTGGGGTCTTTGCCCTCCTCACCTTCCGGAATTCCAATTATGCGGATGTTGTTCCTCCGCGCTCTCCCCTCTGCGTCTTCCGCTCTCCTTTCCAGAACCTTAATTCTCTGTAATACCTCCGACATCTGTGTCTGCGTTACAGCAACCCCTGCCGCATTTTGCTGCACCTGCTGCTCCGTCGCCGTCACTCTCTCTGTTAGGTTCCTTGCGTCCTGGCGGAGGAGGCCCATATCTACCATTACTGTATCCAGTTTATTTTCTAGAGATCCTTTCAGAGCCCCTATTGCTGTGTCCATTGTGTTTTCGAGGGATGCTTACATGGAGGCGATTGCCTCCAGTATCGTGCCTTCGTTAGCGGCTTCCGCTGGGCGTGAGGTGTCATCCGCGGCTGCTGCCTTGTCCGCTGACGGCGACAGTTTGTGTCCGGACGCCTTTGTAAAGGTCTCCATGCTTACTTGCTTGGTTTTCCCTTCTGTTTTCTTGTTCGGCATCGCATGGGGTTCCGTCCTCTGCCTGTGTTGCCAGTAACAGTCTTGGCTGTGCCCCACGTGCCGTAGCCCCTGCTTCTTCCCCCGCCTTGCTCTTCCTGCTCCTCGGTGTTTACGGGTCTCTCTGGCGTATGTTTCTCAGGCACCTTCTACCTTGTAATAGGATTATTACACTCTTCCGGCAGGTATATACATTAGGCCCTCATTGCCCCCGGTGCTTTTTGCTGTCAGATGTCTCCTGTCGGATGTTGCTTCGGGCTCAGGCCTTTCCCGTGCCTGCTGCGTGTGTCACCTCACCGTATCAAGGGCCTCCCTGCTTCTGCGTCCCACTTCCACCGGTCGCGCTGATCTTCACGTCGTGGGGTTGGCTTAGGCTCGGGTCTGCCCCGCGCTGGTTTCTGCGTTATGCGCGGGATGTGTCCCTCTCGCCGATCGTGTAGATTCTCCGGCTCATTCTGTATCACGTGGCTGGGGTCCTCCCACAGCTCGCGCATCCGCCATTTTGATTTTGCGGGACGATTCCTCTCCGGCGGTCTATCTTCTTTTCCACCGCCCGGTTTTCTCCGGGGGCTTCGCCGGGTAGGAAGCAGGTGTTCCGGTCTCTGTGGAGAGACTTTGGCGGTCTTCTGGAACCAATTTATGCTAGTTTTTATCGGATTTTGTCAGGATCGCTCCGGAGCTCCTCAGCGGCACGTCTCACTACATCGGTTGCTTAGCCACGCCCCCACATCATCATTATTATTATTATGTTTTATTATTTTTATTTTGCATTTGGTTAATATTTAAAACCTTTCCCACAAGTCATCATCCAAGATTACAAATTATACAAATTATTTTATTATACAGAACACACACATAAAATACATTAGATAAACAGTTAAAAGTAATTTTTTGGTTCAGGGGTCAAAGATCAAAGATTTTTTCCTAAGAATTCAAAAGTTGAGATTGATAGACTTATTTCATTCAGATTTAAAATTCAAACCCACAAATTATCCTTAGGTATGACCCCAAAATTAGAGCTACATCTACCCAGCTTATCATATTGAAGGTGTGCGATCATGGGGAACTCCACACATACGTGTCCCATGATCGCACACCTCCAAAACCTTTCCCGCAAGTCATCATCCAAGATTACAAATTATACAAATTATTAAATTATTTTATTATACAGAACACACACATAAAATACATTAGATAAACAGTTAAAAGTAATTTTTTGGTTCAGGGGTCAAAGATCAAAGATTTTGGGATTACTAACAAGTTCAACAGCCGAGGATTCCATCCTTGCTAATATTAACTCACAGTTTTCCTTCTAGGCCACTAATGGTTTGCAAATCGATTTTTTAAGTTCTTGACCCAATTTTATGTACATTGATGCATGGGGCAGGGGGCCTGTATTAAAGCATACATTTGCAACACTTTCAATTCAACCAATGAGCCAACGGGCAACAGTCCCAATTTGTGCCTTATCGCTTCCATAGGAAGTAAGTTGGGGAGGTGCAGGACCCTTCTCCATAGGAGGGCCTCTGATGTTGACCAGTCTTTTGTAACTCCCACGTTTTCAACACCAAATATTAGTCTTGGAAGAATGTTTTGCCTATACAATTTCAATATAGGCAATTTTGAGAAACAACCAAACTTGTTGTCAAACAGTCGCAGCTGGGAGGTCGAAGCCACAAGGGTAGATCTAAATTTCCTAAGTTTCTGCTTTATATTTGCTTGACGACACCATACTGTCCAAATATTTAAACTCCTTCACTGGACTGACCATTTGAACAATTTCCATTTGGTTTTTACTTCGTTTAAAATCAGGACCTTTGATTTAGCAACATTTAATTTAAGCTCCATCGTTTTGAAGTAAAGATTTTGTTTGTCCAGGGCCCGTTAATCCTATTGGTGTCTTGTCGAATAGGATGACATCGTCTGAGCAGTTCAAATATTGTATCTGAGCCTGACCTAAGAGAGGGGGGTTGGTACGGACAAATTCCTAACAGAGGCCCATATCCATTATATAGAAATTAAATGGGAAAGGTGCCAGTTTGCACTCCTGGTGCATTCCTCTATTCGTAGCAATCCAATCGGTACAGGACCCCGTTAGCATCATGTCTGACCCTCATTTTTGTATCCCTATGTAGTGATACAAGGATATCCATTAGGGCACTCGGGCAACTGTGCTTAGATAGTTTCGCCAATAGTAACTCCAGATTTACACAGTCAAATGTCTTACTTATATCTAAGAATGCTAAATATAAAGCCTGCTTTTGGTCCTGCACCTGGACGTCTAATAAGTTTACCAGAAAACTGTTTAGGGCAGTCCCCACTATTTTCTTAAACCCAGATTCAAATAAGTCAAGCTTACCTAAGTTTCAAGCCCAGTTTAACAATTCCTGTTGGACGAGCTTTGAATTTTGTTTACAACCTGCGTCCAGTTAAGCTATAGGCCGATAATTAAGGGTCGAAAATCTATCCACTCCTTTAAAGATCACCACCACAGTTGCAAGTTTACATGATTGAGGGATCTTTCTCTCTGCTAACACATTGACAAACAGGGCTGAAATAATCTTTGCTCACAATATTGGGATGGACTTCAATGTCATAACTGACAAGCCATTGGGGCCAGGAGCGTTCGAGCTCTTGCTAGAACGAATAAGGGTCAGCAAGTCGTCCATATCCCAGATGAAGGTGTTGGGAAGTAAGTAGGGTCTTCCTGCACCCCCAAGCTCTTCAGTATTCGGTAAGACTTTTTTTGACTTCTTTTCAGCGCTATAATAGGGTGGGAGGGGCACTGGGAAGGCTTTTTCATGCAAATATAATCACATACACAGACATTGGCAGACACTAAAGAAGGCAGTTATTGTTTAAAATATAAAGCACAATTAACTATTAGCTGGGTAGATTTTTAAATGTCAACTCCATTTCTAAAATCTTAGCATGGGAGAGAGCTACCAGAAAGAATGCAACTTGTGCTCAAAATAAACTGCAGGCTTATGCAGTGTTTCGTCACTAGAGCCAAGCACTGGCAGAGCACACGTGACTCACAAGCTGTCAACTGTTTGTCAAAAAGGCCCATGCATGCTCAATGCACAACATGCAGAATTCTGAAAATAATGTTTAAAAGGAGACTATAGGACCAGATAAAAACACAGGTAGAATGAGTGAAATATGGAGAGAATGACAGGAAAATGTTTTTATGTATAAATGTTAACAGGCAGCAAAATGAAGGAAAGCATGAGCTACAGTGTATTTTTGCATAGGCTAGCAAATGTAGAGCAGTATGGTCTGACAGAAGACGCTGACAATGAAGAAAGGAAGGCTTTCGAGCATCCCTTGTATGGAAGAAGGATGGATTGGGATGGAGCCACAGCCTGTATCCAGTGACACAACTGTAGCAAGCCAGGAGAATATAAACCCCTGCCTTTCACCAGTGTGGCAGGAGAAAAGAACAGAATAGGGACAGGAGAAGACCGTTCAGGGAGCACAGTGCTCTGCTTCCATCCTCATTTTCTGTAAGATTAAACTTGTTACCCTTGCAAGATAGACTCTTGGACTTACTTCCCTAGAGGGGTGTATTTACTTTGGTGTATGTGTAATTAAGGTACACCCTTATAATTAGGGATACCCTTATAATTAGGGCTACCCTTACAGTGGTGACCCAGACGTGTTCTCAGTCTTTGCCCTGTAGTTTGCGAAGCCCAGAACTAGTCACCAGGAAGGAGTCATACCCATCTATAGCGACCAGACCCCTAAATAAAAAAACATGTGTTTCCTGAAATGATATTAGTAGGAGCCATTTTAATAGAAATCCTCTCTGCTCACTAAAGCAGGGTGTGGCTCCAGAGAGAAAGACAGGCCAGTAACGGGACTTTGTAACTGAGGAAAACCTGAGTGAACACACACATGTGAGTATACTCTTCAAAGCAACAACAAGGGGACATGTAGGTATGACAGTATGTTGATATGAATGGATGAGTATGAGGCTGTCCCCATGTGGATAGCTCAGTGACAACGTGCTCGCTTTGAAAACAAGGCAACAAAGGTTCGATCCCCGCGGCTGTGCTTAGTAACCTCTGGGTATTAAGTGTGTTGTAAATACGCAACTAAGTCATATTCCTGTAACAGTGCCTCGATGCGCCCAGGCTGTGTGAGCACTTTAAAAAAATGCAACATAAATAAATACAATCAAGAGGACCTTTTTGTGATGTGTTATGGAATAGATTGAATATGACTTTTGGTGATGTGTTAAGGAATATATTGAATGTATAGATTGGATAGGATTTCAGGTGATGTGTTAAGGTATAGATTGGATAGAAGGTGGGTTATGTATTGAAATTGTCGCATATTTCTGTTTTTCTACTTTTTATAATGGAAAATGGTAGCCTCCATGTATAAAAGACTGAGAGGAAAGGGAGCCTCAGCGTACAAAGTCTGGGAAGTAAGGGATCCTCAGCCATAATATTTTTAGAAGGTAGTACCACGCATTATTCTTTTATGACAATAAAAGCAATGGGATCCTCAGCATAATAAAAAAGCTGGGACGGTGGTATTACAAGGACATAAGGATTAAAAGTAGTTGCTCGGTATAAGAAATGGGCCTGGATTTTAGTCAATCATTTTTTATATTTTCTCTTGCTGTCTTTTGTTGTAAAAAAGGAAGGAAGGTGGATAAGTCACGGAGTGTGTGTGTGTGTGTGTGTGAAAACAAAGTGGCAAAGAATAAAAGAGGGTGGGGAAAAAGTGGGTTGATCTGTATTTTTGTGTAAGAAGCAGCAGCATGCGCAGCACAGCATTAAGGTTTAAGTGAAGCATTAGGGACGCACGCAACATTATGGGGGAAGAAACTCCAATAAAACACATGCGTAGGGTCCTGTCACTGTATTGTGACAGGATAGATACATATCACAAACAATGGGTATTGGAGACAAAGGAAGGGGGGATGTCCTGCTCCTGGCTAGAGCAGGGCTTCCATAACAGAAACATGCTAGAAAAAATTTCCATCTTTTTAGCAACAAAATATAAGGGGAACAAATTCCAAAAAAGAAAAGAGATTCTAAATCTCTGGCGATTATTTGAGGATATGGAAGATCAGGAAGATGAAAAAGAGATCCAATGTAAAGGGATATATCCTGTAACACCTAAACCTGCAGTAGGGTATACAAATCCAGTCTATACGTCTCCAGTGGTAGAGAGAGTGCCAACAACAGGATTACCAGGATTAGCAACTAGATGGGGAAACTCAAGAGCTTTTGCACCTCCACCTCCATATAACCCATCCACAAGTGTTGACATGCCTGTAGCATCAGTGTACCCAGGGGGATCACAAGCAGATATAAACAATGAGTAAAGAGCGTTGCAGGAAAGGTTAGTCAGGTTACAAGAACATGAAGAAGTATCACCAGAAATAACGGTACCAGTGCAGAAAATAGGGGATTGGAAGTCAGGAGATTTTTTGGTTAGATTCAGCCCTGTGGTAATAAGAAATGTTTATGTTGAAAAAGATGATAGGGAGAGGGTAAGGACGGTCCTGGGACAAGAAATAGAACAAGCAAGGGAAAATGAAGGGGAAGATCAAGGTGGTAGAAATTTGAGGCAGGGCAAAAAAGAGATCAAGGAGAAGAGGCGGCAAGAAACCTGTCCCTGCCACAGAAGGCAGTGAGGAGGGATAGACCAAGAAATAGACATGCAGGTACCTCTTATACATGAAGGAGTAGGGATAATGCAGTATGTGCCATGGCCTCAAATGGACAAAAATAATTTGATTAAAGCTCTCCCCAGCTTACACCGGAGCCAGTAAATGGATCTATGAATTTGAAAAACAAACAGCAGTGGTAGCCTTAGTTTTAGGAGACCTTAAGAGTTTGCTGGTCGCCATAGTTGGGACCAGGCTGGGGACATATGGGCAAGGGCTGGGCACCCTGGGGTAAGTCTTGCAGATAATGAACATGATGGAGCAGCCTTCAATGAAGTAAGGATGAGGGTATGGGATGCCCTACGAAGGATGTACCCAGATACCGCTGACTTACATTCTTTAATGCAGTGCACAATGGGTGATGATGAGGACCCAGTTAGGTTTATTCTTAAGTTACAGGAAATGTGGAGAGTTGAGACAGGACGGCAATGGGACCATTCAGTACCTTTTTTCTATTTTATTGCAAAGAGGGGATTACCAAAAGAGATCCAGAAGGCACTAGATAAAATTGTGGGAATTGAAGCCAAAGGGTGGGCAGAGATACAAATTATAATAGTCCACCATTGTAAGAGAATCAAGGAACGGGACAGGGAGACAGCCCAGAAGCGGCAAACGAACGAGGCAAAACTAGTGGAAAAGAAACTAAATAAGGTTGTCGTACAAGCACCAGTGATGTCACTGGCTCAGGGGAAAAGGACAGGAGACACTCAACAAATTGTGAATGCCACAATTGCAGCACTGTGAGGCTAAGGAGGAGAGGGACAATGGAGGAGGACAGTACCCCAAACCACAGTGGCAGTGTGAAGGAGCGCCAAGGGGAAGAGGAGGAGTTTGAGGAGCAAGAGCAGGAGGCTTTGGGGGATAGGGCCCCGGGGATGAAGATTGGGAACATCACAGTGCTGGTATTGCAGGAGATGGGGGCATTTCGCAAGAGAATGCAGGAACAGGCCTGGGATGTGATTTAATTATGGGCCGTCACCTCCAGGGCAGGGATTCCAAGGGCCTCAAGGAATGGGACCAGCAATTTGGGTGAGGGTGTCAAAATCAGTTCCCTTATGGGGCTGACAGGCAAGGGCAACGTGGACAACAACCACAGCAGGGTAAGGGAACACAGTACAACAGGATGGCAGGGGGAAAAGGCACCCCATTCCAAGGAGTTACAAGGTGAGGGGCAGCCCTTTTTCATTCCACTGGACAAATGCATATTCTGATTAGGACAGCCCACAGAAAGCACTTGTGTGTCCAATCCTATTGACAACCGCACACCCTGAAGAGGAGCCCTTGGTGGAAGCGGAAATAGGAAATAAGCTATTTATATTTAAGGTTTAACTAAATCATGCATTTTGGAGGGGAACTTTTCATTATCAGGTAAAACTCTTGACACGCAGGGATTCTCTGAGGCTATTTCTATGGTTCCATACACTGAGGAGCTGGATTTAAAAGTGGGAGGGAAGGTAGTACATGCCCCCTGTTTATATTCAGAGAGTTCTCCTGTTAACTGGTTGGGTAGGGATCTGCTAAGCAAATTAAATGTAACTATATCATTCACAGATCAGGGGGTAATGTGTTCCACTCGTGTAGCTCGAGCAATGGTAATAATCAATGCAATGGCAAGGGAGTCAGTAGTCCGTGGGGTTCCTGTGGTCCCAGACATATTTGTCTATGGTATCAAGGTACTAGCAAAAGCAGTGCCTCAAATTGCAACAAAATGTTGGCGAGTTCCCACAGATTTTATTTTCTGACCCATGGTGCCACCCAAGATGGTGGCAGGGACAATATTATCATTAGATTTGCAAGGACTAGTAGTGTCAGACAAAAGAGTAGTCCTGGTTGGAACAGACCAGGACGGTGTGAGCGGTGCACAGTACTATGTGTAGACCTAACAGTACAATTGAAGGAAATTACTGATGAGGAGATATTTGAAGACAGTGAGTAAAATGGGGAGATTAATTTGGAAATCTGCATCCCCTGTGATATCATGGTGCAGTATAGGAAGGTACAGGGCCCCCTGATGGCAGTGGTGACCCTGTCTTTATTTTTTGAGGGGGACATACAATATGTGCCAGCACAATTATGGACTGTAAATCCACATGATGTTGGGTTACTGAGATATGTGATCCCAGTACAGATTATATTGAAGTCTGGAGCAGTACTCCTGTAAAATCTTTAAAAGAATAAACCAACAGTGTCCTATTTGTAGATTTATGCGGAAGTACCCGTTGTCAAGGGAAGCAGAAGAAGGGATAAAAAGCACTATTCAGGCTCTAATAGAGCAATGGATCATTGTGCCATCCACGTCCCTGTGTAATGCGGCCATGTACCCAGTCAAGAAAGCAACAGGGGTAGTTGGAAGATGATCCAGGATCTATGTCCTCTTAATGACTGGTTGATCCTGCCAGTAGCATATGTTTGTCTCAAAGATTAAGCCATGCACGTGTAAGTACACACGGCCGGTACAGTGAAACTGTGAATGGCTCATTAAATCAGTTATGGTTCCTTTGATCGCTCCATCTGTTACTTGGATAACTGTGGTAATTCTAGAGCTAATACATGTCGACGAGTGCTGACCTCCAGAGATGCGTGCATTTATCAGACCAAGACCAATTCGGGCTTGCCCGGCTGCTTTGGTGACTCTAGATAACCTTGGGCCGATCGCCCGTCCCTGTGACGGCGACGATGCATTCGGATGTCTGCCCTATCTCCTTTCGATGGTACTTTCTGTGCCTACCATGGTGACCACGGGTAACGGGGAATCAGGGTTCAATTCCAGAGAGGGAGCATGAGAAACGGCTACCACATCCAAGGAAGGCATCAGGCATGCAAATTATACACTCCCGTCTCGGGGAGGTAGTGACGAAAAATAACAATACAGGACTCTTTCGAGGCAATCAGTTCCTTGGTCATTTTGCCAAATGCCAGGCCTTGATAGATTCCATCCTTAGGTCTCTGCTCCACATTCAGTGGACCAAAACATTTGGATTTCTTTGACATGCGATACCTAACCATAAAATTAAAACCTATCTGTACCAAGTTATCTTGGTAACCAGGAGTATTGGGGTACTCCCATGGTATTTGTATCAGGTGTCTTAATAGTATAAATGTGTGTTTTGTGCACATCTCTCTGCACAGAATGTTTTATTGACTTTGTATAATAGGTTGCATTTTAAACTTCAGTTGGAATGGTTATGCTCTGTTAATAACACCCAATGAGTTTGCAATCATGTTGTTCTGACTAGTATGAAGTAATATCTGTCAGGACTTATTTTTGTGGGTACCAGATTACACATTGTACCTAAAAATAATTATGTTGTTGTTGTCAATTGTATGCACCTCTCATAATGTGGTCTCGCTGACTGTCTGAGAACACCACCAAAATGACTCTTTCTGTTTTACTTTAAACACATGTATTCCACATTTTTAGCCAAGTAAAAAAGGCAGGTGTGGTGAACCCTCAGTGGTTGGATGGTTCTTTGCCTAGCCAGACAAACTTGTTAAGTGTCTGGCTAGGTTTCTAGTAAAGGTTTTGAATGAGTACTGCAATCATTTATTGCATCTAAATTGTGTTGAGGACAGGATTTACACCCCGTATATAGCCACCCGAGATGGTGGCAGGGACAATATTGTCATTAGATTTGCAAGGACTAGTAGTGTCAGACAAAAGAGTACTTCTGATTGGAACAGACCAGGACAGTGTGAGTGGTGCACAGTACTATGTGTAGGCCTAACAGTACAATTGAAGGAAATTACTGATGAGGAGTTATTTGAAGACAGTGAGTAAAATGGGGAGATTAATTTGGAAATCTGCATCCCCTGTGATATCATGGTGCAGTATAGGAAGGTACAGGGCCCCCTGATGGCAGTGGTGACCCTGTCCTTATTTTTTGAGGGGGGCATACGATATGTGACAATTATGGACTGTTAATCCACATGATGTTGGGTTACTGAGATATGTGATCCCAGTACAGATTATATTGAAGTCTGGAGCAGTACTCCTGTAAAATCTTTAAAAGAATAAACCAACAGTGTCCTATTTGTAGATTTATGCGGAAGTACCCGTTGTCAAGGGAAGCAGAAGAAGGGATACCCAGTCAAGAAAGCAGTTGGAGGATGATCCAGGATCTATATCCTCTTAATGACGTGGTGCAGAAGGAGTTTCTGGTTGTCCCCAATCTGGTGACAATCCTATATAGAGAATGTGATCCCAGTACAGATTACATTGAAGTCTGGAGCAGTATTCCTGAGGGTGCGGCAGTACCCGTTGTCAAGGGAAGCAGAAGAAGGGATAAAAATCACTATTCAGGCTCTTTTAGAGCAAGGGATCAGTGTGCCATTCACGTTCCCCTGTCATACGGCCATATACCCAGTCAAGAAAGCAGTTGGAGGATGATCCAGGATCTATATCCTCTTAATGACATGGTGCAGAAGGAGTTTCTGGTTGTCCCAAATCTGGTGACAATCCTATATAGCATTCCCAAGACAGTGACATACTTCACAGTGGTGGATCATTCTTCTCAATCCCACTTCACCCTGATTCATGGTATCTCACTGCGTTTACGCATGGTCAACAACGCTTTGAGCGCTTGAGATTGCCTCAAGGGTACTGTGAAAGTCCAAGTATTTTCCATAGAGTACTGCATGCTGACTTGGGAAATATTCAGGTGCCTAGCACAATCATCCAGTATGTGGATGATCTGCTGATATGTAGTGAAAATGAGCAACAATGCAGGAAGGATTCTGTTGCATTATTGCAATTACTGGCTCACAAAGGGTACAGGGCAGATAAAAAAGAAGCTATAATACTGCCAACAGGAGGTACTGTACTTGGGGCAACCTATTTCTGCAAACGGGAAATAAATATTACCAGATAGGGCGGCAGCAGTATGCGCCATCCCTAGGCCCAGTACTGTCAAGTAAATGCTGCAGTTTGTGGGCTTATGTAATTATTGTAGGGCATGGATCCTAGACTACGTAGCCTACATGAGGCTACAGTTGCAAAGTCTCAGACAAGGACAGAAGACAAAAAATGGTAAATTGGAATGGACTGAAGAAATGACTAGACAATTTGAGGACTTGAAAGAAGCTATTTGCACGGCCCCTGTTTTAGCAACTCCCAATTATACACAGGCGTTTTGTTTATTTTCCCACTCTGATGGACGGCTCATGACAGCAGTGTTGACCCAAAAGAGCACAATGGGCCACAAGCCATTGGCTTTTTATAGTGGGATGCTTGATTCAATCATGCAGGGACAGTTTGGGCTGCATTTACAATAGAGAAACGTTGCACGATTGTTATGGGGTGCTCTGTTACCTTGTTTGTGGAACTTTCACTATTCACCATTTTGGAAAAATCTAAATCGACCTTGACAACTCAGAGATCCTCTGGATATGAGATTATAATATCCAAACCTCATATTCATATAGTAAGGTCTAGGAAAGTGAATCCCGCCACATTTTTGACAGATGATGACCTAAAAACGCATGACTGTGCTACATACGAGGGTGAAGAGGAGGGTAAATCTAAAGCTAGATACAGTGAATTGACAGAAGGAGAGATACTATTTGTTGATGGGTCATCAACAATTGACCAGGAGATGGGACGGAGGCATATAGGGGTGGCAGTGGTGCGCAGTAAAGGGGGGTGCATGAAGTTCTGATCATGAAAAAATTACCTATGCATTATTCAGCTTAGGCAGTGGAAGTTGTCGCTCTCATGGAGGCATTGAGAGCTTCCCAAGGGCAGTGTGTCACTATCTACTCAGACTCGGCATATGTCACAACAACAGTGCATGCAGGTCTATCTCGGTGGAAGAGGAGAGGGTTTCGGAGGGCAGATGGCTTTCCAGGGCGGCATGCAAGGCTGTTGTAAGACCTGATTGAAGCCTTATCATGGCCCTCCGCTGTGGCAGTCGTCAAATGCGCTGCCCATACTAATGCCACAGATGCAATCTCTAAGGGCAACGTGGCTGCAGACCAGGCGGCCAAGGTGGCAGCCTATCCCCCAGATACAATGTCAACAGAATGTACAGTGACCGCCCCTGTAGAGAGCGAGACCACAGTTTCATACACAGCATTGCCATTATCACAGATTATAGAGTTGCAAGGGAAAGAGCCTGAGGAGGAAAAGGACATATAGTAGCATTGAGCATATGCAAACAGTCTCCCAATGATCTATTCTTGAGGCAGGAGATTTCTGGGAAGGTGGTTATGCCCCATGAATTACTCTCTGTGGCATTTGAGCAACTCCATTTCCCCTCCCACAGCTCCAAGCAACATGTTGTGGCACATATTCAGGAGGACTGGTTTGTACCAAACCTCCAGGAGAGCATTTGGGAAAAAGCAATACATTGGGCCTCATTACACGGTAGGCGCTAAGGGATTACCGGCACCGGTAAGGGCACTGGTGCCGGTAATCCCTTAGCGCCCTACTACGAAGTCCCTCAGAGGGTCCCTTCCTTAACGTCTGGTATGACCAGACGTTAAGGACGGGACCCGCTGAGGGACTTCAGAGCTAATAACAGTACCGCAAATTGCGGTACCGTTATTAGCTCCTTCCCCATTCCCATTGAGCCCTATGGGGGCTCGAATGGGAATGGGGAATGACATTTGGCATGGGGATTTACCGGGTCCCCCAGGGTCAGAATTACCTGGTAAGTTCCCATACCGCCTACCCGGACCCGGTATGCGGTAAGGAGGTAGCCATGCCGCCAATGGCGGCATGGTTCCCGCCTACCGTGTAATGAGGCCCATTGTCTGACATGCCAAAGTTTCAGCACAGGGATGATATTACGGACATTAAGAGGTACATTACCTCGCCCTATAGGGCCAATCCGTGAAGTGCATATAGTTTATGTAGATATGAGGCAAAGGTGCAATGGGTATAGGTACCTTATTGCGGTGATTTGCCCCTTTTCAAGGTGGGTGGAGGCAGGACCATGTGCACACCCAGATGCAAAGTGTGCAGCACAGTTCCTGGTCAGAGAGGTGTTTCCACGATGGGGCTGTGCGAAGTATTGAGATCAGATAATGGCACACATTTCTTAATGCGCTATTTCAGCATGTTGCAGCACTATTGGGCATAAAACATTGAATGTGCTCAATTTACCACCCTCAGGCTAATGGCATTGTGGAGAGGCTCAATGGGCTTTTGACGAGTAAACTGTCAAAATTGTGTCCCATGTTGAAGAAAGACTGGGTGCACTTTTTGCCCTTAGCCCTAATCAGTATACGCACACAGCCCAGCAAGGACCACCATTTGATACCACATGAAATAGTCACAGGCAGGCACATGCAGACCCCCATGTCCCCTGTGAGGAAAACATCAGATGTACATCAAGCAGCAACAGTACTAGTATAGGAATTTAGGGAATATTTAACAGCACTATCACGTGCAATCAAATATATCTCTCGACAGATTGCGCCTCCCAGGAGTGAAGGACAGGACACATTGGAAGGGACAGCAACTGCAAACATATCTGCCACAACTGGACCATTATTGCCTGGGGAGCTGATCTATATAAAAACTTTGTGCGTCGATGCAACAATCCCAGGTTGCAAGGTCCATATCAGGTGGTGTTCTGTACTCCTATACTCCTATTGCCGTCCGCATGAAGGAGTTAAGATATTGGGTGCATATCTTGGATGTCTGAGGCAAAGTTCAATCAACAGAGTAAGGACATAGCCAAAGAAGAAGAAGTTAGGTAAAGGATCCATGCCAGGGTGGTGTGCAGTGGTACATGCCTGATCTTTTTTACATGTTTTGATTTTTCAAATTTTGAACGCCCAGAACCCAGTCGGCCCTCGTGGGAAAAGGGTCTTCCTCTCCCGCCGTCTCCCTCTCTTTCTCCACCTCCCCCTCCCTCTCCCTCTCCCTTCCTGTCCCCCTCCCTACCCCTTCCCTTTCACTCTCTCTGTCTCTCGCTCGCTCTTTCTTTCTCTCGTTCTTGATAACCTTTTTTCTCCTCTCCAGGGATAAGCAAGGATGCCTAGCCGATGTGTTCAAACCTCTCTGTTATGGAGGGATAAGGTTAAAATGAAGGTAATTTTTTCTAGGAATTATGCATTATATCTTTTTAGTAATATATTGTTTTGTATGACATTGATTGTGGTTGTTGGAGTGTATGAAGGTATGTCTGTTATATGGGGTGGCCATATAAAGGGGGGATGGAGAGTTGGAAAATAACATTAGTATGACTATGGGCCTCATTACAACTAGTGCGGAATGGGTTTAACGGTGCCGGTAATGGTGCCGGCACCGTTAAACCCACTCTGCACTATTATGAGGTCCCCTCGCGGGACCCGCTCTGGATGTCTGGTTTTTCCAGACGTCCATAGCGGGTCCCGCGAGGGGACCAGGGAGCTAACAACGGGCCTGTAATTAACGGGCCCGTTGTTAGCTCCCTCCCCATTCCCATTGAGCCCTATGGGGGCTCGAATGGGAATGGGGAAGGACCGGGCCCGGGTTCCCTGAAGGAGGAAATACTGGGCCCTCCAAAGTCGGAATGGCCCGGTATTTCCCAATTCAGGGAACCCGGACCCAGACATGATTTTGGGGACAGCCATGGTGCTAAGAGCACCATGGCTACCTCCAAAGTCATAATGAGGCCCAATGTCTATGAAGAAAAAGAATCACAAAATGTCTCACTTTTTGCCGGTCACCCCTACAAGTTTTCTTAGATGAATAAAATGGGAAGTACGAATGACGTATGATTTATATAAGGGGTTGGGCTTTCACGCCATTTCTGACATTGAGTACTCAGAATCATTCAACAGCTGGTACTAGGAAATGCGTACTGCAGGAAGCAATGTGATAAATGAAAGCTGTTACATGTATGCACTTATCCTGCATGCATCAGGGGCTCCTAAGGTTTTAGTTCTGCATCCAGTCCCAATTACAGAGGCACAATGCCTGGTACTTCTTGCACTATGTAGGATAAAGGACACATTCCAGGCACACAGAGTGCAGTTGAGGAGTATTTATCTAGACCCAGCGTTATGCAATGGCAATACGAAATAGAGCAAGTGTCTACAAGGACCATATTTTTTGAAGCATCCCTTGTATGGAAGAAGGATGGATTGGGATGGAGCCACAGCCTGTATCCAGTGATACAACTGCAGCAAGCCAGGAGCAGTCATTTGAATTTTTTTTTTCTAATTCTATTAATTAATTCCGCAAAGTGGTTGTCGGGTATCTCAATTGGCAATGCCTGGTACAGGTACATAATTCGAGGGAGGATCGTCATCTTCACAGCATTCAGTCTGCCTAGACAAGATATTGTAATTCTGAACCATGCTTCTAGATCCCCAAGGACCCTATGCAACAGTGGAGGGAAGTTAACTTCATATAGCTTATCCAGATCCTTGAATATCCTTATTCCAGGTACTTTATGCTTTCACCTTCTATCGAAATCCTCAGGTCACCCCATCCCCCACTTTTCTCAACTGCTTCCCCTCCCAATGGGAGGAGGACCGACTTGCTCACATTAACCCAGAATCTTGATACCCGTCTGTTGTCCTCAAGTATCCGGAGGGCACTGTATACTGATGCAGCCACATCCGAGGCATACAGCAGGATATCGTTGGCATACATGATGATTTTATAACTCTTATTCCCCACCCTAAAACCGCTTATCCAGCCGTCTTCCCTCACTTTTGTACCCAACGGCTCCATTGTTAAGGAAAAATGTAGCGGTGACAGCAGGCACCCCTATCTATTACCTTTACTGAGTCTAATGGCCCTGTGCATTTTCCCTTTCATCACTATCCTTGCTGTGGGCTCTGCGTAGATTGCTCCGATGGGCCGACACATTCTATCTCCAAAACCTACCTTCTGCAGCAACGCAAATAAAAAACCCACTCCACCTGGTCGAAGGCCTTTTCGTCGTCTAAACTTAGCAAAGCATAGTCACCCCGGTCCCTGGAGACGTTCTCCATGAGATCCAGAGTCTTCTGTATTGCATCTTGGTCCAGCCTACCTGCTATAAATCCCATTTGATCTGGGTGTATTAGATGCAGCATTTTCTCTTCAAGGCGGGTGGCCAGTATGGCGTGAAAATCTTTTCATCCGCATTTAGTAGTGAGATGGGCTGGTAGGATGGGCAGTGGGCTGGTCCCTTTCTTCCTTGGGTATCACCATTATCAATGCCTTGCTAAAGGTTGCCGGGGCCTTTCCTGTCTCCAGTATATTATTATAGAGCTTCACCATATGGCTCAGGAGAACACCTGCAAATCTCTTGTAGAACCCTATGGCATAGCCATCTTTCCCTGGGGCATTCCCATTTGGGAGGCGAACAATTGCCTCTTGCACTTCCTCTGTGGCAATTGGGCCCTCTAGATGTTTCATCTCCGGTACCGTAAGTCGGGTCATATGAACTTTCCTGAGGTACTCTTCTGCTTCTGCTGTTTCTTCAGGGCATTCCGACTGATAGAGTACCTCATAATACCATGGGAAGCCTTCTGCTATAGCTATCAGTGTATTTCTGGGGTTACCTCTCGGATCTTCCAGGGTTGTCACCCACCTTTCTGCTCTCTGTGCCCAAAGCCTTGCTGCCAAGAGTGCGCCCGCTTTATCCCCCTTTTCGTAAAACTTCTGTTTAAGGTATCTTAGCTTACAAAGGGTTTCCCCCACTCTTAGCGCTTTCAGTTCTGCCCTCTTTACCTGTAAGGCCTCCCACATTTCTTCTGTGCCTTCCCCCTTGGCATGCATCCATACCTCCCCCTCTACTATTTCCTTTCAGATCTTTTCTTCCTGAAGCCGCCTTTCCTGTATCTTTCTCGCACGTTCCACAATCAGGAGCCCCCGCCAGGTGGCCTTCCCAGCTTCCCATACCCCATTCATGCCTACCTCCCCAGTGTTGTTTATCTCAAAATACTCAGTGATTTCTTTGGCAAGCTGGTCCTCAAATATTGAATCTTTCCGGAGAAGTTTGATGCATCACCAACTACCATTCGCCCTGTGAATCCCATCTATATCTTGCGACATAGAAGACTATATCATGATCTGTCCACCCCACCGGTCTAATGTCGCTGACGATTACTATGTCCCCTCCTCTCTATTCATTAACAGGTAGTCTATCCTGGTGTATGTTGTATGCCGTGTGGAGAAGAAGGTTTGTCCCCTCTTTCTTTGGTGTTTTAACCTCCACACATCCACCAAGCCACGTACCTCTATTGCCTGCCCCAGATGCCCCAGACTTTCGTCCTCTCCAGGGATCTCAACCTCTCTTGTTGTTTTCCTGTCCAACACTTCGTTTGGCCAAGAGTTGAAGTTCCCCCCAATAATATACAGTTCTGCTGCAAGCGCTTGTATGATGTCTAATGCATTCAGTATAAATCCTGCCTGCCCCTGGTTAGGGGCATAAACTGTAGCCAACTCTACCTGTTTCCCCTTTAGAGTGCCCTGCAGCACAAGCAGCTGTCCTTCCATAAATGTAGTCACTACACACCCCTGCAGTTGGCATTGCTTATGAAGGATTATCCCCACCCCACCCCCTTTGATCGTCCCAGAGGCCCCACTGGACCTGCCCTATGCCTGCGCCTCTCAGACTCCGCTCCTCCCGCCTCACCTGGCACATTTCCTGCAAGAATAGTACATTCAGGGCTGCATAAATGAAATTCCCTTGCTACTAGGGTTCTCTTTGTTGGTGAGTTCAGTCCTTTCACATTTAAAGTACCCACGACCAGACTCCTGCCCCCTTCATTTGGACCCATTTTCCCTCATCACAACTACTTGCCTCTCCTCTCCTCCATCCTCCTTTGACTCCCACCTTCTCCCATCTGGTCTGTTGCAGAGCCTACTATTATAATGACGGATACATGCTACCGTGAGGATCAACCCTCCGTTAAACCTCTCAACAAACAACATAACAAACTGTAATGATGTCCAGCAAAGTCCTGAAAAAGTCGCTGCAATGCCCTCTTACCCACAGAGGGCCACATTAGAGTCGAGGAGATCTCCTCCCTTCAGCGCTGTTTCATAGTACCTTTCCAGCACACCTAGGGACACATCAGTCTGCTCCACCATTAGCCGGTTCCTTCGGGGCACTGTCATCATGCGGCTGCTTCGGCATCATGTGTATCCTACACAGGGACGGGCCATTTAAGCGTATGTACTTCTTCCCCATCTGACCTCTCTTTCTTCTCTGTGTGCCCGTGGCTGGCTGCTGTATCTCCCTATTCATGGCTTTCCCTTCAGTTCCCTGCAGCTCGACTTCCATGTGTGAGGTAAGGTGGCAGAAGGCCTGCTCCGCCTCATCTGCCGAGGTTATGCGATGATCCACTGCATCCATTTCAAACTTTAGTGAGAACGAGTACCCCCATCTGTATGTAATTCCTTTCTCTTGCAACCATTTTGTATGGGGTCTGCAGTCCCATCTCCTGGAGAGCATAAGGTTGGACAAGACTTGATAAATAGCCATCTTTGATCCTTCCTTACACAGCCTTGCTCTGGTCAGCACCTCTGTTTTATCCTTGTACCTTAGAAACTTGGCTTCAATAGAGCATGGGCCGTTGCCATAGGGTCTTCTGCCTCTTTGCACTCTCTCTAGTTGCACCACTTTGCCTCCTTCCGCTTTAAAAAAAGATGGTGGACAAGGGCCTTTACCTTCTTTTCCACTTGCCTAGGGGTCTCCCCAGTCATTTCTCTGAGACCCAGTATTTGGACGTTGTTTCTCCTCTCTCTTTTTTCCAAATCGGCCATCTTTAGCATCACCTCATCTTCCCTCAACTCTAGTTCTGTCATCCTTGCGTCCTGACACATCTTCACAAGATCCGCATTGAGCTGGTCATTTTCGAGGCCCTCCACCTTGCTTTCGACGGTGCCCACCCTGCTCCTAAGATCGCCAGCGAGGCCTGTAGGTCCCCCTGAGGGCCTTGATCTCTGCTAGTATGTGCCCTGAGTCTTCCTTCGTGGAGAAAACGGACATGTCCACCTCTGTTTCCCAACTGCATCACCTCTGGTTCCATCCTCTGATTCAATCGATGAGGGCCCCTTTTTCTTTCTTCTTGCCTCCTCCCGGTTGCCTCAGACCTATGGCTCCAAAGCAGGTTCCACATTCTGCTTATGATTATTTGTTGCCTGGTGTTGAGGTTGCCACCTTGTCACCTTTGGTTCCTTATCCCTGGAGTCTATGCTGGAGCGGAACCCAGGTATGAGCTCTCTGCCCTACTTCTAGAGAATAGGTTTGGTTTCACTAGCTCCAGCACCAAAGGCGGGGACACAGTGCGTCAAGAGTCCTATCACTAGGCCCCGTTTCTGAAATGTCTGTGCGACTGGGGTGCTCACAGCTCACTTCTCGGTAGCAGGGTGCATTGTTGCTATCCGATACCAAGGCCTCGACACATCCCAGACTATCTCTACTGCGGTGCCAGACGTGGGGTGTTCCAGGCGAGATTCACCTGGTGGCGGGACCCCCTCTGATCTCTCCAGGCCAGTCGATTCTACCTCTGCTCTGCCACAGGTCCTGGGCCTCACTCCCGCACCCTCGTTTCTGTGGGGGAGTTGTTTCTGGTGCCTGAAGTGTCTTTGGGACTGCCCTGCTTTGGCACTCCTGCCGCCTGCCCTGGATCGCTCTCCCCCGCCGTCTCCCTGTTATGCACGGGATCTGGTGAAATTTGCCAGCAGTATCTTGCGCCGTCCGATTTTGTTTCTTCCTCCAGGCCTCTACCTTCCTGCTCCTGTGAGCCTGGGCCCCACTCCTTCACCTTGCACTTGTCCTTGTTTGCATTGTTTTTGGTGGGCTCCGGCTTCATTATACAGCCAAGCCCCACCACAGGTCCTGCTGTCCTTTTACCACAATCCACTGGTGAGGGCCTCCGGCAGGACACTCCGTTCCTCATGGATTCGCTGATCTCCTCCGGGGGCCGGCGCAACCCAGTGCTCGGTGTTACAGTGAGGCCCTGCTGCTGCCTTTCTTTGCCTTTCCCTGCTGTCCGGGCCAATGAGTAGATCTCAGCGCCGGCACCGACTGAATCCTCCTCACTTCGTCTGGGGGCTCATCTCCGCTTCCGCCACCGATTCACTCCACTTGCTTCTGTGTAGGAGGGCGGGTTCTGCTCTTTCTCGTCGTCTTTGTGCTGGAGGGTGCGGTAGCCGAAGTCTAAGCGCCCATGTTTCCCCGTGCCCCCTGGTGGTCTCCCCCAAGGTGTGTTTCAAGTGCAATGTATTACCCACCCTCCAAGCCCATATCAGTGCTGTACCTGGCCCACTGTCAGGAGTCATTCTAGGTGCATTTGAAGTGTGATGAATTGCCCACCTTCCAAGCCCATATGAGTGCAATACCCAGCCCGCTGTCAGGATTCATTCTAGGTGCATTTTAAGTGTGATGAATTGTCCACCCTCCAAGCCCATATGAGTGCAATATCCAGCCCACTATCAGGATTCATTGCAGGTGCAAGTTACTAAATTGACTACAAGAGACCTCGATGTGTGCTTGGCATCCCACAAGGAGGGTTGGGTGGCAGAGCAAAGTGGTTGAAAGGAAAGCAGGCTAGTAGTGGACGGAGGTACAGGAGGGGGAGTGTCCGGTGGGAAGTGTGAGGGGACTGCCAGATCAAACATGTGTGCGAGGGGTGGGCAGTGGGCGCAGTGATGCAGGGGGATCAGAAAGCCAGGGGAACAGCCAGGTTTTGAGGGCTTTCCTGAAGGTCAGGTGATCCTCTTTGAGCAGAATGTGAGGAGGAGGGTGTTCCAGAAAGTGGGTGCGAGGACAGAGAAACAGGCACCTTCTCGTCTGGAGAACTTGAAAGGAGGGACTAGCAGGAGGTGTGCAGAGCTCGATCTGAGGCTTCTCATGGGGCAGTAGTGTAAGAGCTTGTTTTGGAGGAATTCCGTCCCTTTCTAGCGAATTGCACGGTGGGTAATTCACATGGCTTTGAAGGAGGCGAGTCGGCTGATGGGCAGCTAGTGGAGTGTCCTGAGAGTGGGGGAGATGTGTTCTCTGGGAGAGAGTGCGAAGAGGAGCCTTGCTGCAGAGTTTTGAATCCATTGGAGCTTTCGGGGTTTATATGTAGGTGCACCTAGGTAGAAGGGGTTAGAGTAGTCTAGGCGCGACAGGATTATGTCCGTGATTGCAGAATCTCTATGGAGGTGGGAGAGAAGGAAAAATATGCTTGAGGAATGTGGAGGGGGAAGATGCACGATCTGGAGACTGCGTTGATGTGATGGGAGAGGGTCAGGTCCGAGCTAAAAGTGCATCCAAGGTTTCTGACTGTGGGATGCAGTGGGCGCAGGTCCTAATGAATGCGGCCAAGGGATAGGTTGGGGAAGGAGAGCAGTTGTGCTGCAGATTAGGATTTCATTTTTCTAGGGTTGTAGAGCATGAGATCAGCAGATGGTCCAGCCTTGAGAAACTATGATGAAGATGCAAATAAAACATATAGGGCCTCATTTCGAGTATGGAGGTAGCCATGGTGCTATTAGCGCCATGGCTGCCTCCATACTGGGCTCCAATACCGGGTTCCTTCAATGAGGAATAACCGGGTCATTCCAACATTGGAGGACCCGGTAATTCCTCCTTGAAGGAACCATTCCCCATTCCCATTTGAGCCCCCATAGGGCTCAATGGGAATGGGGAGGGAGGTAATAACGGGCACGTAAATAACGGCCCGTTATTGGCTCTCTGTTCCCCTCGTGGGACCCGGAAAGGACGTCTGGTTTTACCAGACGTCTGTTCAGAGTCCCGCAAAGGGAACCTCGTAATAGGCGCTCCCGTAATGAAGGATGCCGGTCCCGTACCGGCACCCTTCATTACGGGAGCGCCAGGGTCTTAATGAGGCCCATAGTTCCTTATATTGGGTTGAAGATGCATCCATACATCTACCATATGTAAGTCTTTGGTAGCTTGCAAAGTGGAGGGGGGTTGTGCCTCTGCTGATGGGGTGGGCTTAGATCTATCAATTTCAGCTTGCAGCAGTGAGTTTAGATCTCCCCCTATTATGAACTCCCCCTGATGGGCCTTGGAAATACACGGGAAGATCCTAACAAAAACGTTCCCCTGCCGTGTGTTCAGGGTATACATTGAGAATAGTGTGAGCCTTTTCTCTATGCACTGAACAGTAATACCAAGAAATCTGCCCTGGTCATCTTTTATCTCAGCTAGTTTTTAAACATCACTCTTTTGCTAATTAATATAGCAACCCTGGATTTCTTATCTGGTGAGGAGGCAAAGTATTGGTGTGGGAACCACTTTGATTTGAAGCAATGGCAATCTGCCTGAAGGATATAGGGTTCCTGCAAAAGGACTATACTGGTGCCTAACTCTGGGATTTTGGCAAGGACACTCTTTCTCTTCATCAGGGAGTTCAAACCTTGGACGTTCAATCGAACACATTAGAGGCCCACCCTTAATGTTAAAAGTAAGTATGTCTGCTTTTGATGTGCCCAGGGTCCTGCCTTGGATAATATCCTGAAGGCCCATGCCTGGGACTAAAGGGGTGACTGTCATACCCCCTGTTCTCCTCCCAGGAATCTATTGGTTCTTCGCCCTCAGCTCAGGCTCCCCCCCCCACCATCCCAGCTGGTTTGTATCAGTCCCCACATGCGATACAAATATGGAGAACTAATAAGTGGCCTTCCATTTTATGTTCTGCTTTAGGGAGTCTCCTCACTTTGAGTCCGGGTGGGTGCCGCTGTAAAGGACATGGAACATGTTCTATGTCAAACCTGCCAAATAACCTGTTATGTCTAAATAAGGAATCCTGTGTCAAACAGCATAAAACACAATATTTCACTAGACATTTCTGGGACCCTTGTGGGAAGGTCGTTAGGGCTACTCCTAAACAGAGGGGTTATTCGCCAGTTCAGTTTGCTAGCGCATTTATAAGTGTAGATCCACAATGATCAACGTCACAGGCATTTTAAACCTCCTTTCTCTGCAAAGAATGTCGCGTTTTCTTTGTTTTCCAGCAATTTACGCTTGTGCCAGAGAGCCATTACTTCGATCACGCCTGTCCATGGAGAAGGGTTCTTAGCTTATGCCTGTGGGTTGTTTGCTGGGACCATTCAAGGCATGGGCCCTCTCTCACTTCCTGACCTTCCGGTAGGTGTAGCTCCAAGGTGTAGCTCCTCTGGGGATAGTTTAAGCATGTCTAGGTCTGCCTTCAATGTTAAAAAGTGATGTTGGGTGCCTTCTAGCGTGAAAATAATATTAAATGGGTACCCCTGGTGGTACAGCATGCTTTTCTTTTGTAGCCACGTCGTTAAATGTTTCATAAATCAGCACCTCAGAATGGTGGCCGGTGCTAGAAGAGTTTAATAGGTGCTCCTCTAAATTGTACAAAGTCATTGGGCCTTGCTTTTTGAAGAATCAGTTCTTTGGACTAGAAACAGTGCAGCCGTGCCATAAAGACTATATGCATATCAGGCTTGGTTCCCACCCCAAAAGGGGACGGCAGCCCAAACTGCTAGGTCACATCCTTCTGCACAAGACAACACACATCCCAAGTATTTCAGTCTCATTGGAACTCATCATTGAGGAGTAGCATGGGTCACTGTACCCAGCAAGCCTGGTGCTCATGTTTGTGCATACCCGTCTCACTCAGGGTGTCTACAGCAAAACAAAAGAGGTGATGGCGGGAAGGTTTCAAATTCATCTTAACCTCTGGCATTGCTCTGGGCAAGCCACCAGACCATCGTTCTCCGCCTGCCAAGCCATTAAAAAAGGGGAAAGACCATATGCAAATCAGGCTTGGTCCCACCCGAAAAGGGGCAGGCCATCCCAAACTGCTAGGTTACATCCCTTCTGCATGAGACTCTAAGCATCCCCAAACATGTTTTGGCATCAATGGGCCTTATCAGCGAGGATTAGCTTGGGTCTCTAGGCCCAGCAGGCACAGTACCCACGTCTGGGCATAAACATCCCACTTGGGTGACTACAGCAAAACAAAAGAGGGGATGGCTGGAAGGTTTAGAATTAATCTTAACCTGGGGCATTGCTCTAGGCAACCCCCCAGACCCTCATTCCACACCTGCCAACCCATTACAAAAGGGGAAAGACCATATGCATATTAGGCTTGGTTCCAGCCCAAAGGGGCAGGCCAGCCCGAACTGCTAGGTCACATCCCTTCTGCATGTGACCGCAAGCATCCCCAAACATGTTTCAGCCTTTTTGGGCCTCATCACCGAGGAGTATTGATATTGATATGTTATTTGTATAGTGCTCAATCACAAATGTTTCAGAGCGCGACGAGGCAAGGCAGGGGAACAAGGGATAACAAAACAACGATCTTACTAGGCCCAGTGACAATGAGAACATGCTAGTGCATGGGGAAGGGAAAGGGGAAAGTGCATGGGAGGGGGGAGAAGTGGAAAGTGCTGAGCAAAGGAATAAAAATAAAGAATACATAAATAAATAATAAAAAGCAACAAACAGTGGTAGTGCAGCCAGCAAGTGGCAAGTGCTAGGTTTAAGGCAACAGACAGGGTGTGTCTGATGAGTGCAGAAAAAAGGGGAGGACTGTAGGGTTACAGATGCAGACCCCAGTGCAAGGGATTGCCAGGAGGCAGTGCGGGTGGGTGGCAGGGTGAGCTGGTACTTGGGCCCGGAGGTCAGAGGGTGACCAGGTGCACAATGCCGAGACAGAACAGATCAGCAGAGGAGAGGAGGAGCAAAGACAGAAGCAAAGAGGAAGGTCATGAGGTGCTTCCGGAACCGGAGATGGTTCTCCTCAAGTTTCACAGTGGCAGGGAGGCTGTTCCAGAGGGAGGCCCCAGCCGAAGACAGAGATCTACCCCCAGCTTGTTTCTTTGAAAAACGACTGACCCTTAAGGAGTTAGAGGATGAGGAGTGAAGCACTCGGGAGGGAAGGTATTTACGGAGGGACAGCTGAAGGTATTTTGGACCCAGAAAGCCTTGTGGACAATGTAACAGGTCTTGAATTTAATCCTTGCAGCCACTGGGAGCCAGTGGAGAGATTTCAGGGCTGGAGAGATACAATCCCTGGGTTTGAGGCCAAGAACAAGTCTTGCAGTCCTGTTCTGGATAATTTGCAAAGGGTGGAGAGTAGAAGTAGGTAGATTTAGAAAGAGGCTGTTGCAATAATCCAACCTAGAGAGAACCAGGGCTCGAGAGACAGTGAGCTTTTTCAGGGAAGGAGAGGCAAGGCAGAATACCTCTGAGGAGGTGCAGTAGGAAGTTTGACTTTTTAGAGACATCAGAGATGTGGGCAGAGAAGGAAAGCATGGAGTCAAAGATAACACAGAGGTTCTTAGCCTCGCAGGTGGGGGTGGGGGGGGTAGGACGAGGGCAAAGGGAGGCCAGCCAGAGAGTGACAGGAAAGTAGGGGCTTGGGTCTCTAGGCCCAGCAGGCATTAGACCCGCATCTGGGCATACACGTCCCACTCGGGATGACTACAGGAAAACAAAAGAGGTGATGGGTGGAAGGTTTAGAATTAATCTTAACCTGTGGCATTGCTCTGAGTAACCCTCCAGACCATCGTTCTTTGCCTGCAAAGCCATTACAAAAAGGAAAAGACCATATGCAAATCAAGCTTAGTCCCACCCCAAAAGGAGCAGGGCAGGCCAAAATAGGAAATGGGAAATAGGAATGCCGTTTGGGATAAACAAAGATGCTGGTGTCACGCTCACCTGATTCCCACGGAGGCGCAGGTCTGGCTTCGAGTGCTGATGCTTCTTCTATGGTGAAGCGCAGGACTCTGAAGATGGACTCACTGGCTCGCAGGAATATTCCCCTGTGCGTGAAAAGGGAGTATTACCTACTGACGGAATAATGCTCAAGCCCCCCACTCCCTTCCAGCCCTCCACGATACCCTTCCTCGATTCCCCGTGAAGTCTCACCTTAGGGTCTGGAAGGATGAGTTCTCCATCCTGCTTCTGATGCAGGGGCGTGTTGAAACCCAGTTACTTCACTGGATTGAGGTTTGATGGGAGTTCAAATAAGCTTGACTATTCAGGTAAGGCGCTGTAAGAGTTCTGTAGCAAGTTCAAAAGTTCAAGCCTTATAATAATGTTCATTGTCTTATTGCAGCAAGCGCTAATCGCTTATGTCTTTTTTCCCCTTAGGGGCCGGTTCGGAATGCCGGAGATATGGCGCCGACCCGAAGTGAAACGTGCAGTTCCAGTAAATGACAGGTAAGTTCTGGATGAGCGTTCGGTAATGTCTTTGCATTCGCTCATTCAATGTCTTTGTCTTTTTTCCCCATAGGGGCCGGGGTCCGGAATGCCAGGAAGCGGCAGGACCCGAAATGAAATGGGAATGACCCAACAGGTAAGTCTTAGAAGGAAACTGAGCTTTTCCTATTCCCTTCCTTCTCTCACCTTGTGTTCTTGTCTTTTTCTCTCTAGGCTCTGGGAAGTGGCTGCGGATCCGGATGATCGCTGCTGAAGATGGAGGTGCCCAGGAAAGGTGAGTGAAATGCAGCGCTGCAGCGATCGAAGCGAAATGCTTTTAAAATGATGCCTTCCCTTTCAGGATCGTCGGTGTGAAGTCTCCGTGATGCAGCTTTAGCAGGTAAGGTCTTCTTTCTCTCCAATTCTCTCTTAGCAGGTGACCCAGGACGCTGACAGGCGTGGTTTAAGTCCAGATGCAGGAGCTGACACGGTGAGCGTCCAGCTGCGAGGAGCAGAACAACGCGAAGCGTGAGTTGCTGATCGGGCGTGGTTTAAATAGCTTTGGAAGAAGTTCCAGGTATGTATCCTTCCACCGATCAGGTATGTATCCTTCCCCGACCACACCCAGGGGAAAGTAGGTCCACAGGTAAAGTAGTTCCATTCAGGCCTCAAGAGGGCCTGGATGTAGCAGCATGGTCTGCATCAGGTAAGTGCACCTTAAAACACTTGAACACATGTCTAGCTTTATGAGCCTGGCGCCTAAGGCGCCAGGACAGGGGTCCAACATGAGCCTGGCACCTAAGGCGCCAGGACTGTGTCCAAAGGGCCCCAGCTTGGGCCCGCTGGCACTTCCCTGGGAGAAATGATGCCTGCCTCTGGGGTTGCTGGGTCGGACCTGGCTCCTTGGAGGTAGGCATCATGACAGTACCCCCCTCAAGGCCCCTCCCAAGGTTGTTTCCTCCGGGGGTTTTGGCTTGTTCGGAAATCTCCGGTGGAACCTTTGTATTAATCGAGGTGCGTGAACATGGTTACTAGGCTCCCACGATCTCTCCTGAGGTCCATATCCCTTCCAGTCAACAAGATAGAAGAGTTTGGACTTTAACACCTTGGAGTCTAAAATGTCTTTAACTCCGAATTCTAATTCCCCTTCAATTTGAACTGGGTTTGGAGGCTTGGACAGTCGGGTCCCTGGTTGTACTGGCTTCAAAAGTGATGCATGAAAAACTGGATGAATACGCATGTACGACGGTAAATCCAGTTTAAAGGCCACGGGATTGATTATAGCCTTGATGGGATAAGGTCCTATGAATCTGGGATTGAAAGTTCGCGGGCCCTTGAGGGGTAAATGTTTCGTTGCTAGCCATACCTGATCTCCTACTTGGTAAGGAGGAGTTTTACTTCGGTGCAAATCAGCGTTTTCTTTATACTTTTTCTTGGCTTGCTGTAAATGAGTTGCCACTTCTTTGAAGGCTTGGGTTATTGTGGAATGCAGATGATTTACTGCGGGCATTTCCAGGGTCAGAGGTGGATCTAGATCAGAGGTCCGAGGATGGTGACCATACAAAGTATAAAAAGGAGTTTGTCCGGTTCCAGAATGCACTGAATTGTTGTATGCATATTCTGCGATCCAAAGGATGTCTTTCCAATTTAACTCGGATTGGTGTAACATGCACCGAAGATATTGCTTGAGAGTGTGATTGGTTCTCTCGGTTTGTCCGTCGGTCTGGGGGTGGTGGCTGGTGGATAGCCGCACATCTATTTGTGCTAGTTGGCAACACTTCTTCCAAAAATGGGAGATAAATTGACTTCCACGATCCGAGACTAATATGGAAGGGAAACCATGTATGCGAACTATATTCTCCAGAAATTCCTTGGCCAAGGTGGAAGCTGAAGGCAAACATTTTAAATGGATAAAGTGGGCCATTTTGGAGAATAGATCCACAATTACAAGGATAGTGTTGTAACCAGCACAAGGAGGCAGGTCAGTTATAAAGTCCATTGACAAGGTGTGCCATGGTGCCGGTGGAATATCCAAGGGTTGAAGTAGGCCGGCTGGCCTTTTCTTTTGACCCTTGTTTTGGGCGCAAATTCCACAAGACAAAACAAAAGACTTTATGTCTTTTCTCCAAGAAGGCCACCAGAAGTGGCGTTTGATTTTTTCCTCCGTTTTAGCGATACCAGGGTGTCGTTCCATTAATGATTCATGATGATGGGCAATAACAAGTTCTTGCAATTCTTTACTTGGCAGAAACAACCGCTCCTGGAAGTAGGGTAAGTCATACTTAACGGTGTAATGAGGACCCTTTTGACTCCATTCCAGTAAGGCTGGAGAGTCTAGAAGTTGTTTTACTTGCGTTTGGATGTCCTCAATAGTTTGCAATGAAGTTAGGCCTAAGATTCTTTGTTATGGTATGATTGGCACAGGTTCTAAACTCGAATTGGGTTCTTCCATGCCAATCCGGGATAAGGCGTCCGCTTTACCATTCTTGCAGCCAGGGCGATAGGTAATTACAAAATCAAATTCCGCAAAGAATAGAGCCCATCGGAGTTGTCGTGAAGATTGAGCCTTGGCCGTCTTTAAATACTGTAAATTTCTGTGGTCCGTAATTACGGTGATGGTGTGTCTTGCCCCGAGAAGGTAGTGACGCCAAGCCTTGAAAGCAGATTTAATAGCCAGTAACTCTTTGTCGGTAATTGCGTAGTTGATTTCAGGAGGAGAACATTTCCTGGACCAAAAGGCCACAGGGTGTAGTTGGTTAGTTTCTGGGTCTCTTTGCGACAGGACAGCTCCCATGGCCGAACTGGATGCGTCGGTTTCCACAATGTAAGGGAGATCTGGGTGCGGGTGCTTCAATATAGGTGCAGAGGTGAATTTGGTTTTCAGGTCCTGAAAGGCTTGTTCGGCCTCAAGAGTCCATTCAAAGTGTTTGTTTTTCTTTAGGAGAGCTGTGATGGGTTGGACTGTTCGGGAAAATTCCAGGATGAATCTTCGATAGAAATTGGCGAAGCCGAGCATGCTCTGAACTCCCTTCACCGAGCTAGGAGATGGCCATTTGAGGATGGCGTCCACCTTTCGCGAGTCCATTCGGACTCCTTGAGGTGTCAGGATAAATCCGAGAAACTCCACTTCTGTGGCATGAAAAACGCATTTTTCGAGCTTTGCAAATAGTCTGTGCTGGCGCAATTTCTCAAGAACTGCCCTAACATGTTTTCTGTGATCGGATTCTGAAGAGGAGTACACCAGGATGTCGTCAATATAAACAATGACACAGACGTCGATAAGTTCCCGAAGAACATCATTCATAAAGTACTGAAAGGCGGCAGGTGCATTGCACAAACCGAAGGGCATCACCTGATATTCGAAGAGCCCAAATTTGGTGCGGAATGCAGTCTTCCACTCATCGCCTTCTTTTATACGCCCCAGGTGATAAGCTCCTCGGAGATCTAACTTGGTGTACACACAAGCGTCTTTCACCTGGTCGATAAACTCAGGGATCAGGGGCAGATGATAACGATTCTTAATCGTTATTTGATTTAGGGCGCGATAGTCTATAAATGTTCTAAGGTCGCCCTCTTTTTTCGGCACGAAGAACAGAGCTGAGGAGACTTGGACGGGCGAATAAAACCATTGGCTAGGTACTGATCTAAATACTGACGCAAATGTAGGTTCTCAGGTTCCGTAAGAGCATAAATCCTACTACAAGGTAGTTGAGCATTGGGTACCAGATGGATTTGGCAATCGTAAGACCGATGGGGAGGTAACGTGTTAGCCTGTTCCTTCTGAAAAACGTCTTGGAATTCTTGGTATTCAGACGGTAGCTGTACAGGGGTGGAAGTTGCTGAGGCTAGACCCATAACTGGATTTCTTGGGTAACAAGTTGGTTCACAATCAGGAAAACGTATCTTCTTTGCTCGCCAGTCGATTCTGGGATTATGTGTTTCTAACCAAGGAATTCCAAGAATTACTTGAAATTGTGGGGCCTTGATCACATCAAACACGATTGCTTCCCGATGTCCATCCTGACCCACCAGTGTCATTTCAACAGTGGAATGCGTTACAGGCCCTGAGGCAATTTCGGTTCCATCTACTGTAGTAATGACATCTTGGGTTACTTTCGGGCGGAGAGGGAGCTTAATCCTGGAAGCCAATTCATGGTCTATGTAATTTCCAATAGCTCCACTGTCGATGTATGCTTTTATAGCATGCAACAGCTGAGGCTGGTTTGGGTCCACTAGCACCATTGGCATGACAAAATGCGAGGTCAAAGAGTTTGTTTTCAAGCTCGGCAAGCGGACCCCTACGCTTGTCGGGCTAGGTCGTTTCCCGAATCAGGTGTCAATAAATCGTTATCAGTGGCTCCAACCACCTTCTTCGGTGGTTTAACCGGACAATTTCGAAGAAAGTGACCGGAAGTCCCGCAATACAGGCAAAGTTGCATTTGCCGCCTTCTCTCTCGTTCCTTCTGTGTTAATGGTCCTTTAACACCGCCGATTTGCATAGGTTCGGATACGTCGGTACTCTTGGAGTTAGCGTGGGTTTTGATCGGTACTCGGGTTTCGTACTTGAACCGATCTGCTTTTCTATTTTGAAGTCTGTGATCAAGTTGAACCACCAAGTCTATGTAGTCTGCGCAGACTTGGGGTGGATCTACTATCTGAGCTAGAACATCCTTAAGCTCTGCGCGCAGGCCTCGATGAAACAATGTGATCTTTTTGTTTTCTGGCCATCCAGTTTCCACAACCAGTCTATTAAAGGTGGCAACGTAGGACAGAAGATCCTGATTACCTTGTCGTAAGGATAGCAGTTAGTTATCAAGGGCCTGTCCTTGAGAGTGTCGAGCAAACAATCTTTCCATGCTGGCCTGGAAACCCTGAAAATTCTGGAGAATGGGATCATCCTGATTTACCAATGGAATAGACCAATCGGCAGCACTGCCACTGAGGTAAGATAGTATAAAGGCTACCTTGGTCTGGTCGTTAGGGAAGGCCCCGGGTCTGCATAGAAAGTGTAAACGACATTGGTTCATAAAGACGGCATATTTCTTGGGATCCCCTGCAAAAGGTTCAGGCGGGGCAAAGGCATGTGTCCGGGTAGATTGATTTGTACCGGGTTATTCAAACCCATTGATGTGGAAGTATCTCCGGAATTAGGTAAAGGAGTGTGCCCTGCCTGGGCCTGCAATACCTTTTGGCCAGGTCATCTGTTCTTTCCTTAGATAGGATCAGTTCTCTTTTGAGAGCGTTAGTCTCCTGGCGGGCTGAGTGCACTTCTGCCCGTAATTCCCCCACTTGAACACATGTCTAGCTTTATGAGCCTGGCGCCTAAGGCGCCAGGACAGGGGTCCAACATGAGCCTGGCGCCTAAGGCGCCAGGACTGTGTCCAAAGGGCCCCAGCTTGGGCCCGCTGGCACTTCCCTGGGGGAAATGATGCCTGCCTCTGGGGTTGCTGGGTCGGACCTGGCTCCTTGGAGGTAGGCATCATGACAGTTGGTCTCTCTCTGAGCCATTTTAAATGGAAATAAAGATAAAACTCCATTTTACCAGTTTTAGCATTTTCAGGCCTATGCATAGATTGGAACCTGAAACATTGTCCTGGCTAAACATGTGTGCTAACCTGTGAGTCACTTGGTCTCCCTTTGTAAGCCATAGATTTTTGTATTAGGCGGTCAAAGGTGTAAAGGATACAGATGTATCTGGGAAAAAGGAATGCCGATTGGGATAAACAAAGGTGCTGGTCTCTCAATATGAGCCGTCTGAAATGGAAATAAATATATAACACTATTTTATTACAGTAAAAAAAATTGTACTTAATTCCTCCCAACACACCGGCCATCCTACCTTTTTGAGTATTTTCACGCTAATGAGGGGACTTTAACCTGCAACCCTGCAATTGATAAACACATCCTGTAACCTGTGAGATACTATGGGGTCATTACGAGGTAGGGGGTAATCATGCCGCTATTAGCAGCATGGCTACCCCCTTACCGGGTACCGGTTCCGGGTTCCTTGAATGAGGAATTACCGGGCCATTCCGACCTTGGAGGGCCCGGTAATTCCTCATTCAAGGAACCCATCCCCAATCGAGCCCCAATAGGTCTCAATGGGAATGGGGAGGGTGCTAACAATGGGCCCGTTAATAACAGGCCCATTGTTAGCACCCTGGTCTGCTTGCGGGACCCGCTAAGGACGCCTGGTTTTACCAGGTGGCCTTAGCGGGTCCCGCAAGCAGAACTCATAATAAGGCGGTAAGGGGTTGACGGCTCCTGCACCTTTACCAACGGCGTTAACCACTTACCGCCTACCTCGGAATGACCACCTATGTCTCACTTGACAAAGACTATCTTTTTTACATTATGACATGCCGCTCAATGTTTAATGGAAAAAGTTGCATCTGGTAAGTAGGAAAGCCGGTTGGGCTCAACAATGGTGCTGGTCCATCTCTCTGCACCATTTGTAATGGAAATAAAGATAGACACAATTTGTTCAACAGTAAAAAGGTTAACATTTAAAATGTTACTGAATTCCTTCCAATTGACAGGATAAACTAGTAGTTTTAATATTTTCGTGCCAGCAAGCTGACCTGTGACTTTGTCATTGGTAAACCTATGCTCCAACCTCTGAGCCAACAGTTCTTCCTTCAGAAAGTGTAGTTATTTGCATTATGGCAATCAAAAGTGTGAAGGGATGAAATTGTATCTGGGAAATAGCAATCGCGGTTGGCATAATCAAAGTTGCTGGTCTCTCTCTGAGCTATTTATAATGGAAATACAGATAAAACACTATTTGTATTACAGTAAAAACAAATCTGTATTCCTCTCTACAGAAAGGTTAGCCTAACAGATTGAGCATTTTCATTCAAATGAGGGGACTTGAACTTGCTTACTGGCTATTTGGAAAGTCATACTCTAACCTCTGAGACACTAAGTGGGTAATTCATGGACTCAAGCGCAGAAGTGGCGCACGTGGCTGGCGCACAGAGGGAGTATGCCCCAGCTTGCGTCAGCCGCGTGCACCAAAACCCATTTTCACGCACCGCGCATTCAGGGATTTCCCCATCCATATCCAGCCATGGTGCAGTGACCCTGCAGCAGTACCAGTTACGCCCCCAACCCTGCCCTTGCACCAAAAACAGCTGCACAAATCCCCTACATGGCGCAAAGGCCAGTGGACCAGCAGACAGCCCCCCAACAACGAAATTGCGTTAAAAATGCCACTCAGCCCTCACGCGACAACCCAATCGTGTGTAAAACTCCCTGCACACCCCTCGGAATACGCGTAACCCGCTCGCGCTAGGCCAATCGCATGTAAAACTTCCTGCGCACCCCTCGGAATACGCGTACCCAGCTTGCACCAGGCCAATCACGTGTAAAACTCCCTGCGCACCCCTCAGAATACGCGTACCCCGGTCGCGCCAGGCAAATTGCATGGAAAAAGTCCCACTGTGGCGTGGGCAGGCTACGGGGCATGGCCAGGGGTGATGGGCTGCCTACGGGGCATGGCCAGGTTGGTTGGGCTGCCTGCGGGGCATGGGGAGGGTGGATGGTCTGCCTGCGGGGCATGGGGAGGGTGGATGATCTGCCTGCGGGCATGGGGAGGGTGGATGGGCTGTCTGTGGGGCATGGTCAGGGTGGATGGGCTGCCTGCGGGGCATGGGGAGGGTGGATGGGCTGCCTGCGGGGCATGTCCAGGGGTGATGGGCTGGCTGCGGGGCATGGTCAGGGTGGATGGGCTGTCTGCAGGGCATGGCCAGGGTGGATGGGCTGCCGGCGGGGAATTGTCAGGGTGGATGGGCTGGCTGCGGGGCATGGCCAGGGTGGATGGGCTGTCTGCGGGGCATGTGCAGGTTGATGGGCTGGCTGCGGGGCATGGTCAGGGTGGATGGGCTGTCTGCGGGGCATGTGCAGGGGTTATGGGCTGCTTGCAGGGCATGGTCAGAGTGGGTGGGCTGTCTACGGGGCATGGGGAGGGTGGATGGGCTGCCTGCGAGGCATGGTCAGGGTGGTTGGGCTGCCTGCGGGGCATGGGGAGGGTGGATAGGCTGCCTGCGGGGCATGTCCAGGGGTGATGGGCTGGCTGCGGGTATGGTCAGGGTGGATGGGCTGTCTGCAGGGCATGTCTAGGGGTGATGGGCTGCCTGCGGGGCATGGTCAGGGTGGATGGCCTGCCTGCGAGGCATGGGGAGGGTGGATGGTCACGCGATTCTGCTGGCGCGAGTGGGGTACGCGTATTCCGGAGGTCCATGAGAAGTATTACAAGCGATTGGGCTGGCTCGAGCGGGGTATGCGTTTTCCAGTGCTGCGCGGGGAGTTTTACATGCCATTGGCCTGGCACGAGCGGGGTACACATCTTCCGAGGGGTGCACGGGAAGTTTCACACGCAATTGGCCTGGTGCAAGCGGGGTACGCATATTCTGAGGGGTGCGCGGGGAGTTTCACACACGATTGGGCAGGCGCGAGCAGTGTACGCGTTCCTCACGCACCCCCTGAATATGCATACCCCGGTCACGCCAGCCCAATCGCGTGAAAAAGGCCACGCCACAACGGAGCCCCCATCACCCGTGAGCATGCCAGCAGGCAGCCCACACCAAAACAGAACCCCCATCACCCGTGAGCATGCCAGCAGGAAGCCCACACCACAACAGAGGCCTCCATCACCCATGAGCATGCTAGTAGGCGTGTCTCCAATCATGTTCACCCCCAGTGACGGCAACCTGCCAGCAGGCCCCGACTCATGTCCCCCCACCAGTGACGGCAACCTACCAGCAGACCCCAACTCATGTCAAGGCCCCCAAACACCACCAGTGGTGGCAACCTGCCAGCAGGCCCCAACTCATGTCCCCCCCACGCCACCCCCAGTGATGGCAACCTGCCAGCAGGCCCCGACTCATGTCCCCCCACACCACCCTAAGTGACGGCAACCTGCCAGCAGGCCCCGACTCATGTCCCCCCACAACACCCCCAATGATGGCAACCTGCCAGCAGGCCCTGACTCATCTCCCCCCACACCACCTCCAGTGACGACAACCACCCAACCAACACATTGTCACAACATACATGCATGTAGCAAATGTCCACCCAAATCCCACCCCACGCTGGCCCTCCACAGTGCAACTCCACACCCATCCATTGTCCCCACTTCCCAGTACACGCCATGGCATGTCATGCACGGAAGCACACATGCATGCACCCAAAGACATGCCCAACATGGCCACACAGCAGCGACAATGACGACTGACACATGCACCAAACTAATGAGAGCAGACAACACAAATATGTGAACTGATGGAAATGTATTAAAAAATAAAATTAATCAAACAAAAAGAAACCATGCCAAGGAATAAAAAAGGGGAAAAAAATGAATATCAACATACCTGAAATGCAAAATCCATAAAAAGTGTGATTCCAAAAAAAGGCAAATCCTCAAAGGGGTCCATGTCCACAAACAACAATTCAGAATCTAAAGGGTAAATGAAAGAAAACCATTCCATCATGGGTGTGAAAAACATAAAAGAAAAAAATCCACAGTTCCAGCACTAGTCATCATTAAAGTTGTTAGGGTCCATGATCCCAAAACCAAATGAAACCTAGTCAAAACCCTACAAAATACAACTATGTACAAAAAGTGGAGCAATGTCCATCGACTCCAAAATAAAAATAAAACGAGAGGAAACCTAAGCCTAATAAACTATATAGAATGGCGGTGGGCTAGTCCTACGGCTCACCATTCTTACCAAGAGTCTTGGCCAGGGCATCATCGAACTCCGAGTCTATGTCCCGGAGGCGGGACTGTGCTCTGAACTCGAGGGCTCGCAGGGACACCGACATGCTCTCCACCAACTCCCTGCGAGTCTCCTCGAGATACTGTGCCCGGCTCAATGCCCGCCCCATGGAGTTCTCCACCCTGACCATGGTGAGCTGTGCTCTCTCTGCCCGCCGCTGCTCTGCATCCATTTGCTGGCCCATCCGCTGCCACACAGAAGACACACATAGTCCAGGGTCCTCCTGCCCTTCGTCCGATGCCTGCCCCCGTGATGTTATATGCCCCGAGTCCAGACACCTCCTACGTCGAGCCTGTTGCTGCTGCCTTGATGTCATCTGCCTGTGCCACCACGACTGGCTCTGGGATGCTGATGACCCCCGGGGCTGTCGTGGACGTGCCCTGCTGGAAGTTGCCTGCACATCCTCCATTGCCAGGGATCCTGTTGCTTGGGTGACCACCTCTGCTGAACCGCCGACTCCCAACTGTGGCAGGGATGGGATCTCCACCAGCCTGGCTGCGGTGGATGAAGCAGGTCCACAGGGTGCCCTGGTGGCATCTGGGCCGGAAGACGGCATGGAGGACGACTGGCGCATAGTAGGTGCAGAGGAGGAGAGGGTCGCAAGAGCGGCCAGCACATGGAGGAACCCTGTGACAATGAGCCGCCCTAGCCAGTTCAAGATGGCCCACAGCTGTTCATGATGATGTGCGTTGTCCTTCCTGGAATCACGCACATCATCATGAATCACACGTGTGCACATCGAAACACCGACTAGGATGGGCTCAACCCTGTCACAGATTGCCTCGTCCGCAGGTAGGGGAAGGTCAGTTGATGTGGACACATCCACTACCTGCGGACGGGCCTGGAATGAGGCATCCCTGCTGGTGCAGAGAGATGCAGTCGCTGAATCAGGGACAGGATTACGCACAAGCACCTCCGCGGTGACCTGTGCTGCCTCCTGTTCCTGGACTGCACCACTTGCACCAGTGGAATCACCCCGCCAAGCCCCACGTGTGGATCTAATGCGCCCTCTTCCTCCTGCTTCTCGCCCACCACTCACTTGCATGCCTCTGCACCGTCTTCTGCATTTTCCTGCCCCTGTGGGTTCACACCTGCCCCTTCCGCTGCCGAGGAGCCCACTGCCAACCTTGGCCTCTTGGGCCACCCCTCGGAGCTGCGGCTGTAGTGGCAGACACGGCACCAGTTCCTTCGCTCCCGGAAGATGGCATAACCTGGGAGGGTGACTGGGCCTTGCGTCTCCGGCCGGTGGAGGCATCCCCGCCGCTCTGCTCCACAGCGCCGTCTCCGCCCTCTTCTTCACTCGCCGATGTGGAAAGGGAGACATTGAACACAAGCATCAGGTGACTGAACGTAAGTCTGCTACACACACAGCAAATGCACATGAGTGACACTGTCGTATGTCATAGCCATCATCACCTTCCACAACACACGGGTCCTTGTAAGCAACACACATGCACATACAGCACCGCACAGTCATGCATCCGTCCGTGTCCAGCTCCCATCACAGTGCAATCATGGACAGCTAGGCCACAACAGTCAATGCACGCATCGAGATGTGCATGTGTCATGCATCCATGGCGTTTCCCAGTCACACAATCACCACTCAGTAACATGCACATGTACACCATGCATGTCCATGAGGGTGACATCAGCATCCATGATTCACACAACAGACATGGCCAGGTACAGACACAGGCATGCAATCATGTGTGCATCGTCACATGCAGGTGCACATCATACATAGCAACACACACCCCATTGTCATTGCACACACTTGACCGCACTCACATGCTTCACTGTCATGTCCCTGCACACAGACATCCATATATGGGGCATGCCAGACATACGTCCAAGGTGCACGCACCTGACACACCTCAACATGCACTATGCTGGAGATGAACACATGGACACTTACAACTCGACTCCGGACGGGTCTGCATCTCGAGGACCTGGTGGTGAAGCGCTGTGTTAATGCACTCCAGGACCCTCATGTGGATGTTGGTCAGCTGGTCCTGGCTCCCCACTTCTCCACGAGGATCAACTAGGCGCTGGGCCTTCATGAGGGCCCTGGACCTGAAGTCCTCCCAGCGCTTCAGGACACGGTCATAGTCACGGGATGCCACCCTCTCCGCGTTGATGGCACCCATGATGTCCTTCCAGATCCTCATCTGTCCATCCCTGTCGAGGCACGAACTTGAAAAGAGGGCATCATAATTCCCCAGGACTCGCTCCACCAGGATGCCAACTTCATTTTCAGTGAAGCTGGCAGCCCTCTGCCTCTCTTACTGGGGGTTGCCACTGGCCCCAGATGGTGTTGAGTCGGACATGGCAACCCCAAAGGCAGGTGTGGGTGGGCAACTTGGTCCTGGGGCTGGGCTGTGGAGCGATGGTACACCAGTCGGGAGTCTTCTGGGTCAGCAGAGGTGGTCTCAGGTACAGGATCCCTGGCTATGGCTTTTGTGCAGGCACCAAATAGCAGGGCACGCTGGCAGCAGGCAAGCTGGCAGCAACAGATGGCTCGTAGGAGGCTGCTCAGGGCTCTGGGGGGCAGGTAAATGGCCTTCTGGGCAGGAGCATGGTCTTCCGTGTGTTGTTGCGTGGCCAGCTGAATGCAGAGTGATTTAGCATGTGAAAAAACTGCACGTCAGCGTGTAATTCGAGGAAAGGGCCTAAGCGCGTAAGTGACGTGACACGCACAGGCGTTTCCCTCAGCACGGGTTAAAGGTGAGCGCAGCCCAGCAGTTTGCTGTACGTGCTTTTCGTGAAGCCTGACGCGTGTGTTGCTACTTCTTGTTGTTTCACGCGCAATCACTTCACAGCGGATCGAGGACGTACCTCTTCTTTTGGCAGGGGTCTTGCCTATGCATGTTTTTCTTTCCCACGCTAGTCAGACGGTGAGTCGTGCATGCTATTTTCCCCACTGCGGGTCCCCTTGTGTCTCACGTACCCGTTTTAAAGGTCATAGTAGCGTACATGTTTTTTGTGTCCCTGGGTGCCACTGCATACTGCGGGAGGTTAATTCCACACACGTGGGCTACCGGGGGTTGTGTGAACGGTTTTATTGCAGATTTGTGGTGCCTGAGCACTGTGTGACCCGTCATTTTCTCACAGGGGTCACATACAGCCTTGCAGGAGCACAGGTGTGCTATTTACATCACATACCCCGCACCCTTCACCCCAATTGCCCAGGACAATTGTTGTGTACACCTCCCATTGGCACTAGTACATCCATGCCATGGTTGGGAGGCCACAAAAGGTGAGGAGCGCCTCAGTTGGGTGTCCTCCACGTGGTGGGCATGGTCAGGGACGTGGCCGGGGTGACTTGGGAGTAGGTGGAGTCCAGGGTGGCTGCAGAGGGGGAAGAGGCAGGGGTGCACCACGTGGGTAGGATGTTCTGCCACGTGTTGGTGCATTCATGCCACCACCCCCTACTGATCAGGGTGGCATTTGCCAGTCAGGGTCCGTACTACTGCCAAAGAGCAGGAATGTTGCTCCTGCACAAAAGGCTGGGACCCCAGACACGGCTTCTGCCTCTGGCACATCGAGGAAGAAGACTTTCAGCAAGCAGGAACTGGACTTCCTTGTGGGCTACGTTTCGGAACACGAACGCAATATGCTAGTGGGCCCAAATTGCCATACTACGCCTGCCGAGCGTTGGGCACACTGGCAGCATGTTGCGGATGGTTAGTGTATTTGGATATGAGGTGCGTACAGCTCAGGACTGCAAAAAGCGTTGGGATGACCTCCAACTCTGTGCTAAGCAAAAGCATTCCTAAAATTATGCCATGACTCAGTTGACTGGCAGTGGGCCACCACCTGAGGAGGAAGAACTCACTCCACACAATGTGATCGCTGCGGAGTTCATCCCGGCACAATTGATCGAAGGAGTGGGAGGGATGCAGGATCATGATGCCCCGTCCGGTGAGTGTTGTTGCATGTTTGTCCAGCCCATGTGTGGTTTGCTTGTGTGATGTGTTGTGCTTGACTGCCACTACATGCTCTGTGTACATGGTCCTCATGGGCGAGTCATCTAATGCTTCACTAATGCGTGCCTGATGTGATGCATGCTGGACATGTGAAGCAGATGGGGACTGTCCTCATCACCACACATGCACCCTACTCACATGCTAGTCAACCGGCTGCCCCTCCGGTCCATGTTCCAGCTCACTGACCTGTCTGCATGTAGCCTGTGGTGTCTTTCCACTCAGCACTCGGACTATGTCATCGCATGACTGACGTGCATGTGTGTTCAGCCTGCATGCGGGTATTCCACGCGGGCATGCTTCCTTGTCCCTCCGCCTCCCTGCACCTCAATTTCACCATGGTACTGGTGGGTAACATGTTGGACTACTGCAATGGGCTGTTCCACGCTCCTGTGTACATGCACACTTCCCCCTGCGAACCTGCCAGACACATACTTTGGGGTACATCCTATGTCCTTGATGCATGGTGTCTCACTTGGACTGTGCAGATGGCAGATGCTCCCCGGGGACATGAGTGCCCATTCATCCTCCATGTGCATTCCATGCATGCCCCTATGTGTCCTTGGCAGGATTTTCATTGTAGTACGTGTCCAGGATTACATAGGTATCATGGCATTTGGTCATCCATTCCATGCTCAGTCTGGCTCAGTCCTGCATCACGCACATGTTTAGGGTGTCATTGTCTGTGTGGGGCACAGGCCTCCCCCTGTTGCAGGCCCCCTGACTCTGTTCAACTGGTGTAGTGCCTTCTGCATGAATGGGTGTACTACTGAGGGTTCATCATGTGTCCTGCTTACTGTCCCATTCTCATCTGCTGTGGTGTCAGTTGACTGAGATGATGCAATTGACGCTAGCCAACACTGTCTGCCAATACACAATTCTCTGGTCAACCTTTCATTGCCATGCAATGCCTCCCTGCATTTTCACTAAGGGGAGAGGGTGGTTAACTGTAGCCATGCAACCCAGTGCACGCACATTGCACATGATGGCTGAACTTGCCCTTACACTGCTGTCATGTTTAGTGATTGACATCAAAACAATAACAATCATGTAGATTGTTGGTAACGTACACATGTTCTGCACTGCACCCACCCACTTCTGAGCCATGTTACACCGTTTTACATGCCTACTCACTGCTGCAATGTCAAAGTTACCTGACATGTATATTCAGATTTTCATCCCTTCACTGCTATGAAACACACTAGCACAGGTGCATCCTGTGACACATGTACTCTGTATTGGAACACCATAGCGGGTGTTTAGCAAAGTTGATTGGTCAATCTGCGGGCTATACTAACTGGTATAGGCCGCAGATTGATTATAGCCTGCCAATCGGGTTGTAATTACTGTGGAGCTGCCTGCACGTTTGTATGTGCACACTTTCACATACATCAAATCAAGCAGCGTTGAAGTTGCTTGCTTTGCTGTATAGGATGCTGTTCATATACACCATACGGGTGTATATGAACATGGGTGTATTTGAACACTTTCACATATACATATGCAAGCAGCTTCAACGTTGTGTAGCGCAACATTGCACCTACTTACTTAGGTGTGTGTGAAAGTGTTTATTTACACATGTGTTCTCAGTAGCATTTTTGTTGAATAACTAATATGTCGTTATTTCATGTAAATGCTGCTGAGATTTCAGCATTGCGCCCGTTATGTACATTTTTTAACTGTGCATTTATTGAAGTTGATTGTGATGTTTTTTTCATTTCTTGCCTGTGTACGTGCTTGATGCACTTCATGCTGTAGACAGTAACCTGCACCCTTTAGCTGTCAAAGGCACACTGATGGTGGGAGGGGGACAGCTGGTGACAATGTCAAGTTGATACGTATTAGGTTCAGCCCCTGGGAATTGTGGCAAAGGTGGAAGCATTAGGAATGTGACCCAAGAACCACAACTCACGGTCCAGTCCTCATCTGAGATGGCCGCCTAGACTACTTCTACGCTCCGTTCCGTTTGGATGACACGTTGTATCTGTCTTCCCTCTTGGATTTCGCTGCTGCGTGACGGCGCAGTTTTCCTACTGGACTACAGCTCTTTTACTCTTTTTCACACTCTGGTGGCTTTGGTCCCTGTTTTTCTTCCTGCTACTGCCCTTGTTGCATATCTGTCCGCCCGTCTCTTGGGCAGTTATTTCTGCATACTCGTACGCTGCCTCGGTTTGCCTGGGTGCACTTCTGTACCACATCATCTCTCTCTCTCGTTCTCTCTCTCTCGCTCCTCCTATCTTTCATCTATTCCATCCATACCTTTATGTTGACTTCAGCCTTTTACCAAAGCTATTCAACTGTTCTGGCTCTTAACCTGCTGTCAGCTGTTTCCAGCAATCTCGCATCACTCTGCCTTTCCAGACTTGTGCTGTCTTTGCCTTTCTCTGTTCACACTATCAAGGATTGATTGGGTTTCAGCTCAACCATCCAGTTCTGCCAGCCTCCTTGGTTATTTTATACTCAAGTTTCAGCTCTACCCATCAGTTTTGGCATCCTCATTGATTATTGCCTACTCAAATTCCTACTCATCCTATTGAACCATTCTACAACTGTGCAACCTTGGAAGTTATTCTATCATTCAGCTTGGACATGTACTTAGCCATATTGTACAACTTCAAGTCATCTACTGGAGACTCTTCCAGTGTATTTTGGGGACTTGAGGCCTTTTACCTGGTTTGGGGGTTTGGCTCCTCGGAGTTCTCTGCGATTTGGTATTTTTACCGGTCAAGGTGGCCTCTGAGGGGGCTAGACCCTATCTACACGAAAGGAAGAACAAGAAGACCCTATTTACACAAAAGGAAGGACAAGAAAACCAAGTGGAAGGGGGATCCTGAATTCAAGTAGACTAGAAGGAAGAAGCCGACGGACCCCAGAGACAGTTCTTCTGAAGGTCAAGGTGATGAGGAAATGAGGGAGGGGCTTTTGTTGTCAGACAGTACGCTTGGGCTACAGTGATTGGTCACTGTCTTACATTGTCAACGTGGGATACTATGTACATGATGTGTTCTACTGGTCAATGGATGTTCCTGTGTTGGGTTTACTTTTCAGGTGTCAGGGGATTGGTGTGGTTTGACACACTGGGGTGTTCACATGGGCAATGTTCACATGTGATGTGTACAAGACACTGAGGGTCACTTCATTTCACATGCATGTGTTGAGTGCATGTCCCTACTGACACACACACTTACACAATGCACCACCACACATACAACCACCCATCCATGCCCACATGTGCACACAGATTGCCTTCTCTGCCATGCTGTGTCCCTGCAGCGCATGATCACTTACACATTTTGGACCGTGTACATGCGTCACTGGGTAATTTTAGTTGCTTGTCCTTTTTTATATGATGCTCAAGGTGTATCCCCAACACAGTGGCTGCTCACTGTGCCGTGTGCTGAGCGGTGTGTTGCAGGGGACACACACAGCACACGGTTTTGGAATTTGCGGATTTGGATTGGCCAATGTGCATGCCAACAGGCATTCTGTCTTTTGTTGATGGTACCGCTGGTGGCATGCATTTGTGTATGACTTTGTATGTGTGGGAAGTTGTTGGTCAGTCATTTCATCTGATTCCATGTCAGGTGTGATTGTCTCAGGCCTGTTTCCATTTATCATGTGGCACTTCGTAACTAATTTGTCATGTGTTGTGCATTTGGTTTGCTCTTTTGCTGTTGCATGCCATGTCATGGTGTGGCCGACAAGGGTAATGGGGTTGGGAGGGTTTGGGTGACATACCAGTGATTTTCATGGCCTGTTTTGCAGGGGGTTGATGTGATAAGCACCTTGCATGTGTTCCTTTTGGTCACACCGGATTGGTTATGTTTTAAGTAGCTAGGGATGCACACAATGTAGCACTTCCGTGGAAACATTCTCAGGGTGGTAAGATTGTGACAGTTGACTGTCTCTTTGTCATCATCGATTGTCACCAGGTATGTGCCAGGCCTGTGTGCACTCCGCAGGGGTGGGAGTTTAGGTGAAAAATGTGGCCGCAAACTGGGTCCGGGCTGCCTCGCCACGTGCCCTTTCCCCTCCCATGAGCAGCGCCTGTGCGTGTGGTTGGGGGGGCACCACCATGTCCACCGGTATGCCCCGCCGTGTTGCAACATTGTGCAGGACACATGCTACCACAATGATCCTGCACACTACTGGGGGTGCATATAGTAGCTGCCCGCCAGAGCGGTCAAGGGAGCGGAAGCGTGACTTGAGCACTCCGAATGTGCGCTCCACTATGACCCTGGTTGCAATATGGGCTGCGTTGTATCTTACCTGGGTGGTGTGGTGGGGTTCCGTATTGGTGTCATCGTGTGGGTGCTCAGAGCGTAGGCACTGTCCCCTGGGGAGGTGATGATGGTTGTCTTTAGTTGGGTTTGTGTATTTGTCTGTGTGTAACATGCATGCATTTGCATAGACATTTCTACTCACCAATGAGCCATGTGTCACCATGCTTCCCAGCTTCCAGGTCCCGGCTCAGGGCGGACATTCTGTATATGAAACTGTCATGGGTAGACCCAGGATAGTTTGCATAGACAGAGGTGATGATTCCATGGGCATCACATGCAACCTGTAGGTTGATGGAATGCCAGTGCTTTAGGTTGCAGTAGATGTTCTCAGTGGCCCTAGGTGGACGTAGGGCCACATGGGTGCAATCTATGGCACCAAGCACTTTGAGGAAGTGTGCCACCCTGTAAAAGTCATGGACCATGGCCTGCCTTTCTGCGGGTGTTCTGGGCATGTATATGTGCCTGCGGACTGAGGGGCGTGCAGTCATGATTGCCAACACCTGGTGTAGGCAGTGTGACTGCGTGGGCTGTGAGACACCCCCAACTATGGCAGTTGTCCGCTGAAATGACCCAGTGGTCAAAAAATTCAGGACATTGAGCACCTTTTCCAAGGGGCTCAGTGCTTGGGAGCACAAGGTGGGTGATGTGAGGTCACCCTCCCACTCAGTGACCAGGTCTAAGATGATATGAGGTGGAAACCTATACCTGCCATAGACCTCGTCATCAGGCATCCCAAAAAGGCTTGTCCTGGACAAGAAAATGCGGGGCCTGGCTATTCTCCTCCTCCTGCGGTGTCCCGCGATCACTGCTGCGAGAAATGGGACATTCATCGTAGCTGTATATGCGTGTTTGTTGTTTGGGCGCACTTTTATACTGCGCGGGCCGCTTCCGCCTGCCTTCGTGTGGCGGACGTGTTTACGCCTGTGCGTGTCTTTTGGTGTGCGCGGGTTTCCCATATTCGATTCCATGAATACGTGTTGTTCACGTGTGTGTGGGCGTTCCATGTGTTTCCCAGCAGTACTTCCCCAGTTACACCCTGATTTTCACACGTTGTTCCCCATTCCGCGTGTTCCACCCCCTTTTTGGTGTGTGCTCTACACGTTGGGTGCTTTCGCTGTGCACGTTGGGCACGGCGTTCGAGATGTCGCAGTGACGTGTGCGCCACGCACGGTTTCAGCACAGCTCCCTGGAAAAACACGCGCACAGACTTCCATGATTTTTCTCGCTTGCGCTACTGATTTCGGCACACAATTATTCCATGAATTGGCCCCTAAGTCTCCCTGTCGAATGTACAGCTTTTTGCCTAATGACATGGCGGTCAAAGGTGTAAAGGATGAAGAAGCATCTGGGAACTTGCAATACTGGTTGGGATAAACAACGGTGCCGGTCTCTCTCAGTGAGCAATTTTTAAAGGAAATATTGAAAATACACTATTTTTGTAAAAATAATAAAAAATAAAAAAGTTACCAAATTCCTTCCCATAAAAATGTCAATGAACCAGCTTGAGTATTTTCATGCCAATAAGGTGACTTGTACCTGCAACTAACCATTGATAAATCCACAATCTAAACTCTGAGTCGCTATATATCCCTTAAGAAACTGTAGCGTTTTGCATTATGACACGGAGGAAACATTTTTAATGGAATAAGCTCCATCTACAAACTAACAATGCTCTTGGGGATAAACTAAGATGCTGGCCTCTCTCTTGCTGCCATTTTCAATGGAAATAAAGATAAAGCAATATTGTTTTGAAAGTAATAAAAGTAAACATTCACCTATTTCATGCCAATACACAGCTCAACCTATCAGTTTGACTATTTTCATCCCAACAAGGAGATTCAAACCTGCAACCTTTCAGTGGTGAAACTATGCCTCTAACCTCTGTGACACTAGGTTTCCTATCTAAAGAATAACGTTTTGTTTTAAGACATGGTGGTCAAATAGGCATTTCTAATGGACATAAAGATAAACAATATTTTACTAAGGTAAAAAACATTGATAATGTACCTATGTTTGCCAATGCACAGCTCAAACTACCAATTTAGGTAAATGCATGCCAAGGTAGTGACTTGAATTGGCAATATTGCTAGTGTCAAAACCATGCTCTAATCTCTGAGCCACTGTGTAACCCTTCAGAAAGCAAATGTTTGTGCCAGCAGTGTGTTTAGGTGAAACTAGGTGGAGGATCTGTTTGCCGTGGACTCTGTGTTTTGGCTTTGGAGTACTGTTTCAGAGGAGTCCGCTTTCTATCTCTACGGATTTCTGAAGAATCAACTATAAACACACATTGCATGCGCGGTGTGCCAGCAGTGTGTTTAGGTCTTTGGGGGTTTGCGGAACAGTGGAGGAAAGCGCGGATGCTGTAGATCTGCTCACGCATTACTCTGGGAAGGTAAGCGCTACACGCCATCACGTTAAGGTGGAAGGAGTCCAATTCAGCCTTGTGAGTTGTGAGAACTGGATGAGAGGTTATATAGCATCTTGTCAGGGGAACTTTCCTCGCTACTTGTTACTGTCTACACTGTCTACACTAAGAAAGGTGCGAACATGGCATTATATTACTTTTGGAACTTTGTACTTTGAACTTATCCTGAACTTAAAAGAAATGTGTAAATTGGTGTGGAACACTGTGCAGTAACACGAACATCCTGTGACCTAAGGAAGGTCGTATTGTAGAAAAATAACTCACTCCTATTGAATTGGCCAGTCTGTTTAAAGCTACATCTGGGATTATTATTTGAAGGGTACAAATTATGTGGTGATGGAGAGGTGACTGCGGGCCTAGAGGCTTGGAACCTCTCAGCAAACCACTTTTGCAGAGTACACTAAAGGATAAAATAGCAGTTTGTGAGCTTTGAGCCTCAAGACATTCTATCATTGGGAGTATATTGTTTAAATACCGGTACTGTAAAGCCTGGTGTTATACGTGTGTGGGGTGACTGCGGGCCATAGTGCCTTTGAGCCTGAAGACATTCTAACATTGGGGGTACATTGTCTAAATACCAGTTTTGTAACGACTTCGTGTTACACGTGTGTGGGGTGACTGTGGGCCCTAGTGCCTTTGAACCCCACATGTATATTGAGGAACAGTGGTATTCGACAAAGTTACACTAGCGATATCACGCATCCTTACCTTCTTGGGCAAAAAATTGGTGTGGTAAAATACCAGCTGAAAGCGGAGTGTATCAAGGAGGAGACACACGAGTACTAAGGTTGAATTGAATTGCATTGGGTGTGTGGAAAGAGACCATCATGGAAACAAGTCTTAGAAATGGTAAGCACTTGATGACACTGGTGGCAAAGAAAAACACTGTCAACCCGAAAACGCAGATCAGAGAAGATATAGCACTGGATGACAGAAGTCCTGATATTGGTACAGAACCTGTAGTAAGAGAGCTGTCTTTTACAATGCCATCAATAATGCCACAACTATCTAAACTCCCATACAATGCATCTGTAACACATATTGAAGCACAAAACCCATGTTGTATACCAGCTCAAATACCCCAAAATACATCAAATGAGGAAAAGGTACTATATTTGAGGGACTTAAATGGCTTACATGAAATTGGGGATGCTACTATGACATCTAGTGAAGATCATCAACACGAGATGTCGTATCAACCCGAGAATTTACTAAATGGTGAGATTGAAGACGTCTCTATGTTAGCACCATTGATTATGGCAGAACTGGATAGACGTATATGTTTATCTTCAGCCCCTTTTACCGCAGTTTGAAACCCGAGAAGGCAAAGGGACTTTGTACATTTACATAGCAACAATGAAGGTGTTATGTGTTGTAATACGGCGCCCTCTGCCAGGGTTCTCTTGAGAAAAGCAGACTTGGCAGATGTTGTTGTACATCCAGTCCCTGTGGTAGAAGGGCAAAAAGAATGGTTATCTGATGATTATGAAGAGTTTGAACCACTGGTAAGGAACATTAACGGTAACACTAATATTCCCGTTCAGAAAGCCGGCAGGACGACCAACACTCATAACCTCACTGATGAAACAATGCTTGATCTCAATGAACAAAATTGTCATACATTTCCCGTATTAACTAGGATTTTGAACCTTTTGGACAAAGGTCACGAATGTACGCATTTTGCCATAAGGGAAATGAAAGGTTCCTTGGGTGAGAGGTTGGGGAAACTACATAAGCTGGAAGGATTTTTGTTAGCACATGAGGTTATGTTAAATTCAAAGGCGAACGTAGATGCTATTATTTTTGCTAATAACACAAATGTGCCTGCTGTTTCAAATCCTATGGCTACCAAGACAACACAGTCAACACAGACTGATGAAACAATCACAAGAGGTGGGAATCCTCTCAATGAGTATGAAACAATGAGAGGAAAAGGAGATTCATACAAGCCGTCACAGGAAGAGATTGAAAAAAATGACTTAATCAAGGTAGCAAAGTTGCATCATGATAGGCTCTTGGTTTTGGAAAACCTATTAATTAAAGAATTGGTGGGAAACAAAGCTTCTATAGGAACTTCTAAAACTGAGCTACTTAAAGAGGTCTTGGGGGTTGTAGACTCACACACTCCCGATAGTCCATCAGCACTCACTCTATTGTTAGAGCAAGAAGAACCAAAAAAAGAGGAGGTGTGTGTCGCTATTCCGGCAAACGAGTTAGAGACTAATGATGGATGGAAATTCTTTATGTCTAGAAAAGCTAAAAAACTACAATTAAGAGCAACTAAACGGGAGGAGAAAAAAATAAATTGAAAAGCGAGCATTTCCCCTAAAAAAGAAAACCTGATCCTAAGAATGACCAGCAAATTAATAAACAAACAAAGGGGGGTCTGGGAATCTCACTACCAGCACGAACACAGCCCAATGACCTGTTCTTGGGTGAATAAGCCCTGGGAGAGACTCTACCAAGTCTTTAGCTCACTGTCCTTTTCACAGAGAAGAAATTTCCCCGCATATCAGCCTTTGTCCTGCCCAGGGGCAGTCCAGCGCCGAAATGCTAGGCAATTCTCCTCTGAACAAGAGTACCATCAGTAACCCCATACACGTGTTTCAGCCTTGTTGGGCATCATCAGTGAGGTGAAACTGTTGCCTCTCTAAGAACAGTGTGCAAGGGGTCCACGTCTGGATTGCCCTGTTAACTTAGGGTGAAACCCAAAGTTAATGTATGCAAACAAAGGGGGGTCTGGGAATCTCTCTACCAGCACGAACACAGCCCAATGACCTGTTCTTGGGTGAATAACCCCTGGGAGAGACTCTACCAAGTCTTTAGCTCACTGTCCTTTTCACAGAGAAGAAATTTCCCCGCATATCAGCCTTTGTCCTGCCCAGGGGCAGTCCAGCGCCGAAATGCTAGGCAATTCTCCTCTGAACAAGAGTACCATCAGTAACCCCATACACGTGTTTCAGCCTTGTTGGGCATCATCAGTGAGGTGAAACTGTTGCCTCTCTAAGAACAGTGTGCAAGGGGTCCACGTCTGGATTGCCCTGTTAACTTAGGGTGAAACCCAAAGTTAATGTATGCAAACAAAGGGGGGTCTGGGAATCTCTCTACCAGCACGAACACAGCCCAATGACCTGTTCTTGGGTGAATAACCCCTGGGAGAGACTCTACCAAGTCTTTAGCTCACTGTCCTTTTCACAGAGAAGAAATTTCCCCGCATATCAGCCTTTGTCCTGCCCAGGGGCAGTCAGCGCCGAAATGCTAGGCAATTCTCCTCTGAACAAGAGTACCATCAGTAACCCCATACACGTGTTTCAGCCTTGTTGGGCATCATCAGTGAGGTGAAACTGTTGCCTCTCTGAGAACAGTGTGCAAGGGGTCCACGTCTGGATTGCCCTGTTAACTTAGGGTGAAACCCAAAGTTAATGTATGCAAACAAAGGGGGGTCTGGGAATCTCTCTACCAGCACGAACACAGCCCAATGACCTGTTCTTGGGTGAATAACCCCTGGGAGAGACTCTACCAAGTCTTTAGCTCACTGTCCTTTTCACAGAGAAGAAATTTCCCCGCATATCAGCCTTTGTCCTGCCCAGGGGCAGTCCAGCGCCGAAATGCTAGGCAATTCTCCTCTGAACAAGAGTACCATCAGTAACCCCATACACGTGTTTCAGCCTTGTTGGGCATCATCAGTGAGGTGAAACTGTTGCCTCTCTAAGAACAGTGTGCAAGGGGTCCACGTCTGGATTGCCCTGTTAACTTAGGGTGAAACCCAAAGTTAATGTATGCAAACAAAGGGGGGTCTGGGAATCTCTCTACCAGCACGAACACAGCCCAATGACCTGTTCTTGGGTGAATAACCCCTGGGAGAGACTCTACCAAGTCTTTAGCTCACTGTCCTTTTCACAGAGAAGAAATTTCCCCGCATATCAGCCTTTGTCCTGCCCAGGGGCAGTCCAGCGCCGAAATGCTAGGCAATTCTCCTCTGAACAAGAGTACCATCAGTAATCCCATACACGTGTTTCAGCCTTGTTGGGCATCATCAGTGAGGTGAAACTGTTGCCTCTCTAAGAACAGTGTGCAAGGGGTCCACGTCTGGATTGCCCTGTTAACTTAGGGTGAAACCCAAAGTTAATGTATGCAAACAAAGGGGGGTCTGGGAATCTCTCTACCAAACAGGGTGCGAAAATAAAAAAAACAAAAGAAGAATGGTAAAATGGAATTGATAGACTTGACACAAGACAATGGTTTTCATTCTAATCAGTTAGGTGTTGAATCTCGAGCCCATTTGGAAATGGAGATTTAGGCGCATCAAGCCGAAGTGGCGGATATACAACAAACGCCTGGGAACCTAGAACAGAATTCACATTTACCTCATAAGGAGCAACACCCAATGAAAGTTGTTGCAGTTCCCAAAGGGGACTCCGGCATTGGTAATTTCAATAATGTCAAACGTCAAAAAACCACTATAAAACATTTTAATTTAGCTGGTTTTTATCAGGTAACAAAAAATAAAAAAACTTTTAAAAAAGACAGTTGTAATAGTTAGCAAGCACAAACGATAACTTTGCTAGGTCCACAACCACAAATGCAAGAAAAAACCTCATATATATGCTTGAAACATAGCAACACGGGCATAGGAAATACAGAAAGTTTGGCCCCACATAATCAATGTCAAACAGACACTTCCTCTTCCAGTGCAAAGGTTGAGAAATCTGGGTCTTCAAATGATTGGCAAATTCACACGGATATAGATATTTCGGGTGGTGAAACAGAGCAACAGGGGGCACAATCGGTTAAAAAAGATACCTTTGCAGTACCTGGAAAGCAGCAGCAAGGCGACACTACTTACATTAAGTCATGCGATAAGATACCTAAGGAAATGTTTACAATCATTGGGTGGGGCAGTGACTCGCAGTTGCATGGCAACGAGAGAATAAATCGTACTTACCTACTCAACATGTTCCAAAAAATACCCACTTTGAAGAATCTTAACACACAGGATATTGAATGGATAAAGTTGTCGATTTCTAAAAACAACAGGATGTTATGTAAGGTTCAGTCGCCTCTAATTGCAAAAATGTTGTGGGATCAAGTAACAACTTTCACATGTTGGGGTATGAATTGTATTGTTTTGAAGACATGAATGAATCCATAACCTTTATGAATTTCAACCGCAACAGAGGCTAAATACCTTAACGTCAGGTGGGCAATTGGGTTCAGATTCAACCATGACTCAAAATGTGCTTACCCAGCTCACCTCGGTGGGCTGGCAGTATTGGAAACACTATTGAAAGATGCTGCCTCTACACATATTAAGCAGACCCATACATAACTTCCAGTGATTTCCATACTTAGATGGAACTGTTGTGGCTTTAACAATCTGAAGAAATGCTACAATAGTAATTTGATTTTGAACAACCCGAGTATCATTCTGATACAAGAAACTATGGCTGTCCAACCCATTCATGTAGATGGATTTAAGTCTTTCAGTCATCCAGCTAGACAAGTAGAGACTGGGCGTCCTTCAGGAGGCTTACTAACCCTTGTTTATAATAGCGTGAAAATGGCAGCCAATGTAATATAATCTACTTGTTATTGATGTAATACTAAATCATACGAAAACGGCAATTATTAATTTGTACAACAATCCAAAATGTAGTACGCACCTCAAGACAATAAATGAATTGGATGACATATTACAGAAGAAGTTTGTTAGGAATTAAAAACATGAAGTAATTCTGGGTGGAGATTTTAATTCTTGCTTGAAAAACTCCTCCTGTTTTAAACTATCTGCTGAAACCCAACTCAAGAATGCAGGGGCACTTCAAAGAGGGTACTGTTGGGTGAAGTTCCTTGAGAACTGGAATAAACACACGATTCCACATGCAAAAGATCAAATTGACTATGTATGGTTTAGAGGTAATTGAAGGTCATTGATTGATTACTTTTTTGTATCTCAAAACTTACTCAGACTATCTAAGCCAAATGAGGTATACAATATGGGCCACAGCGACCACAAGCTGTTGATGTTAGCATTGAATATTCAACCAGAAGTGTTTATGAAAACTACACAACTCGCTCTAATTGAAGTACATAAATATCTTAAGTCGATTAGATGGAATCCAAAAATATGCAGAAAACTAGCATATTTAGTGAACCGTGATATTTGGAGTGGAGAGGATTATCCTCCTTTATTCTAGAATAAACAGAAATTGAACTAATTCAATGTTACTGTGATAAAACGTCATTTAGATGACATTGCGAATTTCCAAAAGAAGCACATAAGCATTTATCCTTGCAAATATAGTGCTGAGATTGCAGACATAAAGCATAGGCGAAATATGGATATTAGAAGGGTGAAGAGGTTAACAGAAGATTTTCATGTACTTTCTAGCCTTAAAAAGCAAACTCATCTGCAAAGTAAATATGCACCTAAAAAGGTGAAGAGGGCACAACTTCTGGCAGCTAATCAATTAATGATTAGGCACATATGTAAGTATAACACTAAAGCTGTTTGGGCCATACTTCGCTCCTGTGGTAAAGATAAGAATGCAATACTTGATGTGGCAATCACGGGTGAGAAATGGACCGAGTATATCTCAGATAGATATGCACTACCAAATGGTTTTCCATCTCCCAACATCTCTACTCTAGTAACGCGGATGCCAACTGAATGTGCATGGAATCTTGATGATGTAAGATGGGCTATTAAAAAGCTCACATATTCTAAGGCGGCAGGGCATGACGGGATTCCTCCATGCTTATTAAAGGACGATCCGCATTTGTGGGCCAAATTGTTAAAACCTATGTTTGAGTCAGTCTTTGAAACCAGATTGACTCCCAAATCATGGCTCACAGCAATCAACCTCCCTATCCACAAAAAAAGGCCAATTGATGACCCTGGTAATTTCCGCCCGATTTCATTAATTGATGTTCCAGCCAAAGTGTTTGCCACTTTTCTCCTGAGGGAATTAGAATCTTGTGTAGCAGATAAGCAGATGTTATTGAAATACCAGGTGGGCTTCAGGAAAGCTATGGTAACTACATTAAACGCATCAATCCTTGCCCACTTGTTTGAAACCTTTCACCACACTTCCTCAGGTGCCATCTATATGGCATCACTGGATCTTTCCTCAGCCTTTGACAGTGTCATAAGGGCCAGACTGTGGAACAAGATGCTTGCGTATGGAATTCCATCCTATATCGTGGGACTTATAGCACTACTGCATGCCAGAACATCATACATGGTACGGATTAACCAAGATGGATCCACTACAGAGGCAATTGACACAGAGGTGGGGGTCAAACAGGGATGTGAGTTGGCAGCCATACTGTTTAACCTCTACATATGTGATATTGACAAAATATGGGAAAACATTGAGTTATTTCCATTTAAGATAGGAGATATTAGAATTAATTGGTTGGCATTCGCAGACGACATAATTCTTTTTGACAGAACGCCATAGGGGTTGCAAACCAAATTGAATGTGTTTTCGGAATACGAGAAAAATAATAACCTAGCAAATCGAACATAGTGGTATTTGCGAATAGAAAAAAAGTCTGCAGATTCACATGTAAAATGAATCAAGTGGTAATTGGTCGGGTACTGGCAACCAGGTACCTTGGCTATAACCTATGTGATGTTAATTCTTTAGCAATGTGGAGCAGCATACTAAATACGAAAGTAGTACACCTTATATCGCAAATGAAAATCATCTATCTTAAGCACTCGCTCCTACCTACCATTGAATTTTATATGCTAAAGGTTCAACCCATAATATTGTTTGGTCTTGATTTGTGTCTATTGGACCTAACAAAAATGTTGAATAAGCTTCAAGGTAAAATCTGGAAAGCAGTATTAGGCTTGCCTAAACCACTATCAAATTCATTGATTTTACACGAACTTGGTCTCAATCCTTTGGCAGTGAAATTTTGGTGACGAATGTTAACGAATTATGAGAAAATGTTATATCCTCCCTCGAACTCATTATATGAGGACTTTGGTAGAATGGTGTTACATGAATAATTAAGTATTATGTCAAGAAGTGTAAGATGCTATTACATCTGATAGCAATGGAGCAAAATGAATTATATGAAAGGCCAGTAGTGGTAAAGAAAAAATTCTTTCAATGGGATTGGGCTAATATAATTGATCTAAATGGAAAGTATAAATCCTATGGAGAGCAAGCAAGCTCTTCTCACAAACAATTCCCCCGACTTCAATACTTGGTATTGTTTCCCTGCACTAAAGCAAGAACATTGTATATGAGATTTAAGTTAAACTTATTTCATACCAAAGATAGAACGATGCACTGGATCAACAAACAAAGTGTGGTTGACTCGTATGGCTGCAGATTTTGTGGTGATAATCAAAGCTCTGACACTAAAACATCTGGTAATTCACTGTGGTCATTTTGAGAATTTGAGGTACACCCTCATGGGTATGTTCTATAATGTTGAGCTGTTACCATCTAGAGACCTACTGTGGTCCCAATGTATGTGGGGTAACATACAGACTTTGATACTTGCATTAGTCTGATTTCTTACAGTTATTCAGGAACATCTTACTGAAATTGAGTTCAAGGAGCCTGATTAGGCTCAAGGCACTTTTACATACCAGAAACTTGCGACAAGATGATTGCTTTGAGATAAACTATGAAATGAAGTTGTATAAAGCTATGGACATTTTATAGGAAGATTCTAAGGAAACTGAACAGATGTTGTTTTTCTCTTTATGAGATGGTTTTATTTGTCTTTTAAGTTTAATGTATATTTGCAAATGTGAATAAGTTGATTTTATATACTGTATATTTTGTTTATACATTTGTATACGTGATTGTTTGAAATATATGTAAAGGCGCTTTGTGCCAAAAACAAAGAATTTGAAAAAGAAAAAAAAATTACATTTTTTTTTGCCTCATGACAAGGTGGTCAAATGTGTAATGGATGAAGATGTATTTGGGAATTAGCAATGTTGGTTAGCATAAACAAATTTGCTTGTCTCTCTGAGCCAATTGTAATGTAAATAAGGATAAAACAATCTATGTATATAAAACAAAGTCATGTTTGTTTGTGGGTTTGTATGTGGTGTTCTTGGGGACTTAACCCCTCATGAACAGTGAGGTCTGGTGTCAAGAATGTTGCATAACATATTCTTTATTTCATTGCTGAATTAGTGCAACTATTTCTGACTCGAATGGTCATAATTCATCTTTTTGGTTTTTCGGCTTTGTTTTTCAGCATTACGTTTTGTGGTTTTACACCGCCATCTACAGGTCATTTGTAGAAAATGCTCATCAACCCGCCTTGAAGCTGAAACATGATCAACACCTGATTAATTTCTATTGCAAAATTTTGTAAAGGACAGGTACTTCACCCTCGTGACATCAAATGGAATTTTGCTACAATTTGAAGATGACATAGTTGAATCAGTTGATTTGAATCAGGTTCCACGTTTAACAAAAATACTTCTTTCTTCTTTATTCTCTCCATTCATTAATGCTTTAATCCCACAAATATATTTTTACAGAAATACCATGAAAAAAAACAGCAGTATTTAATCCCACCCGAATCAAAACAAAACATCGAAAGCTGAAACAAGATCAACATTCTGAAGGATGTAGATCTCAAGACCATGAAGCTAATATAATTCAACATGTTTTCAGACAGAACAATGAAAGTTCCCAAGAACCTGAAGCAAGACTTACTAATCAGAGAATTTGTGCTGCTAAAAAACAAAGCAACAAAACTGCTGGAGAAACTGAAACATGACTTGCTATTAAGAGAATTAGTGCTGCTGAACAACGAAGGAATGACACTGCTGAAGAAAATCAAACGAGACCTACTGATATGAGAATTTGTGCTGCTAAAAAACAAAGCAATGAAATTGCCGAAGAAGTGAGACTTACCGATCAGAGATTTAAAAATCTGAGAATTGAAAGCCGGTTAGTTAAGCTAGTAGTTTTAGAAAACTAAAACAAATTTGTTTGCCTTTTACCTTCTAATGCACAGCTCAACCTACTCATTTGAGACTTTCAAGCCAACAAAATGACTTGATTCTGGCACCTGGACATTGGTAAACCATGCTCTAACCTATGAGTTTTGGTGTTGCCCTTTAGAAAGCATACATTTTTGCATAATGACAAGTCAGACAAAGGTGAGACGGTGAGTTTGAGAACTAGCAATGTTGGCTGGGTTAAAAAAGTGTGCTGATCTCTCTCTCTGAGCCATTTTTAATGAAATTAAAGACAAAAAATTATATCTGTGTCACAGTAAAATACATTAAAAACGTTACCTGTTTCCTTCCAGTGCATAGCTTAATTTATGAGTGTGAGTATTTTCATGCTGTTGAGGTAACTCAAACCTGCACCCTTGCCACTGGTAAACTCGCAGTCTAACCTATGAGCCGCTATTGCTCACTTCAAAAACTATAGCTCTTTGCATTATGAAATGGCGGTCAAACTTGTAATGGTTTAAGATTCCCCTGGGAACTAGATATGATGGTTTGAATAAATAAAGGTGCTGGTCTCTCCCTCTGCGCCATGTGTAATGGAACTAAAGATAAAACAATATTTTCTAAAGTAAAGCCCATTCAAATGATACATATTTCCTCCTAATGCAGAGCTCAAGCTAGCAGTTGGAGTATTTTCATGCCAAAATCCGACATAAACCTGCAACGGGTGAATCCATGCTCTTAACTCTTCACTTTTTGTATTATGGCATGACAGTCAAAGGTGTAAGGGATGAAGATGCATATGGGAACTGGCAATGTTGGTTGGGATAAACACATTTTCTTTTCTCTATCTCTGAGCCATTTGTAATGAAGTTAAAGATAAAACCATACATTAATAATACTAAAATTGTTACCTTTTTTTCTTCCCAATGTACAGTTCAACTTACCAGTTTCAGTTTATTTGCCAAAGAGGGATTCAAACATGCATTCTTGTCATTGGTAAAAACATGCTCTAACATCTGGGCTACTAAATCTCCCTTCAATGGAATAGCGTTTTGCAATAGGAGGTGGCAGAAACATTTTTAATAGATTATGTTGCATCTGCAATTAGCAATGCTCTTTGGAATGAATAAAGGTGCTGGTATCTCTCTCTGCCATTTGCAATGGAAATAAAGATAAAACAATATAGTTTTTAAAGCAATAAAACTAAAAATGTACCCTTTTCTGTCAATACGTAGCACAACCTTTCAGTTTGACTATGTTCATGCCAATGAGGAAATTCGAACCTGCATTCTTTCTAGTGGTAAAGCTGTACTCTCACCTATGGGCCACTATACATCCTTTCAAAAGAAAAAGCTTTTTGCATTATGACATTGTGGTCAAATCTGTAATCGATTAAGATGTATCTTGGAACTAGCACCACTGGTTGGAATATACAAAAGGGCTGGTCTCTCACTCTGAGCCATTTGTAATTGAAATAAAGATAAACAAAACATTTTTAAAGTAAAATAATAATATAAATGCACATCTTTTCTCCCCGTGCACAGCTCAAACTACCACTTTAAACGTATTCATACCAATAAGGGGACTTGAATCTGCAATATTGCTGTTGGTAAACCCATGATCTAAGTACTGGGCCACTTTATCTTTCCTCGCAATGTATAGCTTTTTTAACTATGGCATGGTGGTCAAAGATGTAATGAATGATGTTGCAACTGGGATCTAGCAATGGTTGGTGGGATATACAAATGTGTTACCCTCTCTCTCTCTCTCTGAGCCATTTGTAGTGTAAATTAAGATGAATTTTATTTTTTTTAAAGTAAACAAACATTACAAACTTTACTTATTTTCTTCTGATGCACAGCACAATCTTCCATTTTAACTATGTTAATGCAAATTAGGGGACCTGAACCAGAAACCTCCCCATTTGTAAAACCAGGCTTCACAATGCATCGATTATTGCACTAAGACATGGTGCTCAAATTTGTAATGGATTAAGAAGCATCTGGTAACTAGCAATGCTGCTTGGTATTATCAAAGTCACTGGTCTTTCTGAGCAATTAATAATGGAAATAAAGATAAAACAATATTTTCATAATAGTAAATATCACCATATTTTCTCTGAATGCACAGACCAACCTACTAGTTCCCGTATATTCATCCCTATGTGAAGATGTGAACTTGCAACCTTGCTCTTGGTTAAGCCGTGATATAACTAATGTGCCACTGCTTCTCCTTTCACAAACAACACCAATATTTTTCTGAAGTAAAAAAACATAAAAAATGTACCTATATCCTACACATGTATAACTCAAACTACCAGTTTTCATGCCAATGTGAGGACCTCAAGAGCCCACTTTGCCATGGGTTAAAGCATGCTCTAACCTCTGAGCCACTGTGAATGCACAGCATTGTGAAATGATTTCACAATAAATCTGCTGTGATGCGGAATATGCAGGATTGCGGAATGCTGCATCCATGTCAACACATCTATTTCGAATAAGTGTTTCAGGGATTTTCTTGATATTATAGCTTCCTCTTTAATATTATTTGAGTAACAGATGTCCATGTAATGTTACTCGGCATCTGTCTTTGTGACCTTCTCTTCCAAAAGGGCCTCAAATAAACAGTCAATGAATTCTGGCCGACTTGCACATTCTTGCACTTTCATAGCTTTCTGCATTATGAAAGATTCATCTGGGAACAAGCAATGTTGATAAATCAATATGTTTTACAAATGTTAAAAAAACATGAAAAATGTTATATATTCCTTCCAAAACACAGCTCAACAGCCCAGTTTGGGAATGTTCATGCCAACGTGGAAACTTGATCCTGCCCCCTTGCCACTGGTAAACCTGTGATTTAACCTATGATCCACTGAGTCTCCCTTCAGAAATAATCGTTTTCTTGCATTATTACATGCAGGTGAAAGGTGTAATGGATGAAGAAAAGGAGCCTGGGAACTAGCAACATCGGTTGGGATGAACAAAGTTGCTGGTCTCTCTCTCTCCAACCATTTGTAATGAAAAAAATAAAAAACAATATTTGTAAAAGATCAAAAACCTTTTTCCTTTCAACGCACAGCTCAACATATCAGTTACAGTATTTGTATACCAACAAGGGGACTAAAACCTGCCACAACTCAAACTGTTAGGTTGAGTTGTGTATTAGGAGTAAATACCCTTGTAACATATTTATACTTTTGTTAAAATATTGTTTTTTCTTAATTTCCATTACAAATGACTCAGAGAGAGAAACCTGCAAATGTGTTTATCCCAACCAACATTGCAGGTTCCCAGATGCATCGTCATCCTTTTAAGCGTTGATGCCATGTCATAATGTAAAAAGCTAACGTTTGCAACCGGGCATACAGAAGCACAGAGGATAGCGCGTGGATTTCCCATTGGCAACAAAGCATGTTCAAGTCCTCAAGTTGCTATGAAAACACTGAGTTTTACATTTGGAGGAAATGATTAACTTTGTAATGTTTGTTTTCTTTATAAAAATGTATTATCTTTATTTCCATTACAAACTGCTCAGGGAGAGAGAACCTCCCTTGTCTGAACATATGCTCTAACATCTGGGCCAGTGGGTCTCCATTAAAAAAAAATAGCTTTCTGCGTCATGACATGGCAGTCAAATGTGTAACGGATGTAGATGCCACTGGGAACTAGGAATGCCAATTGGGATAAACAAAGGTGCTTGTCTCTCTCTGTCTGCCATTTGTAATAAAGATAAAACACTATTTTTATAATAGTCAAAAAAGTTAAAACATTAAAAAACCTATTCCCTCCCAACAAACAAGTTAACATATCAGTATAGGTGTTTCCATGAGTTATTGGGGCTCCTTACCTATGCAACATTTTGTGTTGTAACATAGCTGTCAAGGGTGTAATCGATGAAGATTTGGCTGGGAATTAGGCAGGGTCACATTGAGGCATACAATCCATACAGGCACTAATGAAAATGAGAACCAAAATTACACATCACGATTCATTACTATCCAGAACAGACTGTTTGAGTACTTGCTAAAGGGGTATTTTTGGTAAAAATAAGTTGCAAATAATGCATTATAAAACATATGTGCTTATTAACATTGGTTAAAACTCATGTAGTAACACTGGCCAAAAATGTGGTCCATTCTGCAAAAATAACAGGCCCATTCTAGAATCATGGGCTGGCACTTCGGGCATTGCCATATTGCCCTATAAACCAATCCGTGTCTGGAAGCACCTTGCCACTGACACCTGGGAGAAGCTCACTGCAATACATACAGCATTTCTTCGAGATACGTGCCCAACGTCTGTGTAATTTGCCGGATTTCCACTTCTAGGAACTTGGATAAACCTCTTTTGGACCAACATTCTATCTGGACAAATAAAAAAAATCCACCTTATTGGTTGTCAGAATGCAGTTGCCCTCCAACCAGCTGTCCCCTTATTACGGAATGATGTGCAATGATTGGAACTAAAACAATTCATGGTGGTGCATCTCTTATGGGATTATTAATCTTTTTTTTAAAGTGTAGACATGTCATATCGTTACAGTAAAGCATGCCAGGCCACATTTAGACATACCTAGACTGGTTGCGCAAAAATGCCAGTCGAAGCAATAACACTCATCAAGCCTGTGGCCTCTAACAACACGGTCAAACTCTTTAAAATCTGCAAGTACTTGTGAATCCTGTTGCGGTCTTTACCTTTCCTGTTCCCTCCCAGGCCCTCTGTATGGTTCTGTCATTTCACTTCTCTGCTAAAACTCAGGATATCCTGTCCTTCATCTCCTCTTCCTCTCCCTCCTCTTCTCTCGGACCCTCTTTGGCCATCTCTACTTATCTTCCTCCTTTCTCCTCTTTCTCTCTGACATAACCTGACAAGGTTTCTAGACAAGTCCAATCTATGAAAATGTCATCCAAACAGGTGCTCCCCTGCTCCTCCAAAACCATCAAGGACCATATTGACACCCTCGCTCCAGCCTTGGCTGATTTCTTTAATAACTGTTTTGCCACTGGAAAGACCCCTCTCCCCATAACCACTCCCTTATGCAGCCCCTCCTCAAGAAGCCATCTGCCGATCCTGCCTGCACGGCAAACTATCGCCCAATCTCCATCACCGCTTTCCTGGGCAAACTGTTGGCCATCTCCCAGTTTACTCTCCACACAGAATCTGTTGGTTGGCTCCTTGACCTTCAGTCTGGCTTCTGAGCTGCCATAGGCACGGAAACTGTTCTCCTGAACACCTGTAATGATCTGCTCTCTAACCTTGATTCAAGCATTCCTTCTGTCCTCATCCTCCTTGATCTTTCCTCTGCTTTCGACACGGTCAACCATGCCATCCCGATCAATCGACTCATGAGAACCTGGGCATCACGTATCAGGTCCTTGAGTGGCTGACCTCCCTCCTCTTGGACAGCCCCTCCCAGGACCAACTGTTAGGCATAATCCTGTGCAGTTCCCTTAGGGAGCACTACAGAAGATTAGGACTACAGGTGAGAGCAATAAATCCCCTTTGGTATCAGTCTGTACCACAAAGATTTAGTTGGTAGCTGTGGCTGAGCAGTCAGACTTATCTCAAGAAGGAGATGAGCAGTATTCAGGGTGTACACAATAGGCCTACAGTACTATAGCACAAGGAAACACTGACCAAAGCTTTGTATTAAAAAATATATATATATTTATTTATTTTATACACTTCTAGTTAAACACATCTATCACAGTTCTTAAAGCAAGTTAAATTCGGTCAAAGAAAGTATACACAACTCCCTAGTTAAATTGTAGACAAGTTTGAGCAAGAGTGAAAACTGAGCAAAACAGCACAGTGTAAACCAAACACAAATGGCACTCTAGCAATTTCTCACAAGGGAGGGAAAACACAAGTTATACAGAAATATCTTCTTACACACCCTAGCAACACTTTCCATAAATTTGTGAACCAGATTAAGCAAGGCAGTGCATCAATATAGAAAATACTTAAATGAAAACTGAGCAAGATGGCATTTCACAAGGTTTAAAAGTGGGAAGAAATTGGTGGTTATAAGAAGTAGGTGCACCAACACATTTCTAGTTGAGAAGCAATCTAGAGAAGGCAGTTCTAACAAATTTAGCCAGAGTCAGTGGTACAGGGCAAGGGCCCAGGAGCAAATTGTTCTTGTAGCTGCAGTCAAGTCTTTGGTTAACGAATTGAAAAGGTGGATGCAGAAGTTGAAAGACAATGTTAAGAGAGAGAGGCGGGCAACCCAACAGGTAGGTAAAGGATTTAAAACACCTTTAGGGCTACCGCGAAGAAAGGGCGGCCTGGCGGAACAATGTACCTTTAAAATGAAGAAGTGGCTCCTGTGGTGGCGGTTGTTCCTGGTAGTTCCTACAGTTCGGGGGATCCAGCAGATGAAGAGAGGCTCTCGACGTGGAGGAAGATTCGAGTTACTGCACTACCCAGGGATGAAACCAGCCGCGGTGTTGCCCGAAGAATATAAGGTACACTCCTTTAAATCACGGTCTGGGTGGACGGGTGCCTGGCAATCCGGTCTCCAAGTACAGGGTACTGGCAATTCGACCAAGGCAGGTCCGGGAAGGCGATTGGCAAACTGGTTGGCCCCACCAGCTCAAGGGAAGAAGGCTCTTGCAGATGAAGATCTTCTCTCGTCGTGTGGAGAAAAGTGGTGAGACGCTGCAGCAGGGCTTCACCGGTGGTTCAGTCATTGCAGATGTCTTTGGCTTCTCTCCTCTTCGGCTTCTTAGTTCCAGTGGCGACGTCTTGCTCTTTCAGTCCTCAGGAACCTGCTTTTATGCCAAAATATCCCCATTCATACAGCCTAGCTGTCACTCACACAGTGGAGTGGTCATCTTGGCGGGAGACCCTCCAGCCTATCAGGATAGAGTGCGACATGGGTTGCTGAAGCAACCCTGTCCAGGGGTCCTACTCCCCCTCCCACACAATGGACCCACCCCAGACTCAGTGGCGCCGGAAGGAGGGCTTCTCGGCAGAAGCCTGCCAAAAGGATGAACAAAGGATCCCCGACCTGGGTTAGGAGTTTAGAGAAAGACCCGAGAAAGAAGTTATATTAAAGTTCTGGCAAATAAAACCTCCTGGAGTAAAGTTAATATTAAAATACACCGGTGGTATGTTAGAGCCTGTCAGAAAATGTGGTAGCCTCAAACAATGGGAAAATCCTATAGGGAAATATCTGCGGTCGAATATTTACGGTAGTAACCACTGCCACCAGCCAGAAACTTTTGAGAGAGGGACTATACGGTACCCCCTCAAAAATGAACATAAGGGAAAAACTATTAATCCTTCGCCAGCACTTGCATAGTAAAATGGGTTGAATTGGTTTAGTTCACATAAACTGACTAGTAAAGTCAATGGGGACTTTACATGCCCTGGGAGCCAGTAGTCAGTCCCAGGGTATGGAGTCTATGTTTGGGGGTCGCTACGACACCCCTGTGTCACTGCACAGAGGGTGCTGTGTAACACATGTGAATAAAGATGGTTCCTATGGAGGGGAGAGAAACTCCATAGGCATTAAACACAAAAATAGCGTAGAACACACATAGCAAGAATGCCTAAGAGTGGGAAAAAGAGTCTCGCTCTTAGCAGGAGAAAAAAAACCCCCCTTCAAATCCAGCAAAGCTGCTGGGGGACTCTATAGGTAAGGGAAATTAGCCATAAGATGAGAATTTTCCCTAACACCAACTTCGTCCCTTTCTCCCTGCTCCATCCTCTCACCATGGTTTTTCAACCTATACTTGGCCCCTTTGGCCACCTGAACTCTACCTTCTCCTCTAACTTTCAGTGTTATGCGGCTGACACTGCTTTCCTTCAAGCTCCCCTCAGACTCCTCTACTCTCTCGCTCATTCCTGACTGTCTATCAGCGATTCAGGATTGGTGTGCCGCCAACAGTAAGATGGCGATCCTTCTCATTTGGACTCCTGCCCCTGCTTTCCCTCTCTCACTCTGGCTGCCCGCCTTGGGCCCTTCCTGTGAGGCAAACAACCTTGGTGTCATCTTTGAATCCACTCTCTCTTTCTCTCCTCACATCTCAGATGTTGCTAAGAAGTCCCACTACCAGCTGCTCCTCCTCAAAGGAACTCTTCCTTTTCTTACTTTACCCCAGAAGCTCACTGTCTCCAGAGCCCTAGTTCTCTTTAGGCTGGACTACTGCAACAGCCTCTTTCTCAATCTGCCTCCCTCTACTCTCCACTGTCTGCAACTAATCCAGAACAGGATTGCAAAACTTATCCTTGGCCTCAAGCCCAGGGATCTTATCTCTCCAGCCCTGAAATCTCTCCACTGGCTCCCAGTTGCTGCAAGGATCAAGTTCAACACCCTTTGCATTGTCCACAAGGCTTCTGGGCCTGGGGCCCGCACTACATCCAACGCTCTCTTCCAAAATATCTTCCTTCTCAAGCCCTTCGCTCAGCTACCTACAACTCTCTAAGGGTTAGACACTTCTCCAGGCAGAGAGTGGAGGTAGATCTCTCTCCTCTGCAGGTGCCTCCCTCTGGAATACCCTCCCTGCCCCTCTCAAACTTGAGCTGGACCACTTGAAGTTCTGGAAGCAGCTCAAAACTTTCCTCTTCTCCTCTGCTTTCTCTCTCTCTCCCTCCCCTGCTGGCCTACCTGACCTACCTGTCTGCTGTACCGACTGGTTGCTTGGCTACCCTCAGAGTCTCACTGAGTCCAGACTCTTTCTTGATCATTCACCCTTGCTCTGCCTCTGGGCTTACCAAGCACTTATTGGCTGTAACTGTAACCCTACAGTCCCTTGTTCGCCTTGCAATACCCAGAGCCACGCTGCCCTGGCTGAACTTACTCAGAGCATTGCTGTCCTGTTTTTGCCTCCCCTCTTCCTTGCACTTTCCCCCTCCCTTTCCCCTTGCACTTCTCGTTCTCGCACTTGTACGATCTGAATGACCCAAGGCTTAGTAAGATCGTTTGTCTTGTCCTCCCTCTGTCTTCCCTCCCTTGTCTTGTCGCGCCTAGAAACACTTGTGTACCGGCACGGCTTAAATGACTCACATCATATTATTTGATCACAGATGCCCAGAAAAATATACAATGCCACAGAAATAAACGGCTAGACTGGCAGTACCCAATTGGCAGTCTAGCCAGGTAATTCACTTAGCAGGACTGCTTTATCAGAAATGCCCAGTTAAAAAAAAGTCATACCAAACTGAGGAATGACTAGACTGGCTGCACCAAAATGCCTCTCTAGCCACTAATACCACATATCATGCCTGCTTACCCTGGACATCAACAGCATTATGATTTGTTGCACAATCCTGCCCCACCCCACACACACATCCGCTCTCCATACCACCCCTAGCCCAACCTCCAAAATCAGCTCCTTGGCCCAGAATTACCACTGTGTCACTCTTCCTTGTCCCAGAGTTTACGTATGAGGCTCTTTGCCTCATAGGTAAGTACTGGGATGAAGAAGAGTGGGACAAGGAATAATGAAGAGTACAGGTAGCTAAGTCAGGCATTATCTCCATGTACCTCTACCTCATCCCAGTACTTGTGTATGAGGGAGAGTGCCTTATACACAAGTACTTTCTCAAACACACGGGGACGAGGAAGATTAGGGCTAGGAGTCATGGGTAATCAAGGCATTAAACACAAGTATTGGTACAACACCATTGAGTTGACTGGGATTCAGCACCCCCTGAAACTTGGGGCTATGTTTGTTGACTCGACCTGGCTGACCTTTAGAGCAGTTGTCAGACAGAACAGGGCACAGATGTTAAATGGCACCTGGGTTTCGCTGTTAACAAGAGCCCAGCAAATACTAACATAAAGCATTTCACCGTTAGTAATTGCTTTCAAATGCCAAATGTTTCATGCAATTGAAATCATGATGTGGGTTCAATACTTGCATGCCAGGGGAGTGATTGCAAGGGTAGAGAGGGAACAGAAGACCACTCATTCTCACAGCAGTCCATAAGTGGGTGCTTTCAACCTTAAAGGAGAGAGTTAACTGCTTGTAACATTGAAGCTGCACTAGAATAGTCTCATTAAAATGAGTAAAGAAATTAGATGCCCCCAACCAATAAGTTTGCCCTCCCCCACCGCCCATGAAGTAAGCACATCTCCCAACATTTGAAGGGTTATCCCCCCGAAATGTAGGTTTTGTTGCGCCCCTGAACGCAAGCACACACACCAATCACCATATACACACACACACACCCAGCCATCCATACATTTAAGTGTGCACCCTTTCAACATACAGGCACACCCAGGCAGCCACCTATACATTTAAGTGTGCACCTGTTCACCATACACTCACACACGCACACATCATGGGGTTAAGGGGAGCCCTAATACTTCAAAATAATATGGGCCTCATTACAAATATGCCGGTCTGGAAACAACACTTGGCCGTCCCACCCGGCAGGTCAGACCTGCCGGGAAGAATGGCACCCACCCGCAGAGTTTTCATGGAAGCACCGGCACTGTTATTAACGGTGCCGGTGCTTCTGTTGTCCCCATTCCCATGGAAATTGGGACTTACCATATTTCCGGTGCCTGACTTCCCGGACCGCCGGGGTTGAAATCCCCTGGTGTTACCGGGTAGTTGGGCACCAGTAAAACATTACGGTTCCGGCAGCAACCTGCCGGTAGCACCCGCACGGTTACCGCCAAACCCGTAATGAGGGCCATTGTTTGTTCTTGAAGTCACTCTGACTTCATAAAGAAATTATTTATGTTAAGGACCAAACCATAACGGAAATAATTTCTTTGTGAAGGCAGAGTGACTTCAAAAATAAACTATTTGTTTTTGAAGTCATAGGGCTTCCCCCCAGCCCATGACATGGAGTCCTCGAGCCTAGCGTCTTCTATGCCATGGGGAGGGCGGAGCCCTTGGACTTCAAAAATAAATTTTCTTTTTGTAGTCACTCTGCCTTCATAAAGAAATTATTTCTGTTACAGAAATAATTTCTTTATGAATGAAGACTGAATTCAAAAATAAATGTTTTTTTAATTTGTTTAAATACATCTTTTTTTCCAGTGGGGCCCCTTCCCAGGACATGTGCTGGTGGGGCCCCCTGTAACGCGGGGGCTTCGAGGGGCGCTGTTACGCTAGTGGGCCAACCACTCCTTAGTCCACGGCGGAGTCTTGTCCTACCACTTTTGGATGATACACTGTTTGGTTACCATGCATCCCATATTGATAAAAGCTCTGATCCATTTCGAGGGAGTAGTCTGACCACAGGCCAAATAGTGCCCCCATGGGCGAGCTGCAACAGATAACCCCACCACTTCAGACAGCGCATTAAGCACAGACTCCCAAAATTCAGCCAGACGATCCCAACTCCAGTGCATGTGCAAGTTCAGCTTTATGAGAGCGACACCTCGGGCATGCACTGCCAGTCAACTGTTACATTTTGCCAATCCTGTCAGGCACGTAATACTGTCTGTTAACGGTCTTATAATGCACTAGTTTGAATCTGAAGGTCAGCGATACGGTTTTGGTATGAGAACATATCTGCTTCCACTGATTGTCTGACAGGTCAGCACCAAAGTCATCCGCCCATCAGTGCCTTACTCTGGTGTTTAGTAAGTTTATTATGCTCATTATCATTTTATATATAATGTGGCCAAAAGTCTGCGCCCACCCCCGGAGTTCGTGATACATCCAAGGAAATCATCTTCAGGGGGCTCGGCAGGGTAATCCCCCCACCATGCAGTGACTACGGCATGCAGAATATAATATTGTACCATTTCCGGAGTCGTGCCCTTATGTTCCCGCCTGTGGTGTGATAAACCTACCCTCTGGAAAGATGTCACCCAAAGTCCTAGATCCCATCTGCCCACAATATGAAATAACTGATCTATCCCATGTAGGGGTGAGACCTGGGAATCTCCACAATGGGAGTCATCTATAAAACGGATGTGCCACTCCTATTTTCACGTAAATAGTGCGCCATACGGACACTGTACTGAGAACTAGGTTGTATGGGCAGTCTTTTCTATATTTTACATCAAGCAGCAGCGTCCTAGTGTCTGACTCACCTGCCACCAACCTCTCTAGCTTAACAAGTGGCGGGTCATATCAATTTCCATACCAATATGTGGCGAACTGTTCCTGGGCCGCCAGCCATTTCATCTCAAAATGCGGCACTGCAAACCCACCCTGTCGTATGGAAGTGTCATTTCTGACCATTTCTTCCAGATGGCACAGAAATTGTGTGAGGGACACAGGAATCCTTGCGAAAAAAAAATCTGCCTGGCCAGAAGGGAACATTGACAAAAATATACAGCAGTTTAGGCAATAATACCCGCTAGTGAGATGGGGCCAGTATCCATTTAGTTATTCTCTCCTCCACATTTCGCTCCTGAGCAATGTAGTTGTCCCGGAGGAGCATACTCTTTTCCCTAGATATAATAACCCCTAAGTATTTAATCTGACTGGGCGCCGATCGCAGGGGAAAGCCACCATGTGTTTCCTTTGTGGCGGCTGTCAGCTGGTAAATCTCTGATTTAGTATAATTTACTACAAAGCCAGAGTACTCACCAACGTGTGTGATATCTCGTATAATAGGGTCCAAATTGATTTGCAGGTCTCTGACATAAAGTAATACATTTTCCACCTTCAGTGAAATTATCTCTAGTGGTCCCTTCAGCCGTATCCCTCGCTTCCCATGGTGTTCTCTAACTAAATTCGCCATTGGTTCAATGGCTAGGGTGAACAATAACGGAGATAGGGGACATCCCTGGCGGGTGCCTCTACCATGGACAAATTGTTTGGAGACTTGAGAGTTCACTAACACTCTGGCCACCTGTCGAGTATATCAAACACTTTAAATAAACGACGGATATTAAGAGTTGTTTATCTGCCAGGGATGAAGCCGGCCTGGTCCCCATGGACCAGGTACTGCATCAGTGGGAGCAAGCGGTTTGCCAGTGCTTTCGCATACATTTTAGTATCAACATTAGAAACACCCCGACGATATTTCGATCCATCCATTTACTATCCCCCTGTGCACCCAGGGCACAATCAACTTGCATAGATCTACTCTCGCAGCGCACTATTCGGGCCAGTGTCCTCCCTGGCTGGTCCCCATCTCAATGTTTCCTAACGACTATCAGCTGAGAGAAATACCTGTTTTCCTACAGTGCATGATCTCAGAACTGTTCCAGGATAGTGCGTATACCTGCCTGCAGTTCCGGGGTAGGCGCTGCAGGGTACGCACTCTCTAGCACCTTCAATTTGTCTTCACATGTCTGCAGGTCTCCCCGGATAATTTTAACGACCCCAAATTCTCTCGAAATTGCTATCACTCTAATGAACACCTTAAACGCTTGCCACCTTGTGCAGCGTGATGTAGCGCCCGCGGTATTACAGAGGAAGAAGGTGTTTATATCTGTTTCTATATCAGTCTTAAACACTTTGTCATGTAGCACTTCCAATTAAAATTTCCACACCCTGCACTGGGCAGCTCTCCTGCCCACCACCAGGTGTACCACTATGGGGGAATGATCCGACAGTGTACGCAGGAGAATATCCCCAGCTACATCCTTTCCCATGAGCGATTATGAAAGCAAGAAGACATCGATACGCAATGCCATATTATGTATTGAGCAATTAAAGGGGTAGTCACAGTTCTGACGTTGCGACAGGCGCCATACATCCCGGGCAGCTAATACATCCATTTGGCCCTGTAAGGAAAGTTCAGCCCTAGACAGGGGTTAGGAGCCGTACCCATCCTGTCCATAGTGTGGTCCAGGATGTAGATATAATCCCTGCAACTTTGGTGTAGAACTGAGGGGAGTCTAGGTTCAACCCGTATGTTTTAACTAGCTGCATCTCCATGCCTTTGAGGACGCCATGTACAATCACGTACCGGCCTTCCAGATCAATATGCACATTTCTCCCCGTAAATTTAAGCGATTTATGAATGAGGGTCAAAAACCCAGGCACTGGGTAGAGTAGGAGGTGAAGTACCTATTTTCCCCCCATGATGGCGCCATGCTCCCACACACCCCAACCGTGGCATGTGTTTCCTGGAGGAACAAGACATTTGGCCTCATTATAAGTATGGTGGTACGGTAACAACGGTGCCGGTAGCGCTACCGGCACCGTTGCTACCGTACCGCCATACTACAAGCTGTGCTCGCGGGTGCCTGTCAACCCGCCAGGTCTGCCCTGGCGGGCAGAGCTGCACCCGCGAGCACAGCAAGTCGGAAGCACCGGCACCGTTGTAAAAGGTGCCGGTGCATCCAACGTCCCCATTCCCATTGAGCCCTAGGGGCTCAAATGGGAATGGGGATGTACCGGTTCCGGCAGCTGCGAAAGGGCAATTACCGGGTCCGGTGGGGCCAGAATACCCCGGTAATTGCCCATTCGTGGGTGCTGGACCCGGTTGCGAGTTTGGAGGTAGCCTTACCGGTTTTACCAGCAAGGCTACCTCCAACCTTGTAATGAGGCCCATTCATGTTGTGCCTATTAACATATGCCATCATTTCTCTCGTTTTGGAGTAGTTCCTCATGCCACGCATGATCCAGCTTATCACATTAGTCGACATCATCTTACCCTGTAGTCATGCCCCACCCCAGGTGCATCAGCCCCACGGGCACACACTGCAGAGACCCCGCATGCCGTACCATAGCATTATGTACCTCAGTCTGCCAAGACATTTTTGAAACTTTTTTTCACCCCCCCCCCAAATTATTCTCCCCAGGTTAATCCAGGGCATTGTCTTCCCAACAACTCCACCTTCCACAGGGCCTGAAACCCGCAGCAACACCAGAGGTATTATTCAAACTGTTCACAGTGCCAGAGATCTCAGTGGATGCATGCGTTTATTGCTCCATGCACCAGAGCACCAGCAGATTCGCTTACACCCAACTGGCCACAGAGCGAGCTGGGAAGAATAGAAGAAAGGTGAATGAGGTGCCACATACCGGCTGCTCGGATCTCACAGGTCCTTAGTCTGCTCCAGCAGGCAATCAGAACGGCCTGTTTCGGCAGCAGGAGGCTGCCATGGCGCTCGTCAATGGGGCAGCCCAACTCGACCCAGCCCTCCACAGGTCCTCCGGGGCGAGCACCGCCCAGCGTGGCAGCCCCCACTTGGGACAGGATATATCACCATGGTGCCACTCAGGGCGGGTCCCGGGCCGCTGCTGCCAGTGCCGCCTGACGCAATCCTCTCCACAGGATATTGCTGCCGGCACCAGTCAGCAGGAGATCAAACTGCCGACAAACCGGAGAGCAGAAAGCGGCTAACACGTTCCTTTCTGTAACTTTTATCAGGAGTTCTGTGCCACAGAACGGAGCTTCAGAGCTAAGCAGCCATCTTACTTGGCTGTTCTGCAGCGCCCCCCACTTATGGGATTATTCAAATCACTCATAAAATAATAACCTAATTACATAGAAATGTAATAACAGTAAAAATAATCAAAGGTACAAGAAAACCTAGAATAAAGCAAAGGGGTAGTGCAATGAAACTGCAGTGTGGCAGTGGGTCTGTGGTGTTTCCCCTTTAAGTTGCACGCCGCCACGTGCATTATAAATAAAGGGGGCGTTCCTGGCCGCGATAGTGCGACCGGGAAGCCCGATGCAAGCAGACGTGTCTGTGTGAGTCTGTTCGTAGTTGGGGGCTTATGGGTATCGCGAATGGGGGTCATGATACACTCCCAACAGTGGCGACGAGGTTGGTGTTATGCCTGGGCCCGGCGGTGAAAGTAGCTTCAATTTTTTTTCTTGGAACAGGGATCTTTGAAGATTTTCGTTTCATGCTGTAGGCCATGCATCAACCACGCGGCAGGCGGCCATCTTGGATTTTGGGACGTGGACACTCACTGAGCTACAGTTCGGCCAGTGAGAGGCATCCAGGCCCAATTTTTGGACAAACTGATTTCAGGCAGTTATACCTGCACATCCATGCCCGGATTTTGGATTTGTTCTTATTTCTGGGCCTCCTACGTCGAGTGAAGGCGAGGTGAAGGGCTGAAATGGCTGGGCCTGCTTAGCCCAAATCCTCCCTGGCTCAATTTTTGGGATCTCTGTGCCTGCCCACTGCATTGCTGCAGCTGTGGACTTCCATAGTCATCGTACTCTTCATCATCATAAAAGTGGGTGTGGAGTACTGCCACTCATCATCTTCATCATTATCAACACCAGGTTTGGACTCGTGTTGCCTGGGTGTGTCTAGACTGGTGGCAATTGGTTCCCAGGAGGGGACTGGACTGTGGTTGTGGGGGTGAGTTGCAGCCCCCAAAGCCACGCTGGGGGTGCCTGTGCGCTCTAACCCATGAATGTGCCTGGTGACCAGGACGGTGGGCAGCCTGCAGACCTGCAGCAACCTCAAGGGCAGCCATAACCTCAAGCTCCACCAGTGGCGCAACCAGCTGTACAGCAGCCCCTGCAGCAGCCTCAAGTGCAGCCACAGCTTCAAGCGCAGCCTCAAGCGCCGCAGTTGCCTCAAGCTCCACAAGTGGCGCAACCAGTTATACAGCAGCCCCCTCCAGCCATGGCGCAGATGCGGGCTCCGGCGGCCCTGCAGCCCATCCCGGAGTTTGATGTCTCGGGCCCACCATCCAGCCTGGGGCCCAGATGGAAAAGGTGGGTGGACCGTCTAGATATGTACTTTAGGGCAACAATGGAAACAGACGAGGACAGCAGGCTTGCCACTATGCTGTATGTGGCTGGACCTGCGGTGCAGGACATTTTTGAATCGCTCCACACAGCTGATGGCACCTATGCGGCTGCAAAGACTGCTCTTCAGGCTCATTTCTTGCCCCTTGCCAATGCCGACTATGAGAGGTTTGCGATGTTGTTGGCTCGGCAGAAGGAGGAGGAGACGTTAGACACCTTTTATGGCCGCCTCAAACGCCTATCTATTGCATGTGCATGGGGTGATGCAGAAGACATGATCAGGACTATGCTCATTCAGGCATGCTCATCTGGTAAATTGTGACTGCAGGTGTTGAGGGAACCAGGTATCACGCTTGCTCGTATCCTCGAGCTAGGACGCTGCCATGAGGTGTTCGAAGCACGGGTGTCCAGGATGTAGGCTGGATCGCGCCCAGTGAAGACTGAGGAGGTGTGTGCCATGTGGCGGGGTAGCAGAGGTGACAGAAGACCTGGATCTGGCCTCCGTGACAGGGACTGAAGAGCCAGTGAGTCGTGCCAGAAGTGCAGATACGACTTACCCCACCCTGCCGAATGTCCGGCGGCTGGAAGAACTTGCGGGAGATGTGGTCTCGCGAATCACTATTCCCGGGTGTGTAAGGCAGCCCTGCCTGTGATGGTACCCAGAGGCCCGGTTCGGTCCAGGTTCCTTCATCAGAATTGCCCCCCAAATGTGGCCCAGGTCAACCAGGGCGAGGAGGGTGCCCCAGCGGAAGAGGAGGAAGAAGAGGAGGAAGAGAACATATTTTTTTGTGTTGACTGTGGGGGTCCTCAAGTCAAAGAACAGACGCCAGCCGAGGTGTGTGGTGGAGGTCAACAAGTCACCGGTCCCAGTACTCGTAGACACGGATGCCTCGGTCAGTGTGATGGCCTGTGGACACTACGACGCTATGGACACGCCTCCCAGATTGGTCAGCCCGAAGGCCCACATCTTTGCTTTTGGGGGCTCGGAACCCATTCCCCTGGATGGTGCCTTTGTAGTGAGAGTGGAACATGATGGCTCACAAATCACTGCCCGTTTCTACGTCACGCCTGTGAGCACGAATACTCGCCTGAGTTGCGCTGCAGCAGAGGCCCTCGGTATTGTCAGCTTTGCCTATTCCGTGTATCTCGAATACATCAATGATCTCCTGGACAAATATTCAACTCTGTTCCACGGAATTGGGCAAATGACTGGTGACCCGGTGAGGCTGCACATCGACAAATCGGTGCAGCCCACAGCCCTGAAACATCAGAGGGTACCTTTTCATCTTCGGGAGCAGGTGGACAAAGAGTTGGACAATCTCGTAAACTTAGAAATCATAAAGAAGGTGGAGGGTCTGACTCCGTGGGTGTCCCCAATTGGCGTGGCAAGAAAGCCTAAGTAGCCTGACTCTGTCCGCATATGTTTCGACATGAGGCTACCCAACAAAGTCATCAAGCGGGAGAGACATCCTACCCCAACTATCAATGACATCATTGCGGAGGTGCAGGGTGCTCGGTTTTTCTCCAAACTGGACCTCCGGGCCGGCTATCATCAGGTCGTTCTACACCCGGAGTCGAGATACATAACCACGTTCTCCACCCACCGCGGACTCTACCGCTATAAGAGACTCAGTTTTGGCGTATCATCGGCGGCGGAGGTGTTTCAGAACATCATCCGAGGAGCCCTCGCTGAGCTGGAGGGCGTTATAAACATTAGTGATGATATCCTAGTGTTTGCCAGAACTGAGATGGATCACCTGCGCAAGCTGGCAAGGACTTTCAAAAGGTTACAATCACTCAGCCTCACGCTCCATAGGGAGAAATGTGAATTCCTGCACCCATCCATTGAATTCTTTGGCTTCGTTTTCAAGGAGGGAGGGGTGTCACCAGATCCAAGAAAGGTTCAGGACATTAAGAAGGCCCAACCGCCTAAGTCAGTGTCGGATGTGAGGAGTTTTCTTGGCATGGTAACCTACTGTGGACGTTTCATCCAGAACCTGGTCTCAAAATCTGAGCCCCTGAGGGCCCTTATGAAGAAGCAAACCACCTGGCAGTGGGACCCCTTCGAGCAGGCAGCCTTTGACGATATTAAGAGTGCACTCACGGCCCAAGACACCATGGCGCTCTTTGACCCCACCCTGCCCTCAGAAATCATTGTGGATGCCAGCCCATTTGGCCTGGGGGCCGTGTTAACACATGTCGATCGGGATGGCGGTGTCCGCCCAGTGGCTTACGCCAGCAAGGCGCAGTCCGACACCGAACAGCGATACTCACAAATGAAACGTGAGGCTTTGGCAGTGCAATGGAGCTGCCGGCACTTCAGACTCTATGTCCTGGGGCACCCGGTGACTGTTGTAACGGACCACAAGGCCCTGCTTCCCATTCTGCCAGGGTCCTCATCCAAACACCGGCGAGGATAGAGCGACAGATGCTCGCCCTCCTGGAATACGGGGTCACTCTCGTGTATTGGCCAGGAGTGAACAATGCAGCAGACTAATAGTCCAGGCATCCAGGCGTGACCGGAGGGGAGGAACAGGACACCTGTGCCGAGGAGGCAGACGATCACGTTCACATGGTGGTGGAAGCGGCTACCCTCAATGCCATGCCACTTGAGGATCTGGAGGCAGCGGCAGCGAGTGATGAGTGTTTCAAAATCCTGAAACACGCCATGCAGCAGGGTTCTTGGAAGACGGTGCTGGAGTCCCTGGATGGGCCCACACAAGATGCCAAGACAGGGCTAGAGCAATTGTGGAAGGTGCGGGAAGAGTTGTCGTTCTCGGCTTCCGGTCTCCTGCTGAGAGGCAACCGCATAGTAGGGCCCCAGTCAAAGATCAAGGAAGTGATTACTCTGGCCCACCATGGACACCAAGGCGCAGCGAAGACCAAGGCCCGGCTGTGCCTCAAGGTGTGGTTCCCAGAGTTGGAGCGAAAGGTTGACGATTTTGTTGCTGCCTCCTGTCGGGTGTCAGGCGGCGTCCCTGCTGCAAAGAGAGCCGGCGATTGAGGTCATGCCCCGAGGTACGAGGCCTTGAGAAGTGGTACATGCAGACTTTGGTTCCACCACGCTGGGCACCCACTTCCTGGTCATCGTGGACGAGTACTCTCGGTATCCGGAGATGGAGTTTGTGGACTCAGTGGCCTTTGAGCATGTGGTGGTGGCCATCGAGAAGGTGTTCGCTGCCCACGGATTCCCCCACACCCTGTGCTCTGACAACGGGGCGCTATTCCAAAGTGAGCAGTTCTCGGAGCTGATGGATGGGTATGGGGTACAGCACAGGAAGATCACCCCACTCTGGCCGCAGGCGAATGGCGAAGCAGAGAGACTGATGTGGAAACTGAACAAGACGTTCAGGATAGCCCAGGGCCAGGGACAGTGCCTGCAGCGGGCCCTTTACGAATTCTTGCGTGTGTATCGCACCACCCCCCATGCATCCACTGGAGTGGCGCCGGATGAAGCCCTGTTCAGGCGGTGCCTCCGAGGGCTGCTGCCAGAGGTGGGGGAGAAGGATCCCGGGGTTATTGATGATCAGCAGGTGGAGATGGATCACCGGCTGCGGACCGAAAAGGAGAATGCCAGGAGAGGACTTCGCCCACAGCGTCTGGAGCCGGGAGATGAGGTGCTTATCAGGAACAGACACCCCCATGGAAAACTCTCTCTTCCTTACGAACCTGAGCCACTTGGTGTGGTGGCTGTCAAGGGGTCCATGGTGACAGCCTCGGACGTGCGGTCGGCTGTCACCCGGAATGTGAGCTTCTTTAAGAAGCTAGGGGACCCCAGAACTGAGCCTCCCCTCAAACCAGACCGGATGGAAATGCCTGACGACGGGGGAGCCCAACCCTCCATGCCCACGTCCCCTGCCCGGGGGGTGCCACCGGATGGACTACCCGTGCCAGAGGTAAGCGGGAGGTACCCCCAGAGGCATGGGCGAGGGAAACCTGCCTACCTCAGCGATTACATATTGGGACATGTTTCATGAGTGGCCCGCAGGCTCATAATGTTAGTTAAGGGGATCCAGGGTGGCTGTGAATAAAGGAGTGTGTGGGGGTTTGATGTTTATGTTGAAATGTTATTTTGTGATTGTGTAGGCTAGCCAAGCATTGTTGTTTGTCCTCATGGAAAAGGAGGAGTGTGGCGTTGCCCCTTTACGGGACGCGCACACGGCAGCATGATATTGCACGCCGCCGTGTGCATTATAAATAAAGGGGCATACCCGGCCGTGATAGTGCGACCGTGAAGCCCGATGAGAGCAGACGTGTCTGTGTGAATCTGTTCGTAGTTGGGGGCTTACGGGCATCGCAAGTGGGGGTCATGATACACTCCCAACAGGGTCCACCACCATATGATAAGTTTGTCTGGTGCAATTTAGGAACTCTCAGAGGCCAGTATGTCTCCCAGTGGAATGAAGGTCCAGGATAGGATGCAATGGAGCTTGCCATTACCCAAAGACATGTGATTTTCCTGCTTGCCTGTGGGTCCAGATTGTTAAATGTACTCCGTGGTGAAGCGGATGTCATCCAATCACCCAGCCGTTTACTTAATGCTGAACAACGCAATTGAAAGATTAAGAGAGGCGATGATTCTCAAAAAGCGCCATTCAGACTGGGACAAGCCACGCCCCCAACCAGATAGCATTGGAAAATGAATGTAATGCTACATGGAAAATGGTGCAGGGATGTGCGTTGACACCACGCACAACAGGTTCTAGCGGTACTACTTTGCTCTGTCCAATGTGTGACTTCCAGACTTCAGATAAAACATGTGAAAGTCCATGAACTGTACTAATTACAGTAAACAGGAAAATCTTCTTATTGCGACCAACGAAATTCCTCATAAAGGTAGGAAAAAGAAAATGCAGTTTCCAGTATTTTGATTTGAACAAGGCACAAAGGGCTGCCGACCCATTTGATTTAAAATGTTAATTTTGTTTCAAATGGAATTTGATTTCATTTGCAAAATGGAAAGGTTTTCAAACCTCCAACTGAATAATGAGAATTGTACAGTGCATTTTCTTATCATGCCATCTCTGCAGTTTCTTTCTGTTCATCTTGGCTTCCTGATCCCTTTCTTTAACATCTAAATAAATAGAATCAGCATAACAAAGACCCATTCGCATTTACATGGCGAAACAAGTTGTACAAACAACAGGACAGCCCAGATTATTATTTCTGATTACATTAAAAAGTACGTTTTCATCTAATATGACAAGGTGATGTGCCTGGCGCAGACTGTGAATGAGTCGAAAATTGTTCAATTTTATCTAATTTCGCATTGTTCGGTAAAGGCTGCCATCTGCTACATAGATGGGAAAGTGCGACCACCCTCTTTCATCTCAGCACTCAACTAATTTTCTGCTTTTAACAGTCAACAATAGCTTAATTAGGCATAAGCTGGCACCTATGTCTGCTGTGCATGCATGATACTTCACTCTCATTTTGTGTGATTCTGTTCTGCTAGTCAGTTTAGCTTTTATATGTAACCTTGGTCATTTTGCCATTAGTAAATCTATTTTGTGACGTTTTTCCTCTGGGTGATTACCTTAAGAGGCCTAGATATGCTGGAAATATCCATTCGAGTGAATAAGAACCAGTGCTTAATTTGTAAGAAAATAAGTGCCAGGGCCCAAATATTTTCTAGCACGCCTGTTACACATTGGGGTGGGCAACTCCCCACCCACTGTTGACACTACCGACGGCTGCGCAATACTGTTTCAGCATATTTGTGGTTCAAGGTGCAAATCCCACAGGTTAAGTCAGGGGGATGGATCCACTGTGCGATTTACAGATATCAATCGACATAACGTATAAGCTGTCTCTTGAAATAAACTAAATGTTTAAGTGTTTCTTTAAAACACATCATCGTTAACATTTTGCTCTGATCCTATCAGTGGCAAGTGGAACATGTTAACCATCGATCCACAGAAAAAAAGAGCAAGCATGCTTTCCTCCTACGGTAAATGGATGGACAAATGCAGGCAAAATCATTACTTAACTGATGAGCTTGCCTATCAAACACTGCAGTAAGATTGCCTTATACAGCTTGCCACTTAAGTCAGGAACTCCTCTTCGATGTTGGCCTTTGCACTGACCTTGCCTTTGTGTTGGGGCTGCTGATTGGTGACAGTCCTGCTGTTGTCACCTATCCTGGTGGTTATTACAGTAGAAAATGTGCAGCAATGTCATGCAGGCTGTTAGGGAGAATTCTCCGACATGTGCTAATTCCCTCCACCTTAGAGACCCCCAGCAACTTTGCTGGATTTTGCGGACTTGATTTTTTTAACTTGGACAGAGTGTGACCCTTTTCCACACTCTCTCATATATTTTAATGTGATTTTCTACACTGTGTTTCTTTTGGTTATAGAGTCTAACAAACTCCATAGGCATCATCTTTTACAATTGTGTCACAAAGCACCTTCAGTGCAGTACCACAGGGAAGTCTTCCAGATTTCCCAAAGTTTAAATACCTTCTCTGGGATAAACTACTGCTTCCCAGAGCAGTAAAGTGAAATTGACTTTGTTTACCATTGTAACTTTCTAGACCCACCACACACAATCCTACAATAGAGTGCTTGAGGGGTTACTTAGTATCCCCTGCGTCTAGCTTCTTATGTAACATGTTTCATTTACCCTTTCCTCACTGAATGGCTGGTGGCAGTGGTTTTGTTTTGAACTACCGTGGTTTGCATTTACCGCGACTGTTCGCAGCCTGCGGTAAAGCAACCGCGGGAGCCATCTTTTTCAAAATGGCTCAAAGCCGTCTTTGATCAAATGGTCCCCGGTCTTCTGTTTTCACCATGTCTTTGTGGAAAGGTCCTTCTAGAGATTGTCTCTGCGCGCCAAACCAGGTTTGGTCTCTTTGTTCATTTCGTCATTGGCAGGGTTCCTGAGTGAAACCCGCCTCTGACTCCAGAGTGTCTGGGGTAGGCAGGAAGTGAGGGAGGTGCCCAAAACTCCATGTACTTAGTCTCCTAGGAGACCCAAATGCACTCTGTGGTGATTGGCTGGCTGTGCGGCAAGGACAGCCACCCTGCTGGGTGAGTGACAGCTAGGCTGTGATGAATGGGAGAGAACTGAATAAAAGGCAAGTCTTTTGGCTTAGAAGGCAGAGTCGACCACTGGACGAAGGAACCGAAGAAGAGCTTGAAGAGGATGCCTGCTGCAACTCCTGCACCATTGGTTTGCCCGGTGAAGCCCTGCTGCAGTGCCAACTTGCCAAGTTCACATCGACAGAGAAGCCCCTGCAAGGACGACTTCTCCCTTTGAGTTGGTGGGACCAATCAACTCCAAAGTAAGCCACCTGGACATCCTTCTCAGAGCTGGTTGAATTTCCACAGAGTTGCTGCTGGAAACTGTAGAACCAGGGAGGGGAACACCAGATTGTGTGCATTGCTTTTAAGCTGGCCTAGAACTTTTGGAAGATCTTCCAGACTCCCAAGAAGCGGGACTGACCAAGCCTGAGCCCCCTCAACAGAGTGCGGGACCCCAGAAACAAGGAAAAGTCCACCTCAACAGCCAGGAACCGCATTGTTGCTATTTGCGGTGGTCACAAGGAGCTGAAACGTGAAACAGCCACTGAAAGTGAAGTTGCCGGTTGGCAGGTTTTGCCAGTCCCAGTGCATTCTAGGAGTCTCCCGACGTCCTCCCTCTTGTCCCCACGACTGAAGCCCAGGAACAGTGAGACCTGGAGAGCTGCACAGGAACAGAAGTCATCAGCTGCATCTTTTCTTCATTGCTAAGGTACTGTAAAACAAGTCTAAGAGAACTTACCTCTTACTGTGGAAGTGCTTGTAACTTCTGCGACTCACAAGTCTAATCAGCTTGTGGCCCTACATTTGATTCTTCTTTTTATCAAAGACTCCTAAGAACTTGTTTAAAGACTTTTGAATTTACTTACCTGAAGTGCTGCATCCTATACATGGACTTTTGCCCATTGACTTTGGCTTAGCCCATTGAATTGTATGACTCTTCTAAGAGGATCTGAAAGTATTTGCCCTGCTTAAGAATATTGGTGATCTCTTGTGTTCTAATAACCTTTGCCTTTTACCAACTTTTAAGAGTGTTCTGAATGCCATCAGTAAGATATTAATGTCCCCAGCACCCTTGTTACCGAAGTCACCTGTGGGTGTAGGTTGTGTCTGTGGGCCATCCTAAAAGGGTCTTGTCTGATTCAGAAGTTCAGAGTGTACAGTATTGAAGTGTATTTGTGTGTTACTATTATATTGCTCCCTTCTAAAGAAGGCTTTATAACTGACTGATAAATAAAGTAATAATTGTTTATGGAAGACACCTTGAGTGTAATAATTTATTGAATACTTGTAACTGTGAATCTTTGTGTAACTCCACTACTGCTCACATTTCCCCTCTTGAGATAAGCCTGGCTGCTCAACACACTACCAAAACTGTGTAGTACAAGATTATACCAAAGGTTGGGTTGCCTATACCTGTAGTCATAGCTGTTTGTAGTGTTCCCAGAGGGTACTGCATTCATACTTTGCTTAACACAGGCTGAGTGGAGCACTGTGTGGGCATGGCCAGCATCGGTGCCGAGCATTGTCACCGTCCAACTCATTGTTATTCATGAAAATGTATACATTTCCCTGCCAACCTGGGTCCTCCGGTTCATTAATAACAATGAGCCAGCCCATGCAGAGACCTTGGCCAGTGCACACTGTAGGGCTTAAAATTAAGGTTCTATGAGCAGGAGCTAAAAGTAGCTCCTGGGTGTCAGGCATCACCCAGTAATCAGGAGCTATGGCTACGTAACCGGGAGCGGGTACACCAAGCACCAATTATTCTAACTTCTACATGAGATGCACAGTAACGTTTTGGCTATTATGTATGATCCATTATGTTTAACTGTATCCTCGATATGTCGTACTTCTCCTTTAATAACATGTTTAGACACTCAAAGTTATTGTCACATATGCATGTTTGCAAGGCACCACTTGGACTGGGGAGCCAAGTGTGGTTCCTGGTAGCTGTTGGTTTTAAGGTAGGCAGGCTCCCCTAGGGTGGAGGTAGGAGCTAAAGAGCTTGCAGCGATTCCGCACCCTTTACTGTTGTTGTTATATTACTATGACTGACTGACACTTAAAATAATAAAGTTGCCAAAAACACCACAACATACTCAAGCTGAAATCAGCAATAAGTGCAGGGGCTCAAACATAAATGCCAGGGCTGAGCCCTGCCAACTCCCCCCTGCCAACTCCCCACAAATTAAGCACTGAAAAGAACCCAAGCTCATACAGACATACAAGTTCCATTATGATAAAAAAAAATGTATTCCCAGGCAAAAGAAATGTGTTTGAGCAAGGACCCACAGAAATCGATTGTCTCACTTCTCTTATAGCTGATCAGAATGTCAAGAATAAACGGATTCCTTTCGTGTTAATGGAAACATGTCAGGAATGTGTCATGCTGATTAAGGACGCCACATTCAAAGAGGTTGGCAAGAGTGGCCGTTATCCATTCATATATTTAAAGATGTGGTAAGTAAGCATTGGAGACAAACCAGCCTTAGCCTGCCCAAATCAGTTGCGCATGTCTGGGCATGGGTTATGGTTAGTAATTACGTTCATAACTTTATCAAGAGTCTTGCTTTCCCTCTGCCCCAGGTGTGCCAGCCTGCACCCAGTGCCTTTATTAGCCTCTACACTCCAGTCTTTTGGGATGTGTCACCAGGCCTCATTCCTTAAAGATCAGCATGTTCACAGTCAGCGGAAATCGGACATTTCCGAAAGTTGATCACCAGACAATAGCACAAGGTGCATAACACCCAACCAAACTACCTGCAAAGCATGGCCATACTCAGTGGCACAGCTGTCCAGAAATGGAAATAGTGCCAACGTTGCCATGTCCGGAAATACCACCACGATAAATCAGTGGGAACCTAAGTTGAAAAGTAAGACTGGCAAAAGGCAGGCTAGTAGTCAGCTATAATACACACAGGTTCAGAAACACAACAAGCAGGGGAGGCAGGTTCAATACACATGACATTCCCACCCCCATAACACATCTAGCAACGCTTCAATGATTCAAAAGTAAAAATGACTATAACTGTACTCATATCATCAGCTGCTACTTGTCCATGGAGGGACACACGAAGAGACATCAACAGCCGAGCAGGTCGGTGGCTTGTAATCAACAGTGCCTGGTGCCGGAGTGGAGGGACTATTCCCCACTAATAGGCTGAGTAGTGTGGGTTCACTTTGCTGCTCTTACCAGATCCCTATCTAAGTAATAAATTACCGACAACTTATGTGTATGGAGAAATTGTAGGCCGTAGGCATTTTATTTTCTTACAGAAAATCCAACACAACAAAAATAATTACATCGCCATATGCTTTTGGGCACATTGTGTCCAGTTTCGAAGCAGCTCAAGGCTCCTTCTGAGTCCTTGTTATCCCTAAGCCTTCGTTCCTGGGCACATGCCGCCTACGACGTTTCTTGGACCGTGTACCGAAAGAGTACTCGGCGTTCCTTTCTTCTGCCTGTTCCTTCTTTTCTTGGACTGTGTACCAAAAGAGTACTCGGCGTTCTTACTTCCGCTTTGCTCCTTCTTTTGTACCGTGTACCGAGAGAGTACTCGGCGTCCTGGCTCCTGCTTGCGCCCCCACTTCTTCCGTTTCTCTTGTAGGGTGGGTTGGGTGGCAAAAGTTTTTCCTTCCCCTTCTCCAGGTACCAAGAGCCTACCCGAGAGAGGTGAGCTCTTACCTGGTTTGTGCCGCCTCTCCTTTACCCAGGCTTACTTATACCCCCCTGGCCTTTTGTTCCTTCCTGGTGGCAGCCGGGTTACCCCCTGACCTCTTGCTGTTACAATTCGCACCTTACCAGGTGCCGTTTCCTGCCCTTCCTGGGCTTTTGTTTCTTTTTGGCGCCATTCGGACACCCCTCCCTAGGCTTTCGCGCCGTTTTCCCCCCACCCAGCGGCTAAACTCCCAGACCCTCTATCGGCCCGCATTTCATGCGGCCCGGGGCCTCGGTCATAGGCTGAGTAGTGCGGGTTCACTTTGCTGCTCTTACCAGATCCCTACCTAAGTAATAAATTACAGACAACTTATGTGTATGGAGAAATTGTAGGCCGTAGGCATTTTATTTTCTTACAGAAAATCCAACACAACAAAAATAATTACATTGCCATATGCTTTTGGGCACATTGTGTCCAGTTCCGAAGCAGCTCAAGGCTCCTTCTGAGTCCTTGTTATCCCTGAGCCTTCGTTCCTGGGCACATGCCGCCACACCTGAGTGGGTGTTCCTTACGCCCGCTCAGGTCCCCCCCAAAAGCACCCTACCTACAGCCTAGTTCCTGGAGTGCCCTAAAAATGTTGTCGGAAAAAAAACCCACCCCATCTTGGTGAAACATGTCCGGGTTGTTCCGGTGTAAGCCATGTCTTATGAAATGCAGCCCTATACTCTTGCAGTACTTTTCTACTGATTTATTTAGTTTCTTTCTTGCTATCTCAATTGCGTGCCTCTTCTGTGTCCCATGCCAGATCCCTCTGGGTATTATCTCCGACATAAAAATCTCTGTTTTTCACCAGCTGCGGGCTATGCTATGCAGTGACTCACTCATATTCCTTTGCAATTTACCCCTGTTCGTACTCACCAGGTCGTTCCCCCCTAGATGTATAACCAGGTACTCGGGGGGGTTCCCTGAAACCTATCAGGTCTGATAGCCTGTCGTGGATGTCCTCCCAGTGCGTCCCCGGGAGACCCCACCATGACGCAATTGTGTTCCTGAAATGTAATCCTTGCTTCACCTCTTCCAGCCACCTGCCGGCCCGGGTCACGAAAGAGTGCCCCACTATCCATGCCGATTTGTAGTGTCCGACCTATGTGGAAACGGGGGAGATAAGTGCCATATCATTTCCGCCCTTATGTATTTCTGAAAACATTGTGACTTCCATCCCCCAATTCGTCTCACCCCCTTTGCTCCCAGGCCCCCCGCCCACGCAGAGGTTGCTGCCCCTATCCTGAAAGCGTGTGTCCCAAACTCGGCTGGATCCCATTCCGCTTTCGCCACCGCTTGTTTTAATACTACCTGAAACTGGAACCTACTGAGCGCGCTGCCGTCCCTATGGATCAATAACTGCCCGTCGACCTCTGGTCGCATATCTAAGAATTCCTTGGTGATGCATCTGGGACAGTGGTCCTTTTCTCTGATGCAATTGAGATCTATCGCTCTCCCCCTCCCCATTTGGTCTGTCTTAGATTTCCTTAGCATTATCGACATCCCCTTGATACCCATACTAACGTCCTTTCTTGCCAGGCCGTCTCCTGCCACCGCATTCCTGGCCACCAGTTCCCCTATTCTGAAAGACCCATAGTAAGCTAGCGCAAATGCTGCCCTGAACAGCGCGGTTTCGTACGTGCTGCTGCACGTGTCTTGTAGCACTTTCAGTAAAATTATCAACTTCCCAAAATTCACCGGCCTTCTGCTATCTGGTTTCTTCCCCTCTAACTTTGCCCACCCCCTCATAGCGTATTTTATCTTATCGCTGTCAGTCGGGTCCGGTATGCCCACCACTTTTGTGGTATATGCCACTGCCGCCAGGTGCGCTGCTGCCCAGCTTTTCTTTTTTCCTTTGGCAAATGCCCCTTCAAGAAATTCACAGATTTTTTCTGTTGAAATTTTTTCCACCTCTTTTACACCTGTTTCCAACAACACATCTTTTACATGCTTTTCGTACTGCTTACCCGTCTTGTATGTCAGGGCATTTCTGGTCAGCTTGTCGATGACCCTTTCTTTTCTCCGTTCTTCTCCCACCTCTTTTGAGTCGACCTTGAGGCCAACCGTGCTTTCCTTTCTAGTGCCTCCAATGGGACCCATGCCTTCCGCGGCGTGGGCATTCTTTCCTTCTCGGCGTCGGTTCTCTGCTCCCTGAATTTCTCCCACTGAAAGCGAGAGATTGCATCAGCCACCACATTTTCTTCCTCTGCGATATGCCTCGCCTTTATGCATGTATTCATTTTTAGGCTTTCCAGCGTGATCGCCCTCATCAATTCCAATACTATACTGCATGACGCACTTCCCTTGTTTAACACATGCACCACCGCCATGTTATCTGACCATGCCGGCAACTCCTTGTTCTCTAGCTCTTCTCCCCATGCGCATAACGCGACCCATATCGGGAAGAGCTCCAGCAGCATTATGTTCTTTGTTCATTCCGCCACTTGCCATGATTTTGGCCACTTGTCTGCACACCATTTTTCCCCCAGTATTGCGCCAAAACCAAAGCCACCGGCTGCGTCAGTGAACAACACCCTTTTACCTTCCTTGTTCACTGGTGAGCGCCATATTACTGCCCCCTTGAAGTTTTTCAGAAAGTCTGCCCATACTTCCAGGTCTCTCTTGATTCCTCCTCCTAGCCTGACCCTGTGGTGCCCTTTGGTAGCACCTCTTGTTTTCAGCTCGATCCTTCTCTGGAACACCTTCCCCTGAGATATGACTCTTACTGCGAAGTTCAGTTTCCCTGCCAGCGCTTGCAATTCCCTCACTGTTGCTTTGTTTCTTCCTTGTAGTTCCTTTATTGTCTGTAGCAGCTCCACCACTTTGTCCTCCGGGATCCAACACCTCCCCTTGTTCGAGTCGATCTCTATCCCTAGGAATTGGATAACCTGTGTTGGCCCCATCGTTTTCTCCTTCACTAGAGGAATACCCCACTTGCTCGTTATTTCTACGAACTTGTCCAGGGTTGCCCTGCACCTATCCGCACCTTTGGGGCCGACAAATAAAAAATCGTCTAGGTAATGCACCATCATGGACTCCCTCATTTCCTGCGCCACTGTCCATTGTAAGAATGAACTCACCCTCTCGAAATATGCGCATGAGATGGCACACCCCATTGGAAGGCATTTGTCGTTGAAGTATTCCCCCTCCCAATGCATACATAGCCATCTTTGTGATCTGCTGTTGACTGGCAACAGGCGAAATGCCGATTTAATGTCTGCTTCCGAAATCCATGCCCCTTCCCCTGATTTTCTGACCAATTCCACTGCCTCCTCGAAGTCTGAATATGCTACTGTCGCTTTGCTCTGAGCGATGCCGTCGTTCACCGAGGCACCCGGAGGGTAGGACAGGTGGTGTATCAACCTGTATTCCCCCTCCTCTTTTTTCGGCACCAGCCCTAGCGGGGAGCATAAGAATTCTTCGAATGGTAGGGCCGTGAATGGGCCCTCCACCCTCCCCAGTTCTACTTCCTTCCTGATCTTACTGGTCACTATCTCCCTGTTTTCGATTGCTGATTTTAGATTCCTAGGAATGTCTTGTGCTCCTTGCCCGGTAAACGGGATGCTGAACCCTTCTCTAAAGCCTTGTCTGATTTGTTCTGCCGCTTCTTGGTCGGGGTATTTCCGGAGCCACCTTTCCATCTTCTCGATTTTCACCGGCATGGCCCCTTTCCTGCCCCAGTTTTTATTTCCGCGTCTCTTCTCTTCTGCCGCTTGGAGCTGCGGCCCTTGTGCACTTGGAACTGCTGTGGTCACCCTTGCATCTCTCGCACTTGTGGCTGAATTTGCACTTCCATCCCCAGCTGCATGGTACTCCTTTTTCAAAGCTTCTGCATTGCCCTGGTTCCGCTCGAGCCGTCCCCATGCTCCCACTGCCCCCACCCTGTGTTGTCGGGGGCAGGCTGCTCTGCCATCCTCTCTGTGGCCCGTAATTTCTGCTCCGAAAACTCTGGTCTCTATTCCTGTCATAGCTGGAGTCGTACCTTCTGCCACTCAATCTATAATCTGTTTTGTAATCGTTCTGCCAGTACTGCCTTCTCTGCTGTCCCCCTGTGCTCCGCTCCTTGGAATCCCATTTTTCCTTTAGCACGTTAAAAATGTAGAGGTTCAAGTTTTCTTCGTCCCAGCCCATATGCGGAAAGCAGTCCATCTCCTTTCTGAACTCATGGTCATACTCCAGCCATGCGTCCTCTCCAAATGCTGCGTGGACCTTCAGCACCCTCTGTTGATATGCCACTAACGCTACCCCGTGTGAGGTGGGACCCTCGTGTGTGCGTTGCCCCTTTTAAGGGGATGTGTTTCTCTGTATGTGTATCGCCCTTTTAAGATGGGCCATGACTGCGTCATGGCCCAAGCTAATAAAAGGAGCCCCTGCAGGCACGTGAGACAGAATGGCTGCAGACTCCATAAGAGGTTGGTCTGAGTCCGTGTCTCATTACTGATGTAGGCTGCAGGCCTACACGTGGAGGCACAGGCCTGCAGGTCCTGTTGCCATGGGACCCCTTCGCCAGGACGGTGGCTTGGTCCGCATGGTCAGCAGCCTGGCAGGCTCTGCCCCCACCCCGATGGCGCTGGTGTCACATAGTGCCACGGGGCCTGCCGGATGGACATGGCAGGCCCAAACTCCCACAGGCGCTGGGCCTGTTTGGTGCTGTGAGGAAGCAGCACCCCGGGGGCGCCTGCCGGATGGACATGGCCTGCGACCCCCAACATTGGCGACGAGGAAGTCGTCTCTCTGAAAAGGTGAGAGAGAGAGGACTACGAGCCCACTAAGTGCCAGCAATCTTGACGTTCCTCCGGAGCACGGCACCCGGCCCCCACCGCAGTCAGGATTGACCCGCGCCCCACCGCACCTATTACGGTGATGGCCCGGGCCACCCTGCGCTGGGGTGCATCCTGCGGTGCCCCGCCGAAAAGGAGGAAAGAAGTGGAGCGGCCACAGCCGCAAAGAGAGTGTCGGCTCTTCGGGGGAGAAAGTGATGCTTCCGTTTACCCCTGCGGCATCCGCCGCAAAACGAAGGAGGAAGGGCCCCTATGTGTGAAGTGCGGTATCGGCCGCACATTGATGGAGGCGGCGTCATGGAGAGGCCGCGTGTGTTTCCCGTCCCCCCACCAGATCTGTAGAGACTGCCCCGCGGTCTCCGCCGAAACTGGAATACGCGGGTCATCACCCGCGAAGGGAGGAGGTATGCCGCCCCTCCCCCAGGAAGAAGAAAGTGCCGGCAGTCAAAACTGCACCGAGGCACCCAAGTGGCGTGTTCGCCACGAAGAAGAAGGAGCGGCATCGGCGCTTCCAGGAGCAGAGCCTGCCATGTCTGTGATTGTTCCCCAGCCGTGGCCCTCTGAAAGGGGTGCTCGTGCGGCCGGATGACAACTGCCCATAGCCCCGATGCAGCATCCACCGGGACTGCGAATAGAAAGAGAGATGCCCCCGTGGGGAACAAGAAGAGAAGCAGTGCGCCCGTCCCAACTGAGGCCTGAAACATGGAGGGGAGTGACTGCCACCAACCCCCACCCACCCCCGCCTAAAGCTGGCCCCGTGGGGAGCAGAAGTGCCCGCGGCGTCGGCCGCGAAGGGGAGGCGCTGCCCCTCCCCCGTCCGGGATCGAGAGAGGTGCGGCTCCCAGGAGGGAAGGAGCGGCATCCGCCGAAATGGGTGGATGTGCCCTGCATGCCTCAGCCCCGGCCGCGGCCCTCTGAAAGGAGGGTGCTCGTGCCGCTGGGGGTGGAGCATGCCTGCCCCCCACCACAGTAAAGGATACTGTGCTACCAAGGGGAACGAGATGAGCGGCTGCAGCCGCGGATGGTGTCAGGCTTTCCAGGAGCACGCCCACTACCATTAAAGAACTGTTGCCCCCCCTTTTCCCAATGGAGTCATGCCGAGCGGCATCCACCGCGAAGAGATGGGCTGTGCCCCCCAGAAGAACCGGATTGCCCGCTGCCCCATGAAAGAACATGGGACCTCCTGCCGGAGTGGAAGTCTTGTGCTGCCCGGGGGTGGAGTAATTGAGCGGCCGATGCCGCCGGCAGAAAAGAGAGTTGGTGAGCGGCATCCGCCGCGAAAAGAGTAAAGCTCGCTTGCAGGCCTGCCTGGCTGCAGACCCCGGCATTGAGGGGGGCGTGTGGGGCCTGGGAGGCAGACTGCATGCAAACCCCGGCAGCCAAGGGTGCCCCCGCCCTTGCAGGCGGCAGCAGTGTTTGCTATTGTGCCACTGCCGGAGCCCCGCAAAGATCCCCGGGCCCGGCAGTGATATCAAGAGAGGTGCTCCGGCTGGAGCAGTAAGAATGAAAGAAGCGTGCTCCCTGCTGTAGTGGCAATGAAGAAAGTATGGCCCTCTGAAAGCAAGCCAGGCCATGGGGGGCAGGCCACCTAGGGACGTGCTCCGAGCAAAGGGCAGAGGTGTGCCCTCCCCTGCCTGGGGGCGAGGGGAGACGTTGAGGGGGTCTCATTGGTTGGGCAGCAGTGCTCCACTACCACACGCATCCTGGACAAACCAATGCCCGCCTGGGCACTTTTTCTCACAAGTGACCCACCACGGTGCCACGGAGGACAGCCACCCTGACTGCCTGCTTTATTAGGTGACCCCCACCACCGATCCACTGCAATCACCCTACCTGCCACTCGCCTAGAAAGTGATGACGTGCTCCAGTCGGGAGCAGTACAGCGAGAGCAAGTGTGATCCACAGGCACCAACAGGGAGGGCAGGTAGGGATGAATCCGATCCATCCAAGGGATATAAGCAAGCACCTATTCCACGTCAACACATGCCACAGTGCAGAGTCAATGCACCATATCACAACTCCAAGACCAGGGTACCGGAGCGCACTGCACTCTGCGCATCTACACATCATTACCAGTACACTGCCCACCATGCTGCACGCGATGGACAATGACTCTGCACACCAAAGACTGCCCTCTGAAGTTGTGGTATGGCAGTGACCGGGCACCGACAACGGGATCACCGCGGCCGACGTGGGACCCTCGCCCTCATTCCTCTCAAGGTTCACCGCCATCAGCACTTTTGCACTCTATGTGATGCTCACCCCACCAAAACGAATGAGCAAGTGGTGCTGCCTGCGCAGGGCTGAATAAAGTGAGTGGCCCCAACGCCAAGGAGGCAGCGCTGGGCACGGCCAGGTGATCCGAGGGGGTGACGCCCGCCACGCACTGGGGACGCCAATCCGGCCCGGTATTACCAGTCAGCCAAGGGCTGGTGTTCTGTAACAGCAAAGAGAAGGCCTACCACCACAGAATCGGGCCTCTCCTGGCACGGGCCCCATCGGCACACAGGCCTTACTGCCGGCCCTGGTGGTCGCCCAAACCGCCTGGCACTAATGACACCGGGCACGCAATGCCATAGAAGGGACAAGCTCAATGGGACTTGGGGGAGATACCTGCCGGACCCCTGAGTTCAGTCGACACCTTGGATGTGGCCAATTGACCAGGCAGCCTTGGGCCCTAAAACCAAGAATCAGTGCGTCAGTCGAGAAAGGGGTTGCAGCTCATCAGGAATGCTTGTGCGCCCCTTTGTGCACCGGGAGGAGAAAGATGTGCCAGATTGGGGGAGCATCGTCAACAAAAATGGGTCAGTGATCCCATGTCACCCTGTGCTCGATCAATGAGACCGTGACCTGTCGACAGCACATGGAGCAGCCACAATGCCCTGTGACCGGCGTCTCACTACTTGGCTCTGAACATCGAGTAACTAAGCCGATGTGGCCCCTGGTACCCGCTAGGTGCGGCTTTGCCGGCTGTGAACTATATCATCAAGGGATCTGGACTCGGGAAGTGACTCCTGGGTGGACGCTGGTGGGAGATGGACTGGTTCCCTGCTGCCCCGCGATTGCTTAAAAAAAAAAAAAAAGGACTCAGTAATCTTGTGTCTTGATGCTGTGAACCTGCATAGTAACTACATGTTTTAAGTGGTCTCGGGTGAGGCTATGATCCCGCAGTCGCGGGGTGTGCATGTAATGCCGGCCGCCGCCCATGGCGTTTGTTTGTATGAGTTGTGGTGGAACTGCCTGTACTCCTCTGGCGGCTCAACTGCACCGAATGTCATCTGTTGAGTGTGTTTGGAACTGGGCTGATAGGTTAGGTCCTTCTTCGTGGGAGCACCATGACGTGGCTGGGGCATATCGTCTTAGTTGCCTACCCCACAAGCTCTCAACTGACTGGCATGTTATTGTTGTGTACCAGGCGGGATGCCTGTATGTTTCAGCACTGTTTGTTGTTTATTATGAAAAAGGAGGAGTGTGAGGTGGGTCCCTCGTGTGTGCGTTGCCCCTTTTAAGGGGATGTGTTTCTCTGTATGTGTATCGCCCTTTTAAGATGGGCCATGACTGCGTCATGGCCCAAGCTAATAAAAGGAGCCCCTGCAGGCACGTGAGACAGAACGGCTGCAGACTCCATAAGAGGTTGGTCTGAGTCCGTGTCTCATTACTGATGTAGGCTGCAGGCCTACACGTGGAGGCACAGGCCTTCAGGTCCTGTTGCCATGGGACCCCTTCGCCAGGACGGTGGCTTGGTCCGCATGGTCAGCAGCCTGGCAGGCTCTGCCCCCACCCCGATGGCGCTGGTGTCACATAGTGCCACGGGGCCTGCCGGATGGACATGGCAGGCCCCAAACTCCCACAGGCGCTGGGCCTGTTTGGTGCTGTGAGGAAGCAGCACCCCGGGGGCGCCTGCCGGATGGACATGGCCGGCGACCCCCAACACCCCGTCTCCGGGAATTTTTGTAATATGATTGTAGACATTATGGTGAAGGCCGACATCCAATTATCAAAGTTCCTTACTACTGGCCCCTTTTTTAGTAAGCTTTTTTCATCTTCTTTCATGTCTTCCAGTGCTACATTCATCCCCCTCTTTTGACAATCTAATAATGTAAATATATCGATCAATTCTTTTCTCCAGATTTTTTCCTTTACTTTGTCATTTATGTACCAGGCCATCGCCTTCATTGACCTGCCTTGTGCGTCTTTACCCATGGTTGGCCTGCCATACTTCGTCATGAGTGGCGCCTCATTTTCCACCGCTGCCACCGGCAGAGCTGCCCCCGGTGGTGTGGCCCCTGCCCCTATGTTCGGCCCTACCGGCACACCTTGCGGTGTCGATACAATTGGCGCTCCTTGGGGCACCGGGACCACTGGTGCCCCTTGTGGTGCCGGGACCGGGACTTCCCTGGGCTCATCTGGTGCCCCCTGTGGGGTAGGGACCGGGGCCTCTCTGGGTTCTGCCCCTGCCCCCCCCACCCCACTCTGCCTTTCCTTGCTCACCACTCCTCTCCATTTTACCCAAGCCTTTAGGTGATTCCTTTCTTCGTCCTCACTGCTTGATTCTTCTGATGAATTTCCCTGCCACTCTTCCCTGCTTTTCTTCCCCTGTCTGCTCTTCTTGTCGTTGGTTCTGGGCGACTTACCCGAAACCGTGACACAATTTTTTATCATTTTTACTATTTTATTCCCCACATTATTATTCACAGTACCTTTCTTTTCATCTTTCTTCTTTCTCTTGGTCGGTGTCTCCGTCTGATCCTCTGTTCTTTTCGATTCCGCTCTCCCCCTCTTCTGTCCTTGTGGTACTTCGTCTTCGCCTTCGCTGCTGCTGTGCTCTATGAACAGCAGAGGTGATGTTGCCTTCGCTCTTTCTTCTTTTTGCATTACTTCTAGCACCCATTGTGCTCCATATTCTTTCTCTGCCTTTCTTGCCCATTCTGAGAATTCTCGGGCCCTCTTCGCTCTTCCTTCCGCCATCCTTCTCGTCTGACTTCTGTCGTTCGTGCTTCCGTTTGGCAACTGCAAAAGTATCCTTCTCTCCCGCTCCGGTGTCGTTGTGGCCGCCACGGTAATCTCCACTTCTAGAGAGGTAGAAAACGCGTGAGCCCGCAAGAGCTCAGCTTCTAGAGAGGTAGAAAACGTGTGAGCCCGCAAGAGCAAACGTTTTTCCTTCCCCTTCTCCAGGTACCAAGAGCCTACCCGAGAGAGGTGAGCTCTTACCTGGTTTGTGCCGCCTCTCCTTTTCCCAGGCTTACTTATACCCCCCTGGCCTTTTGTTCCTTCCTGGGGGCAGCCGGGTTACCCCCTGACCTCTTGCTGTTACAATTCGCACCTTACCAGGTGCCGTTTCCTGCCCTTCCTGGGCTTTTGTTTCTTGTGGCGCCATTCGGATGCCCCTCCCTACGCTTTCGCGCCGTTTTCCCCCCACCCCGCGCCTAAACTCCCAGACCCTCTATCGTACTGCATTTCATGCGGCCCGGGGCCTGGGTCATGAGTACGAGTGACCAACCCAGACAGTCAACACGAGTCTCTGGGCGCTGGGGTGGGAATGGTCCTTTCTCCCTGTGAGACATGTTTTCACATTATGGGTTACATGCTGCATTTGGCAGTGGAAATGGATACATAGCCCTAAACATTCCACTCTTTTCTGTACGGTGAAAGCTAAATCAAATAAGCTGGCAATAATAGTGGGTTCTTTTACCAGACGAGAGGAAGAGGCAAAGACGAAGGCCAGTGTCAATAGGAGGGCATTGACACAGATTCTCGGCCACCAATCCAGTCCTAACCAAGGGCCCGATTCACAGAAGGGTTTTATAATGGTGCAACCCCATAGGAAAACGCTCCATGAATCAGGCCCAACGGGAAAAGAAACATTACAATTTGAAATCTGTAATTATGGGCGAAAGCAGAGGCTGAAATATTGAAGAAAAGATCACCCACTTCTTATGAAGGCAGGAGAGAGAAAAGCGTGTGACTGAAGTTAGCCACACGGCTCCAGTGTATGCGAATGTCGCCAGGAGTCCTAGAGAGGAATGAGACCTGTCAGGAGTTAGAGGGACAGATAAGAAAGCTGGAGGAAGAGGATTGACGTTTTTACAGAATGCGTTTCATTGGTTCCAAGCAGAACGCCCCGCATGTGCTATGGCGCCTACGTGCCCCCGCCCCACCCCCGTTACGCACCACGTACACTATACCTGACGTGTCACCACTCAAAAGGGGAGTAAGTTCCTGCTTCCGTGATTCATAAATAACAGCCCCACCTTCACCAGAGTTATTTCAAAGCAAGGATCTAACAAATACACTGAAGAAAATGCAAGTTGCAATAAAAGAGTTACAATTATTCTATGTAGAAAGGATGCTCCAAAACACATGGGTGGGTGGGTGCCACGATACCTGCAGTTTCCTGGGGCGCAGCTGGGCAGCACACTCATGGAGTTGTCAGCACAACACTAGTAGCAATCTGATTGGATTTAACTGAGTCTTGGCCAGGGAATAAGAGATGAGATCCGATAAATTGCAGCAATCTTAATTTGAATCTAGTGGTACAGACAAAAGCCCTTAGTATAAATGGACACAGAACCAGATCAAAGAAAAGAAATAAGTCCCTCGACACGTGTTTCTCCGCTTATTGGTTATAGTGGTTCCTCAGGAGGGTAACTGTCATAATTCTGACTTAATACATCATGATACTTCGTTCATTTGCAAAGATCATTTTGTTTTGAGCTTATAGGTGCAGAATGTTGCCTTGGTTTGTATGAATCTTGGAGATTGGGTATATTTCTTCCCCACTGGTTTCCTTTTAGGATCATGGTGAGTCTTGGCCAGGCACGTCATTTCACCAAAATACCAGGGGTAGCGGAAGTGCCATCACACGACTGTTGACCTCTGATGACATCACAAAAGTGATGTCATTTGAGCCAACCCCGAGGTGACATCACGGGAAGTGATGGCACACGTCCTATCACCCCTTGACAACACAGAACTGGCATCATATATCATTGTTCCTAAGTATGCTAGGAAAAATATGGTTAGGATATCACTGTAATATGATGTACATTTCATCCAAGAATGGATCACCATATTTATCGTTAATATCAGTGTGTATAGGCCCATATTACCAAATTACTGTGAATGCAAGCAGGCGCCAAGGCAAAATGATAATTATGTGCTATTATATAGCACTAATGTAGACACTCTCTTTATAGAACACATGTACATACAATATCACCAAACCTGTGCTGGTACTCATGTATCTACCTCAGAAGTATGAAAGGCTGACTTTGCCTTGCTGGGGTTCAAACCTGCAACCTGCATATCAGACACACATCACAGCACTGAATGCTCAACCCACTGAGCTATCTTACCAGCTGTAGTAAAATTAGCAATTAGATGCCTGAATATTCTCAAAGTCAGAAAGCAAATTACACTCTGTAGTGCATACAATTAAACTGGTAACTGTGAACAGCAGGCCAGTTCATCTGCAGCTATGGTGCAAATTTGACCACATGTCAAGCCTGCGTGGATCTACTTTTCAGGCTTCAGAGATTGGCAAACTACATACCATTGGAAGGGTTCATAACTGTCTATTAATGAATTTAGAGTAGCGCACGGAAAGCAGTGCACTCACACGGCATACCGTATGTTAGGCAGAATCATATGCAGTGCCCTTAGGGACCACTGCACACAATTAAGACTAAAAGTGGTAATAAAACGTCACCTTTGGTACAAGCCTGTGCTACAAAGTAAAGTGGTAGCAATGGCTGAGCAGCCAGACTTATCTCAAGAGCAGATGAGCAGTAGTAGAGATTACACAAAGGACTACAATTACTGTGACTCAAGCAAACATTGACTCAAGGTTTCTGGTTAAAAAAATATAAGTACATTTATTTTTAAACCATCTGTTCACAAAACACTTCACTTCTATTAAAATAAAACCACACTTCAAATATACTACACACAACCAATGCCCCTTGTCCAGATCAATTCAAGGTAAGTACATTGGGATTTGACAGACCAGTGTTGGGAAACAAAGACATTACCGTGGGTTCATACGCTATCACTTTTTGACATTAATGACAGTTCGGTTTTACAAAAGATAAGCGTACCCGCGGGAAGAAATGAAACCGAAGTCAAACACACTTAGCACATGAATTAACACACGAGAATTGGGGATAAAAATCATAGGCAATACTTTTGTCAATGCTATTTGAATCAGAGGACACTCTCTAAAATGTAGATAAAAGTCAATAGACCTGCGCCAGTGTCAAAAGGAACAGGAATCCTGTTGTCAAGGATCACAAGGTTAGAACAGTTCACGATTCGAGATTTGCCAGGAGTACTTGGATATTGTCACAAAGGGAAGCAAAAGTTATAAGAGGGAAGGAAAAAAGGGAAAGCCTTTGGTGAGGAAGAAGGGTTCACCCCAATTCCTTGAAATCGGACATAGTACCTTACTCATTGAAGAAAGCTGGTGCCAAAGCAGTTGTCCCTGGTAGTTCCTGCAGACTCACGGTTCCTGGAGCTTCAGTTGTGGGGACAAGAAGGAGGACGTCTGGAACGATCTGCACTACTCAGGGATGAAGCCAGCAACAGCGAAGCAACGGTGAATAAAAGGTGCGTTCCTTTACAACAGGAGAGGCTCTTCAGGTGGTTATCCGGACCACTACAGCTGTGTGCAGCAATTTCGACCAAGAAGAGGATTCTCTGGCTGTTGAGGGTGAGCTGGTTGATCCCAAGAGGCTCAAGGGAAGAAGACTCTGGACTGGATCTTCTCTGTCGTTGAAGGGTAGATAGCTCAGGACTGCAGCAGGGCTTCACAGGGACTCGGGAGTTGCAGCAGCTGTCTTCTTCTCCGCTTCTCTTCGGTTCTTGCAGTTCCTGTGGCGACTCTGACTTCCAGGCCAAGAGTCCTGCCTTTTATGCCAAAATCCCCCATTCACACAGCCTGGCTGTCAATCACTCAGCAGGACCTCAGCCAATCGACACAAAGTGCGACTTGGGTCTCCAAGGAGACCCTGTGCAGGGGGTGACTAAACCCCTCCCTCACATTCAGCCCACTTAGACAACCGAAAAGTTAAACGAAAAGGTGCGAAAAGTTAAACACAAGAAGGACTTTAACATAAAGAAATGGCGACTAAACCCGACCGGAGCCAAAATAAAAAGTATTTGGTCAAGCGAGTTTATGTTTGAGGCTCATACAATAGCATAAAACAGTACCACGCTTATATAGTATAATCGCGGTAGAAAACTTAGGGTAGATACCAATGCCATCAGCCAATTCTAAATGTCAAGAGAGCAAAACAAAGCTCCAAGAGGCACAGACAAAAAGGGGTAGGAATTAACCCTTCCCAATACTCCATGTAAGATGGGGTGTATTGGGTCTGTAGTTTAAAGTGACTATATAAAGTTAATGGCAACTTTACATGTGTCTGGGGGACAGTAGTCGGCTCCAGAAAAATTGAGTCAGTGGGAAGTCTCAAAGACAACCCTGTGTCACTGCACTGAAGGTGCTGTGTAACACACACAAAAGGTGGGGCTCATGGAGTGGTGTGGCTCCAGAGCCCAAGATCACACAAAAAGTAGAAATACACATGGCAAAACACATGTAAGAGTGGGAAAAAGGCTCACACTCTTACAAGGTGGAAAAAAGATAACCCCAGAAATCCAGCAAAGCTGCTGAGGGACTCACTAGGTGAGGGAAATTAGCCATAAATGAGAATTCGCCCTAACACTGTACTCTGGGCACTCATTATCTCACACATGCAAACATACATCCTGGACAGCATGCCAGGGAGATAGGAAAGATAGAGACATTACAATTAAGCACTAATTGTGGCACAATTAAATCAAGGACCACTTTATGTGCTGCGGTCAAACACTTCTACACTGTACACAAGCTTTTAGGCACAAGGATTTTGTCAAGAGCCCAGGACACCTAGAGAGAATGTCTCGTGATGATCGTAACAGAGACAACGGCAGAAAAAAACATGCTATAAACCTACAAAAAGCAAAATACATAGTCCGAAATTGATTCTTATTGTACTATAAATGCTTTTTGGAGGTTTTGTCTGCATTGTGAATTTGATGTCTTATAGAACAGACTAAGGGCCTGATTCATGGAAGTGTTTTATAATGGAGCATTCCCTTAGCAAAACGTTCCATGAATCAGGCCCTAAATCACTGACTCAACCCCTGAAACGCGCCTCAAATTAACCTTTAAAGAGTCTAGCAATTATTGTTAAGAATTCCAAAAAGACAAACTATTTACTATTCCTACTCTTTCTTATTTAGAATCACGGTTACATTTGTGGAACCTCTGTTTTTTTTTTAAGAGGTTTGAACAAGAAAGCCAGCCACTCCAGATACAAAGAGCTACATGTAAAAAAATAAAATAAATATACTTTTTTTGTCGGGGTTCCAAAGGAGGCCACAGGGGTAGCAAGGGAGACCACAGGGGTCACAGTTGTGACCCATTGTGACCCCCAAATGACTTCCCTGATCTTGGCTATGCATGCATTTCACCAATTATGCTTACCAGGGTATTTCGCTGGTGGCAGAGCCTTACTACATGCAGCTAGGGTTTGAAATGAAAGTAATGTGGGTCCGTTGTTGTGCTATTAGCATGAAAGAAAAACAGATGGGTTCTGAGCATGGGCTGCATTTGGGGGTCAACAGGGGTTGCACCTGCGACCCCTGAGGTCTCCCTTGCTATCCCCCCAAAAATGTTTTTTCAAATGGTAGCTGCTGTGCTGTGGGCAGCACCCTGTGGCTCTTTGTTTCTGGAGTGGCTGGCTCTCTTGACAGGCCTCTTAAAAAAAAAACGGGGGGTTACACAAGTGTAACACTTTGAGCAGTCACCCTAAATAAGAAAGAATAGAAATTACAAATAATTTGTCTTTCTGGAATTCTATACAATAATTGCTAGACTCCTTAAAGGTTTATTTCAGGCACACTTCAGGGTGTGAGTCACTGATTTAGTCTGTTTAGACTGTTCTTAAACATCTCAAATTCACAATGCTGTCAAAAACGTGCAGAAAGCATTTAGAGTAGAATAAGCATCCATTTCGGACTATGCATTTTGCTTTCTGCAAGTTGTCTGTTACCCTCATCACAATACATTCCATCTCGATGTCCTTGCTCACTTGACGAAAACCTTGACCCTAAAAGCTTGGGTAGTGTAGAAATGTTTGACCATAGCACATAAAGTGACCGTTGATTTCATTGTGTTGCAATTAATGCTTTGTTGTAATGTGTCTATCTTTCCTATCTTCATGGCATGCTGGTCAGGATGTTTGTTTGCATGTATGAGGTAATGAGCGCCCAGAGTACAGGATGCGTGTTAGTGCTCTGCTTTCCCTGCGGTACTCTAAATTCTTTAACACAGTTATGAACCCTCTCAATGGTATGTATTTTGCCAGCTTCTGAAGCCTGAAAAGTAGATTCACCCAGGCTTGACATGTGGCCACCTTTACACCAGACCTGCAGATGAACTGGCCTGCTGTTAAATCTCAGTTACCAGTTTAATGGTATCCACAAAAGAGTGTAATTCGCTTTCTGACTTTGAGAACATTCAGACATGCAATTGCTCATTTTACTATAGCCTGTTAGATGGCTATATCTGGTAAAATAACTCAGTGGGTTGTGCGCTCACTGTTGTGAAGTGTGTGTGATCTGCAGGTTGCAGTTTCGAATCCCAGCAATGCCAGCTCATCCCTCTCAGCAACACTGGTTGGGTGATTTTGTATGTATAGTTGTTCTATATAAAGCGTTAAGCGTAAGTGCTATATAATAACACATCATTATCATTTGGCATTGGATGTCTGCTTGCATTCACAGTAATTTGGTAATGTGGACCTATAAACACTGATATTAACGATACATATGGTGATGCATTCTTGTATGAAATGTATATCACGTTACAGTGATATTGTAACCATGTTTTTCGTAGTGTACTTAGTAACAATGCTATGTGATGCCACTTACTGTTTTGTCAAGCTGTGAAAGGCCATCGCTTCCGTGATGTCACTTCAGGGTGGGGTCAAATGACATCACTTCCTGTGATGTCCTCAGAGGTCAAGGGACGTGTGATGTCACTTCCGCTACCCCTGTCCCTGGTTCTGTGAGGGTGAGTGCAAGAGAAAATACCCTGATTGCAAAATGTGCACAGTGCGGAAAGAGCGAGAGGACAGAAACCAGGGAGTGGATGACTTAGGATGATTCTTATGCATTATTTCCTAATGCTAACACGCCTTTGCCTTTTGAGCCACACGCCTCCAGTGCACGCAAATGTCAGCAGGAGGCCTTGAGCGGAAAGAGAAATGTGAGGAATTAGAGGAATAGATAAGGAAGCGGGAAGAAGATTTACGTTTGTACAGAATGCGTTTCCAAGCAGAATGCCCCGCAGATGATATGGCACCCATGTGCCTCCGCTCCCGCCCCCACCCACCCCCACAGATGATATGGCACCCATGTGCCTCCGCTCCCGCCCCCACCCACCCCCGCAGGTGATATGGCACCCATGTGCCTCCGCTCCCACCCCGACCCACCCCCACAGATGATATGGCACCCATGTGCCTCTGCTCCCGCCCCCACACACCCCCACAGATGATATGGCACCCATGTGCCTCCGCTCCCGCCCCCCCGACCCCCACAGATGATATGGCACCCATGTGCCTCCGCTCCTGCCCCCACACACCCCCACAGATGATATGGCACCCATGTGCCTCCGCTCCCACCCCCACCGACCCCCACAGATGATATGGCACCCATGGGCCTCCGCTCCCACCCCCACCCACCCCCACAGATGATATGGCACCCATGTGCCTCCGCTCCCGCCCCCACCAACCCCCGCAGATGATATGGCACCCATGTGCCTCCGCTCCCGCCCCCACCCACCCCCGCAGATGATATGGCACCCATGTGCCTCCGCTCCCACCCCGACCCACCCCCACAGATGATATGGCACCCATGGGCCTTTGTTCCCGCCCCCCCACCCCCACAGATGATATGGCACCCATGGGCCTCCGCTCACGCCCCCCTCACCCCCACAGATGATATGGCACCCATGTGTCTCCGTTCCCACCCCCACCCACCCCTGCAGATGATATGGCACCCATGTGCCTCCGCTCCCGCCCCCACACACCCCCACAGATGATATGGCACCCATGTGCCTCCGATCCCGCCCACCCGACCCCCACAGATGATATGGCACCCATGTGCCTCTGCTCCCGCCCCCACCCACCCCCACAGATGATATGGCACCCATGTGCCTCCACTCCCGCCCCCACACACCACCACAGATGATATGGCACCCATGTGCCTCCGCTCCCAACCCCAACGACCCTCACAGATGATATGGCACCCATGTGCCTCCGCTCCCGCCCCCCGACCCCCACAGATGATATGGCACCCATGTGCCTCCGCTCCCGCCCCCACACACCCCCACAGATGATATGGCACCCATGTGCCTCCGCTCCCAACCCCAACGACCCTCACAGATGATATGGCACCCATGTGCCTCCGCTCCCGCCCCCCGACCCCCACAGATGATATGGCACCCATGTGCCTCCGCTCCCGCCCCCGCCCACCCTCACAGATGATATGGCACCCATGTGCCTCCGCTCCCGCCCCCACACACCCCCACAGATGATATGGCACCCATGTGCCTCCGCTCCCGCCCCCACCCACCCCTGCAGATGATATGGCACCCATGTGCCTCCGCTCCCGCCCCCACACACCCCCACAGATGATATGGCACCCATGTGCCTCCGCTCCCAACCCCAACGACCCTCACAGATGATATGGCACCTATGTGCCTCCGCTCCCGCCCCCCGACCCCCACAGATGATATGGCACCCATGTGCCTCCGCTCCCGCCCCCGCCCACCCTCACAGATGATATGGCACCCATGTGCCTCCGCTCCCGCCCCCACACACCCCCACAGATGATATGGCACCCATGTGCCTCCGATCCCGCCCACCCGACCCCCACAGATGATATGGCACCCATGTGCCTCTGCTCCCGCCCCCACCCACCCCCACAGATGATATGGCACCCATGTGCCTCCGCTCCCGCCCCCACACACCCCCACAGATGATATGGCACCCATGTGCCTCTGCTCCCAACCCCAACGACCCTCACAGATGATATGGCACCCATGTGCCTCCGCTCCCGCCCCCCGACCCCCACAGATGATATGGCACCCATGTGCCTCCGCTCCCGCCCCCGCCCACCCTCACAGATGATATGGCACCCATGTGCCTCCGCTCCCGCCCCCACACACCCCCACAGATGATATGGCACCCATGTGCCTCCGCTCCCGCCCCCACCCACCCCTGCAGATGATATGGCACCCATGTGCCTCCGCTCCCGCCCCCACACACCCCCACAGATGATATGGCACCCATGTGCCTCCGCTCCCGCCCCCCGACCCCCACAGATGATATGGCACCCATGTGCCTCCGCTCCCGCCCCCCCGACCGCCACAGATGATATGGCACCCATGTGCCTCTGCTCCTGCCCCCACCCACCCCCACAGATGATATGGCACCCATGTGCCTCCGCCCCCACACACCCCCACAGATGATATGGCACCCATGTGCCTCCGCTCCCAACCCCAACGACCCTCACAGATGATATGGCACCCATGTGCCTCCGCTCCCGCCCCCCCGGCCCCCACAGATGATATGGCACCCATGTGCCTCCGCTCCCAACCCCAACGACCCTCACAGATGATATGGCACCCATGTGCCTCCGCTCCCGCCCCCCCGACCCCCACAGATGATATGGCACCCATGTGCCTCCGCTCCCGCCCCCACCCACCCTCACAGATGATATGGCACCCATGTGCCTCCGCTCCCGCCCCCACAAACCCCCACAGATGATATGGCACCCATGTGCCTCCGCTCCCACCCCCACCAACCCCCACAGATGATATGGCACCCATGGGCCTCCGCTCCCACCCCCACCCACCCCCACAGATGATATGGCACCCATGTGCCTCCGCTCCCGCCCGCACCCACCCCCGCAGATGATATGGCACCCATGTGCCTCCGCTCCCGCCCCCACCCACCCCCGCAGATGATATGGCACCCATGTGCCTCCGCTCCCACCCCGACCCACCCCCACAGATGATATGGCACCCATGGGCCTTCGTTCCCGCCCCCCCACCCCCACAGATGATATGGCACCCAGGGCCTCCGCTCAAGCCCCCCTCACCCCCACAGATGATATGGCACCCATGTGCCTCCGCTCCCGCCCCCACCCACCCCTGCAGATGATATGGCACCCATGTGCCTCCGCTCCCGCCCCCACACACCCCCACAGATGATATGGCACCCATGTGCCTCCGCTCCGGCCCCCCAGATCCCCACAGATGATATGGCACCCATGTGCCTCCGCTCCCGCCCCCACCCACCCCCACAGATGATATGGCACCCATGTGCCTCCGCTCCCACCCCCACAGATGATCTGGCACCCATGTGCCTCCGCTCCCAACCCCACCGACCCCCACAGATGATATGGCACCCATGGGCCTCCCCTCCCGCCCCCACCCACCCCCACAGATGATATGGCACCCATGGGCCTCCGCTCCCGCCCCCACCCACCCCCACAGATGATATGGCACCCATGTGCCTCCGCTCCCGCCCACACCCACCCCCGCAGATGATATGGCACCCATGGGCCTCCGCTACCGCCCCCCCACCCCCACAGATGATATGGCACCCATGGGCCTCCGCTCATGCCCCCCTCACCTCCACAGATGATATGGCACCCATGTGCCTCCGCTCCCGCCCTGCGACCCCCACAGATGATATGGCACCCATGTGCCTCCGCTCCCACCCCCACCCACCTCCGCAGATGATATGGCACCCATGTGCCTCCGCTCCGCCCCCACCCACCCTCACCGATGATATGGCACCCATGTGCCTCCGCTCCCGCCCCCACCCACCCCCACAGATGATATGGCACCCATGTGCCTCCGCTCCGCCCCCACCCACCCCCACAGATGATATGGCATCCATGTGCCTCCGCTCCCGCCCCCCGACCTCCACAGATGATATGCCACCCATGTGCCTCCGCTCCCGCCCCCACCCACCCCCACAGATGATATGGCACCCATGTGCCTCCGCTCTCGCCCCCACACACCCCCACAGATGATATGGCACCCATGTGCCTCCGCTCCCGCCCCCACCGACCCCCACAGATGATATGGCACCCATGGGACTCCGCTTCCGCCCCCACCCACCCCCGCAGATGATATGGCACCCATGTGCCTCCGCTCCCGCCCCCACCCACCCCCGCAGATGATATGGCACCCATGTGCCTCCGCTCCTGCCCCGACCCACCCCCACAGATGATATGGCACCCATGGGCCTTCGTTCCCGCCCCCCCACCCCCACAGATGATATGGCACCCATGGGCCTCCGCCCCCACACACCTCCACAGATGATATGGCACCCATGGGCCTCCGCTCACGCCCCCACCCACCCCCACAGATGATATGGCACCCATGTGCCTCCGCTCCCACCCCCACCAACCCCGCAGATGATATGGCACCCATGTGCCTCCGCTCCCGCCCCCACCGACCCTCACAGATGATATGGCACCCATGTGCCTCCGCTCCCGCCCCCACCCACCCCTGCAGATGACAATGCACCCATGTGCCTCCGCTACCGCCCCCCCTGATCCCCACAGATGATATGGCACCCATGGGCCTCCGCTCCCGCCCCCACCCACCCCCACAGATGATATGGCACCCATGTGCCTCCGCTCCCACCCCGACCCACCTTCACGCACCACGTGCAATAGTCCTAATGTGTCCCGCTTCAAAAGGGGAGTTAGTTCCTGCTTCCGTGATTCACAAATAACAGCCCCACCTTCACCAGAGTGATTTGAAAGCAAGGATCTAACAAATACACTGAAGAAAATGCAAGTTGCAATAAAAGAGTTACAATAATTCTATGTAGAAAGGATGCTCCAAAGCACATGGGTGGGTGGGTGCCATGATACCTGCAATTTCCCGGGGCGCAGCTGGGCAGCACCCTAATGGAGTTGTCAGCACAACACAACTAGTAGCAATCTGATTGGATTTAACTGAGTCTTTGCTATGCATGCATTTCACCAAGTATGCTTACCAGGGTATTTCGTTGGTGGCAGAAGCCTTACTACTGCAGCTAGGGTTTGTGATGAAAAGAATGTAGGTGCGTTGTTGTACTATAAGCATGGAAGAAAAATAGATGGGCTCTGAGAGGGTGCGTGGAAGAGAAAACACTCGGATTGCACAATGTGCAGAGTGCAGAACTAGCGAGAGGACAGACAACTCTGGAAAGTAGCTAGGCATGCATGACTGGGTGGAACTCGCATGGGCGCCTCTGAGTACATGGTGAGAAAGCTAAGGATTCTGAGGAGTGCACCGAGATCCCGGCCTTGCACTATTCTCGCGGAAAGGAGCTGGCTCATCCCTGTCCCTGTGATAACAGCTGCATCAGCTCAAAGAAGTCTGTGCTTATTGCTGACTCATCCGCGTGTCCTCGCACCGGAAGTAGCCTACCCAGTAATCTGTATAACAGGATGCTTGCTGCTTCCAGGGGGGGCGGGGGTGGGGGCGCAGAAGCCTTTCAGCGCCCATGCTGCAGGGCAAACTCCTCCAACATTAGGGCTCTATCTCGGTTTCCTGGTCATTCTTGGTCTGCCAGAGCTGTGTGAGGCGTCTATTCTGGGGCAGTGTGAGAGGTCTGGTCCCGGACTGAGGCTGTCCAAACCCTAACAAGGTCCCATATAGTAGCACAACAAACACATGAAAAGAAAATTCGCACCAGGCGTCTATGCTATGCAGGCCATGCGTATCACAGTGCGGGGCATTGAATCAATGCACACTTTTTTTAATAACACATTTTATTGTTTTTCACAATGAACATCACATAGCAGAGCACATAAACACGTCACAAGTCAATACAGAACAACAAGCGGCAAGTGGGACCGGATCTTTGACTGTCAGTGACCACTGCAAAGTACATACAGTCTATATCGCAATTTTACACTAGATTTTCTGGCATTTCAGGGTCAACATTCCATTATGACTCTTCCCATTTTGCCAGATTTTACGGGCTTTCCCAGGGCAACCTCTGGCCGTATTTACCCATTGTTCCATTGATATGCGAGTCCACATCTGTCAACCATTGTTCGTATTGTGGGGTAATATGGGGTCCGCACAATTGTGCAATATTCCTTTTAGCCAGGCCTGTGGCTGTTGAAAACAACAATTTCTCAAAGCGGGTCATTTCTGCCTCCTCCTCAACCCCCGACAGCACCAGTTTAGGGTCTCTGGGGATGGTGCGCCCAGTGCCCACATTCTTAATGGCAGCCTGCATCAGCCCCCATGTATACCTCAGTAGACACACCATGCATTCAATTCATTGCCAGCACTTCTGAGATGACAACTGCTTTATCACTAGTGACATGTTGCAGATGCAAAGGTCGGCAGTTGATGCTCCCTTCACTTGAGGGAAGGCAACCTGGAGATTCATGGCTGCTTTGTAAGTGCACAATGCACACATTCACGCATGTATCTTGATTCTTCAAGGCACTATAGCAGCATGTGGCAGTGGCAGCTCACAATGGGATGAATGAGAAAGTGAGTGGAATTGGGATAAGCAATGTGAAGGGGATAAGGAGCGTCCACAGTGCCCATGGAAGTGGTGCACGCTTTGAGTGACGCAGAATGCAGCAATTAAGTACCTATACCTGTTAGTACAGACATCTTACAAAGAAGGTGTTATAATATTCTCAGTGTACCCGGCTTGAAAATGGAGCTTTAAAAACGGAGAGGTCAAAATAATTATTTTAGCAATGTCTCTAATGTAAACAGTACAATGAAATGAGTTTTAAAAGAAGATAATACAAATAACAACATTCCTAACTGGTCTTTTTTTTTTAAAGATGTTTTGTCCAAATAAATGTAATTGTTTTAAAAATGTGCTTTTGGTATATTATTAATTTAGGTGTATACAGGGAATTCAACTTGTGTACTTCGCAGCTCGACTCAGGAGAGTGCCGGTGGCGGTAAATTGGAATGAATGATCAGGGATGTGATTAGGCTATTGTGCAAGACAGGTGTCTCTTGAGCAAGCAGAGATATTCCTGTTCCTGGAGGAGTTTAAGAGAATGGACCATTGGACTGCAATAAAGAGTGTGGTAGAAAATGCTGGTGTTTAAAGAAGCGCAGGGGTTAAAGACTAATATATCAATCTGACTTTTGGGCTTCAATATAGGTGCACAAATGAGTTTGACCTTTGTTGTGTATAACCATGTAAGCAATAGCACACACACGTATGTAGAGAAAAAAAAAAACATTCTCTGGCAGTTTTAGTGTGGAAAAGCTGGGACTGTTTTTTTGTCCTGAGATACTAGTTATTTATTAATAATGTCCATGGTGTCCATCTATGACGTGTGGCTTGTGGTATAGATAATTTCGGAAACCAGTGATTACATTGAAGAAAAAAATAAAGAGACAATAAATGAAGGGGTAAAAATAACGAATTACAAAAAATAAAGAGGCTACACAACATCGACAGGATGACAGAATAATGAAATGTAGGCAATATTATAGTATTGCAGGCTTGAAAAATAAAAGCAAAAAAAGGTACAGTTGAAAAAAGAAAATATTTGAGGGATTAAGGGAGGTGTCAGGGGTCAATGAGAGAAGGGCACCGGGGGTAATCCCCCATTAAAAGGTACACTTTAGGTCAAATAATTTCTGAAGAATGCATTTAAGGAAAGGTAAAAGAGTTAAATGTGAAGAAAAGGAAATGCATGAAAGAAAAAAATACTAGATGCTACTGTAAGCCCATAGAAGGTAAATGCATGTATGTATGCAGAAAACAGGCGCCTTGTATTGTGACTCGATATTTATTACAACTTTATTAGCAGCTGGTTAAAAAGGGATCTTGTGATTTTCCCAGCGAGAAAATGACATATAACCATAATGTTATCACATGGACACCAACGACGTACATACCATCGGTTCTATGTGATATTTCCGTTTTTATAAAGGCTGCATGTGAAAAAGACTGATGATTTTGGTTGTTTTTGTGCAGCCTTCAAAATCAGAAATATCACACTACTGATGGATTTTACCCCCCAATCCTACTCTGGAAGCCGTCCCCCTACCTGCCCCCACCCTTTCCCCTGCTCTGGTGGGTTTTCTTAGAAACTGGGTAGTTTCAGCCCTCAAGTGCCCCTTTCCCCACCCGCCCCCGCCAAAGCATTCCCACTCAACCCCCACCACGGACACACTGGGCCTCATTACGAGTTTGGAGGTAGCCTTGCCGTTTTTAGCAGCATGGCTACCCCCAAACTCGAGTCCTGCAAAAGGGGACTTACCGGGCCATTCCGACCTTGGAGGGCCCGGTAATTCCCTTTCGCGGGACCCGGACCCGGAACGTTCCCATTCCCATTTGAGCCCCCATAGGGCTCAATGGGAATGGGGAGGATGCTAACAACGGCCCGTTAATGGCGGGCCCGTTGTTAGCTCCCTGGACTGCTAGCGGGTCCTGCTCTGCACGTCTGGTCTGGCCCGGCGTCCAGAGCGGGACCCGCTGCAGACCTCGTAATGTGGCGGCCCGGAATGAATGGTGTCGGTCCCTTACCCGCATCGTTCATTTTGCGGCCGCCAGCCTCGTAATGAGGCCCAAAGATGCAAACATGCAAACACACTCGCGTTTACCTGCTCCCCTATTACCTTCCCCTCCATTCCACATACCACAAACATGTCCTCTTCTCAGTCACAGACACACACACACACACGTGCACGCACACACATAAAAATACCCAAAACACTTACTTTGGGCTTCCGTGTCTCTCGTCTTCCAGCCTGGCTGCACCTGTGAGCTTCTGCATGCACTCCTGTGCGGCAGGCACATGGCAGTCCAATTTAGAAAGACCACCCTGAGCGGTGTCCGAGCAGTCTTTCTAAATCAGTCTTTCTAAAGTCGTTTTTTTAAAACAATATTTTCACTTAGTCCCAATAACATCTTCAATATCTCCGTATTCAGGGGCATATTTTAATTCCTGAGGTCTCATTTGAAAGATATTCTCAGTCATGAAAAAAGAAATTAGTTCTAAAAACATTTACTCTGAAGTCAATGATATCTAAAAAAATGCCATATATAGGCACAGATATGCACATACTGCACTTATATACTCAGTTCTTTTTTCAAGGATGAATTTTTATTATGCATTTGACTGAACTTATTAAAGTCCTAATGGAGATTGAGATTGATCAACGACTTTTATCCTGAGAAGTGCACACGCCATGGCAAACTTGATGGACTACAGGCCAAATGCAAAAGACAACTGGCAGACCATGAAGATGCCGCAGGGAGCTGAGGGAACAGGGTGCAGGTTCCCGGTGCAATATCCCAATGCACCAGAACACAATCTTCATTCGTGAAAGACCTGATGCTATGAGGCCTCCATTGCACACTCTTTGCACTGAAGATGCGGGTCCGAATATTTATGATGCTGGTCAGTTCACTAGGCATCAATGGAAACTGAAGGTGTGTGGGTGCATCAATCAAAAAGGTGCACATGCATAACAGACAGTATATTACAAAAACAATTCTGTGGAAAATGTGCACAATGCCTTGTGAAGTTCAGAAAACTCTTCTGAAACGCCACTGAAAGTACCAGAATGTGCAAGTCGCTAGAATCCATTGACTGTTTATTTGAGGCCCTTTAGGAAGACAAGGTCACAAAGACAGAGGCTGAGCGACACTGCAATGAAATCTGTTACCTAAAGAATATTAAAGAGGAAGATATAATAGCAAGGAAATCCCCGAGACAGTCACTGAAAATAGATTTTTGACATGGATGTGTTCTGCCAAACATAATAGCTACCCCAACATATAATTACATTTAGTTGACATTCTTTATGTATCAAGAAAACGTAACAAAACATATTTGTGGAACAATTTCAAAATGTGTAGTGGCATTATATTTGGGTTTCTACTGCCATGTGCATCAGCCAATAAGGTTTCAAGGGTGTCTTTGTGAACTCCTTGTCTTATGGCCGCTGAACTGCACCTACCCTTGGCATCACTTAAACAGGATGGTGGGCCGCCCGGTTCTTGGCTACGCGGTACTGCCATCACCACGTGGAGCTTCTGGCAATGCCAGTTGTGGTTGTGCCTTTGTTGTCTGGAGCCCTGCACGTGGCAGATTGTGGTGCTGCATTGGATATTGGGGGGTAGTGGTGAGCCTGGAACAATCGACTGATGATTGCTGTTGGACTTCTTGTTGGAGGAGCCCTCCTTTCCTGGCCCTGGCATTTCGTTGCTGCTCAGAGTGATTTTTGCCATCTGTGCCTTGCCGTTAATGTTGTAATGGCTGTTTCCATCTGTGTCCCCCTGGCCCTCCTTTGTATCCAATGCTGCCCTGACCGCACCCCCCCCCCACCGCCCCTTCGCTCTCCCTGGCATTTCCCCCTCTCCCTTCCCCCTGCACCTTGTGTTGTCTCACTTGCACAATCTGAATGACACAATGCCTAGTAAGATCGTGTGTCTTGTCCTCCCTCTGTCTCCCCCCCTGGCTTGTCACACCTAGAAACACTTTTGTACAGACACGTTATAAATCACATATCATATCATATCCTTTATATTGTAACTTTTGTCTGGCAATATTTCTTCATTTACTAGGCCATCATTTTGACAGTGATCTGGACCATCTTTACATTTCACCTTCATAAGGTTTCCTTTGTCTTTTTTTTTATTTTTTTTGCGGTTCTATTCAGTTTTGAATTGCCATCATATCTCTTTTTGTGTCATCTAATTTTTATGTACAGCGCTTTGGCGTAAAGCTTTTTAAATATTAATAAAATACAAACACACAAACACAAATACTTGGTCCTATTGGATCATTTATTGTTGGATTTAGTATTCCTGAAAAGTGGGATGTCTGATACAGTGAGAGCACTGTATAATAAATCATCCAGGGCAAACATATGCAACATGCCATGCCACCGAAGCCCGCAAACGAACACTTGTTGCACTGCATACGTGCTACATGGGAGTGTTCTTCAAGACGCATTCTTGTGCAGACACTCTTAATAAGGTAGAGGAACTGCAAACATAACGTCTCATGAGCAGTCTTTTTCAAGAGCTGCTATATGGAGATGTGCAGTGTATCTGAAAAAAATGAAGGAGTCGGACAAAGTTCAAAGACAGCGATACCCAATATTTAAAATGATTGTGGGATTACAGGGCAACAGTGGAATCTTGTTTGTCAGTAATAAGGTCTGTTAGATGAGGCGACTGGATTGGTAACTTTAATCAGTAGATGAAATCATTGGGTATTTCTTTGCATTACACTTTCATAATTACTCTAGGATGATGCCATACTATCTTGCAGAAATTAGGGGCCGATTCATGGAACAAACGTGCGCCGAAAATCCCAGCGCAAGCAGGCGCAAGGAGGCGCAAGCGTGAGAAAGCAAGCGCAAGTGCACGCGCACGCGTGCGATTCAAGGAAGGCGCTGCGCTACTTTCCCACTGGTTGTGCGCCAAATCTGTGCATGGCGCACGCTGGCGCACACGTCTCCAACCAGCGTGCGCTAAGCGCACAGCGAAAGCGCACATAGCGCAGCGCACACAACAAAAGTAGGCGGAACAGGGGGCGTAACACGCGGAATGGGGAATAACGTGTGAAAAAGAAGGTGTAACTGGGGAAGTACTGCTGGGAAGTACACAGAACGCCCACACGCACGCGAACCACACGTATTCATGGATTTGAATATTGCAAACCGTGCACGGGCAAAGACACGCACAGGCCTAAACACGTCAGTCACACGAAGGCAGGCTGTAGCGTCCCTGCGCATCACAAAAGTGTGCACAAATAAAAAGCATGTATATACTGAGTGGGGTACGTGTATTACTGGGGTTCGCGGGAAGTTTTACACGCGAAAGGGCCTTGTGCGAGTGGGGTACGTGTATTACTGGGGTTTGCGGGAAGTTTTACACGCGAAAGGGCCTTGTGCGAGTGGGGTACATGTATTACTGGGGTTCACGGGTAGTTTCACACGCGATTGGCCCTGTGCGAGTGGGGTACGTGTATTCCTGGGGTTCGCGGGAAGTTTTACACGTGAAAGGGCCCTGTGCGAGTGGGGTATGTGTATTACTGGGGTTCGCAGGAAGTTTTACACGTGAAAGGTCCCTGTGCGAGTGGGTTATGTGTATTACTGGGGTTCGCGGGAAGTTTTAAACGCAAAAGGGCCCTGTGCGAGTGGGGTACGTGTATTACTGGGGTTCGCAGGTAGTTTCACACGCGATTGGTCCTGTGCGAGTGGGGTACGTGTATTCCTGGGGTTCGCGGGAAGTTTTACATGCGAAAGGGCCGTGTGCGAGTGGGGTACGTGTATTACTGGGGTTCGCGGGAAGTTTTACACGGGAAAGGGCCCTGTGCGAGTGGGGTACGTGTATTACTGGGGTTCACGGGAAGTTTTACACGCGAAAGGGCCCTGCGCGAGTGGGGTACGTGTATTACTGGGGTTCGAGGGAAGTTTTACACGCGAAAGGGCCCTGCGCGAGTGGGGTACGTGTATTAGTGGGGTTCACGGGAAGTTTTACACGCGAAAGGGCCATGTGCGAGTGGGGTACGTGTATTACTGGGGTTCGCGGGAAGTTTTACATGCGAAAGGGCCCTGTGCGAGTGAGGTACGTGTATTACTGGGGTTCGCGGGAAGTTTTACACTCGAAAGGGCCTTGTGCGAGTGGGGTACGTGTATTACTGGGGTTCGCTGGAAGTTTTACACGCGAAAGGGCCCTGTGCGAGTGGGTTACGTGTATTACTGGGGTTCACGTAAAGTTTTACACGCGAAAGGGCCCTGTGCGAGTGGGGTACGTGTATTACTGGGGTTCGTGGGAAGTTTTACACGCGAAAGGGCCCTGTGCGAGTGGGGTACCACTCACCTTCTGCCTTGTGTGTAGAAGAACGCGTAGCCAACACCCACCCGCTGTGAAGTAATAGCGTGTGAACCCCAACGGCTGGAAAACACACGCCCGCACCCCACGAAAAGCACATACAGAGCAATGGAAAGCCACGTGGAATCTTCAAACCGTGCCAGGGCAACGCCTGTGCGCGATACGTCACAGACGCGCTTACACGCTAAGGGCCTTTGGTCCAATGAAATCGCGTAGTGTGCTGACGCACTTACGCGCTAAGGGCCTTTCCTCGGATTTCACACTGACGTGCACTTTTTTCACATGCCAATTCACTCCGTATCCAGGTGGCCACGCGTACACACACCTCTGCTGGAACAGAAGACTCCCGACTGGGATACCATCGCTCCACAGCCCAGCCCCAGGACCCAGTTGCCCAGCCACGCCTGCCTCGGGGCTCGCCATGTCGGGGCAAACACCATCTGAGACCACTGGCGACCCCCACCCAGAGAGGCAGAGGGCCACCAGCTTCAATGTGAAGGAAGTTGGTGTCCTGGTGGAGCATGTCCTGGGGCATTATGATGCCCTCTTCGGAACATCACGCGCCAACAAGGAAGGACGGGAGAGGATCTGGGACGACGTAGTGGTTGCCATCAACGCGGAGGGGGTGGCAACCGGCGACATCAAGCATGTCAAGAAGCGCTGGGAGGAGGACCAGGACCCTCCACAAGGCCCGGCGCCTCACGGAGGAGTGCCGGGTCAGCATGAGTGACATCCAGATGAGGGTCCTGGAACACGTATGCCCAGCGCTCCACGCCCAGATCCTTCAGAGGAAGACCCGTCTGGAGTTGAGCGGTAAGTGGCCAATCATTGGTGTGTGAGACAGGGCATGTTGCAGTGTGCTGGCAGTCTGATACTTGCCTGTATGTGTGACATGGGCCATGTATGGATGTGAGTGTGCAGGGACATCATGGTCATGCATGTGAGACCAGTATTGTGCGAACCACATGGTTGGTGCATGAGTTCCAATGCTACATGGGGAGCTGTATGGCAAATGCACACATGAAAGCATGCCAGTGTCTGTTCTTGCACATGGTGGGGGAGTGAGGGATGGGTGCTGCTGTCATGTACATGTATGGTGCACATGTGTGTGTGTCTGAGAAGTGTGTCTGTGACTTCGATACGCCATGGATTCATGACACATGTCCGTGATGATGTGTAGATTCTCTCATGCAGTGCGGTCAGCATTGTATGCACTGTGTCTATCCACTGTGTCTGTGGTGTACAAGGCATGATGCATGACCCTCCGGTGATGTGTGTGCATGGGATCAGTGTGAGCCAGGATGCATGTGAGTTTGAAGGCAACATTTTGATTAATAGAGGCCCTTGTACATGGGTGCTGATGTTGATTGCAGGCGCCATGCCTGTTCATGCATGTGTGTTGCGTGCATTCACCCATGTGTTGTGGAGGGACAGGATGGAAGTGACGTTAGACACTGCCACTCATGTGTTATTGCTTCCTGTCTAGGGGAATATTGTAATGTACCCTGATGCTTGTGTTCTATGTCTCCCTCTGCGCAGCGTCAAGTGAAGAAGAGGGCACAGACGGCGCTGAGGAGCCAAGCGGCGGGGATGCCTCCACTGGGCGGCGACGCAAGGCCCAGCCACCCTCCCAGGACTTGCCATCATCCAGGAGCGAGGGGGCTGGTGCCGCGTCTGCCACTACGGCTGTGGCGGAAGGGCCAGGTGAGCCCCCACAGGGGCTTGCAATGGCGGAAGACAGTACGGAGACATCCAGGTTGGTGGTCTCCACAGAGGAGGAGGAGCCCGCTACTGAGCCGCACATGGGGCCTGGTGGGGGTAGTACCACTGGTGCAAGTGGTGCAGTCCAGGGCCAGGGTCAGGAGGCAGCACAGGTCACCGTGGAGGGGCCTGTGCATGTCCCTGTCCTTGACCCTGTGACTGCACCACCATGCACCAGCAGGGAGGCCCCGTCCCAGGCCCGTCCGCAGGTAGGGGAGAGTGCCATGTCATCTGCCTCTCCACTACCTGCAGACGAGGGGTCCCATGAACATATGGGCTCCGTCCTGATTGGACGCGTGACATTTGTGATGACGTGTGTTCTTCCTGGGCAGAGAACACACGCCATCACGAAGTGCAGCGTCGCGACGTGGCACTGTTGGGAGGGGCCCTGGTTGGTGGATTCCTACATGTGACGCGCACTCTGGTGGACCTCTCCTCCTCTGTGGAGACTATGCGCCAGTCATTCTCCCTGCCATCTTCCGGCCCAGATTCCACCAGGGCCCCCTGTGGACCTGGCCTGACCAACACAGCCACCTTGGTGGAGATCCCATCCCTGCCACAGTCGGGAGTCAGCGGTCCAGCAGCGGTGGACACCACAACTGGAGACCAGCTGATGGAGGATGTGCAGGCATCATCGGACAGGGCACATGGACAGCAGCAGCAGCAGCAGCTGCAGGAGCAGGCTCTAGGTGGGAGCAATGATGGCTCGGGCCATCAACATCAGGGGGGCAGGCATAGGCCAGAGGGCAGGAGGACCCTGGAATGGATGTGTCTTCCGTGTGGCTGCGGTTGGGCCAGCGCATAGATGTGGAGCGGCGGCGGGTGGAAGAGGCGCGTCTCACCATGGTCAGGGCGGAGTCCTCCATGAGTCGGGCGTTGAGGCGGGCAGAGTGCCTCGAGGCGACTCGCAGGCAGTTGGAACAGGCCATGAGTGCCTCCCTGCGAGACCTCGGGGCCAGGGCAGAGGCCCTCCTCCGGGACATCGACATGGAGTTCGATGATGCCCTGGCCCGGGACACCACAGAGTGAGCCGCAGGACTTGCCCGCCGCCATTGTATATAGTTAGATAGTGTAAGGTTTCCTTTCCTTTTCTTTTTTATTTTGGTTGCGCTTGGACAATGCACCACGGTTTTGTATATAGTTTTTTATTAGGTAGTATTTTTGGTAGGTTTCATTTCATCAGTTGGGCTCATGGACCCTGGATTGTTCATTTGTACATAGTTCACCATTGGATTATTCTCATTTATTTTTTATTTTCACCATGGAGCAATGGATTTCACTTTCTTTTTTCCCTTGGATTTGCTTTGTTGGACTGTGACTTTGGACACCATTTCTTTTGGATTTCTTTGGATTATGATTTCTTGTTTTTTATTCTTTTACGACAATGTAATAGATGGGTACCCCCTACGTCGCTGGCAAAAGGGGAAGCAACCAGCAACAAAGCACAAAAATCAAGCCAGCGGATATGTAAATAAGTCTACTGAAAGAAGCACAATCCCACCAGCAGTCGGGAGCGGTCCCTCTATAAACTCCTCAGATCACTGCACATAATTCACAAAAACATTTATGAAAAATGTGTTTTCCTTTATTTAATTAGAAACATTAAAATGATTATTAAATAAGTCAGAGCTCATACATGAATAAGAGTAAATGTAAATATAGAACATACAACTATACAACACGAATAAAGTGCATAATGTGAAGAAAATACTAATTTCCCAATAGGACTTCCCTTTCTCTCGAGTGGGTTTAACCCACTGACACTGACTTAGACCTATTTGGGGACGATGGTGATCATTCCCCAGCTTGTGATCTGGCAGCAAGCTCTTAGCAGTCCTATTGGGAAATTAGTATTTTCTTCACATTATGCACTTTATTTGTGTTGTATAGTTGTATGTTCTATATTTACATTTACTCTTATTCATGTATGAGCTCTGACTTATTTAATGATCATTTTAATGTTTCTAATTAAATAAAGGAAAACAAATTTTTCATAAATGTTTTTGTGAATTATGTGCAGTGATCTGAGGAGTTTATAGAGGGACCGCTCCCGACTGCTGGTGGGATTGTTCTTTTATTATTTTACGGACATGCAGCATTTCTTTAATTATTACCATTGTTGTATGTTTTCTTTTAATTACATTCATGTTGTGTTTGATACATTTGTTTCTTCATACATCGATGTGTGGTATTATCTCATTGGTTTCATGCATGTCATGATATGGGTTTTCACATTCACTTGCACCCATTGTGTGTGTGTGACGGACATGTGTTCAGTAACATACTTGCTTTTGGGGTTGTATCATGTAATTGCCTTTTCTATGTGGGTGGATGCAATACTTGGTTGGGTCTTTGGGCTGGGGAGGCTGGCCATAAGGGCCATGATTGAGGATCGTCATGACGTGGGGGCAGGGGGACATGAGTGGGACATGGGTGGGGGCCTGCTGGCAGGTGCCCTGCACTGCTGGGGGGTGGCGGTGCAGGGGGACATGAGTGGGGGCCTGCTGGCAGGTGCCGTGCACTGCTGGGGGGTTGGGGTGCAGGAGGACATGAGTGGGGGCCTTCTGGCAGGTGCCCCGCACTGCTGGGGGTGGGGGCGCAGGGGGACATGAGTGGGACATGAGTGGGGGCCTGCTGGCAGGTGCCCTGCACTGCTGGGGGGTGGGGGTGCAGGGGGACATGAGTGGGGGCCTGCTGGCAGGTGCCCTGCACTGCTGGGGGGTGGGGGGGTAGGGGGACATGAGTGGGGGCCTGCTGGCAGGTGCCCCGCACTGCTGGGCGGTGGGGGTGCAGGGGGACATGAGTGGAAATGAGTGGAGGCCTTCTGGCAGGTGCCCTGCACTGCTGGGGGGGGGTGCTGGGGGACATGAGTGGGACATGAGTGGGGGCCTGCTGGCAGGTGCCCTGCACTGCTGGGGGTTGGGAGTGCAGGGGGACATGAGTGGGGGCCTGCTGGCAGGTGCCCCGCACTGCTGGGGGGTGGGGGTGCAGGTGGACATGAGTGGGACATGAGTGGGGGCCTGCTGGCAGGTGCCCTGCACTGCTGGGGGGTGGGGGTGCAGGGGGACATGAGTGGGACATGAGTGGGGGCCTGCTGGCAGGTGCCCTGCACTGCTGGGGGGTGGGGGTGCAGGGGAACATGAGTGGGGGCCTGCTGGCAGGTGCCCCGCACTGCTGGGGGGTGGGTGTGAAGGGGGACATGAGTGGGACATGAGTGGGGGCCTGCTGGCAGGTGCCCTGCACTGCTGGGGGGTGGGGTGCTGGGAGACATGAGTTGGTGATCAGTAGTGCAAGTTGACATGTGGCTTGGCTGGGGGGCATGCCCATGGTGGATGGGCTGCCTGCAGGACATGACCAGGGGTGCAGGGTAGTCCCCTGTGGTGTGGGCTGCCTGCAGGGGCCGTGGAGGGTGTAGAGGGAACACCTGTGAGGACCCACACTGCCAATTCACGTGTAGGACTTCCCGCGCACCCCCGAAATACACATACCCTGCTCATATCGCATGTGAGACTTCCCACGAACCCCAGTAATACACGTACCCCACTCGCACAGGCCCTTTCGCGTGTGAAACTTCCCGCGAACCCCAGTAATACACGTACCCCACTCGCACAGGGCCAATCGCGTGTGAAACTTACCGCGAACCACAGTAATACACGTACCCCACTCGCACAGGGCCAATCGCGTGTTAAACTTCCCGCGAACCCCAGTAATACACGTACCCCACTCGCACAGGGCCAATCGCGTGTGAAACTTCCCGCGAACCCCAGTAATACACGTACCCCACTCGCACAGGGCCTATCGCGTGTGAAACTTCCCGCGAACCCCAGAAATACATGTTCCCCGCTTGCCGTGCTGGTACAGGGTTAGCGCAGCCCTTTGCGCTGGATTGGGGATTTTGATGGCTTTTCCCTGCGCGAGGGGCGTTCTTGGGGGCATAACTGGCACTGCTGCAGGGTCGCTGCGCCACTGTGCGCCACGGCTGGTTTTGGTAGCTAAAATCCATGAATACGCTGTGCGCGGAAATGGATTTTAGCGCACGCGGCTGGCGCAGAGATTTGCACGCGCACAATGTGCGCCAGCCGCGTGCACCACTTGTGCGCTAAAGTCTATGAATTACCCCCTAAGTGTTTTGAAAGAATCATATCCCACAAAATGGAAAGTGTTTGAAAAAGGAACCTGGTTTGTGAGCATAACTTATATTCCATTCTGTGCTTTTGGACACAATACAGCACCTGAATAACAAAATAGAGATTTGAAAATTGCTGAAAGTGTATTATGCATAGCCCAATGCCCCAGGGCATGTGCATGCTATTTTCCAAAGGTGCTAGTAGTTGACCATATATCTAAACAGACATTGAGTATGGTAGGGATGTCACCGTATGCATCATCACACAAACATCATTATGACTCTGCCTTCATTTCTGATATAGGAAGGTATCCAAAACTCCCCTTGAATCTTACTTTATACCTACTTCAAAACACATTATTTCAATTGTATAGATATTCCCATAAATAGGCTGCTGAAATACTTCTACATGACCTCAATTATAGAAATGGTCTGAATCTGATTGCTCAGGTACGTTGACAGGGAATTTCCCCAATAATCTTTGATGACCATTGCTTCTCTCTTTCATATGATTAAACACTTTTATAAAAATGTGACCCAAAAAGTCATGCACCTTGCATCCAACGATTAGTTTCCATTTCCCCAAAAACTGTGTTTTCATAAGAACTACTACAGCAAAATCCCGGCCACTATATTTTCTACAATGTTCACTTTTGTCTTAGAGATGTGTGACCTTGCATGGTATCTAGTCAATTCATCTAAACCCATTCCATCTAATACCATTCCATCTAATTTTTTCCATCTAACAAATGTCCATATAATGCCCGTTCTTCGGGGGTAAAGGGTTAATTTTTGTTCAGATGTATTTTAAGGGGTAAAAACAGAGATTTGGGGGGGGGGCCCAAATAAATGCATTAAATGGAATTTTTTTAGACAGAAGAATTTCGATCGAAAGGCATCAGATGCAATGGTTTTAGATTAAATGACCATAAACCACCTTGTATTGATGCAGAATGTACAGCTAAAATGTTCATATTGTTGGGATGGAAATGAGCCTATCCCACCGACCTAGGCGCTTCCTAATAAAGCATAACCCATATGAAGCAATATAACCTGTAAGGGGGGAGCAGCCTGCACCAATAGCTAACACATAGGGGCCTTGTAGCGCATAGAGATAGGTGCTTAACACTAGAAATGTCCGCACTCCGCGATGCCTTTTTGTAATAGGTCCCAAACGCGATAAGCCCGCAGACCCACGCTGCTTATGATCCCAGCTCACAGGGCCCAGTTTCTACAAAGCATGCTAGCTCTGCTTGAGCCTTGCTCCCATGGAAGTCCATTCCCCTCTTGCCCCTGCAGTGTTGCGAATACTCAGTATCGCCTTCAGGAATGTCATCTTACTATTGTCAAGTGGTGGGCAGGATAAAAGCTGGATAATATTGTGTGGGGTGAGCAAGGTTTTGTTGGTGGCAGCTAAACAGATATTAAAGGTCTGGAAGACGAGGAAGAAACCGACAGTGGAGGAGTGGATTTTGGATGTTAAAGTTTTGTCAAGGCTTGCAAAAACTATGTATAGTAAACAAAACAAGGAAACTCTTTATGAAGAACTGTGGGAAAGCTTTATTGATCTATATGGGTAATGCTCGATTGGGTTATGAAGTGGAGTGACATGGTTTACTTTCAGGTAATGTGTATGTTGGGGGGTTTGTGTTTGTTATATGGTTTGTTTTGTTTTGTTTAGTCTTACTTGTTTGTTGACATTTGTTAAGTGCATAAGGTTAGTTCTAGTTAAATATTGTAGAATATAGAGTTACGATTTGCAATTCTATTTTAATTATTGTCTGAAGCTATTGTGTAGTTTGTAACTCAATGACCTAAGATGTAGATACTGTTGTTTTTGTTGTACCTTGTTGAAAATGAGAAATAAAGAGTTTAAAAAAAAAGGAATGTGCCCGACACAGAGCGTGAGACAGTACCAGGCCCCAGGATGTGTCTATTCATCTCCACTAAACTGCCATCGAGCCCCTGACCCCCCCACCCAGCCAGTCCAATGCTGGTTGCACATCACTGACCTGACCCCCACTCCCTTTGCTCTCTGATAAGCACTTGACCCCCATGTCCTAACCTCCATAAAGTGCCCACCAACGATTTAACCCCACATGACTGTGTTATTCCCTAGCAATAACACACATTTCCAGTAAAATGGGATATCGGGCAAAGATCAATTCCCAGTGGGGAGACATTAGGTTCAGGGACTGTGGTATTAATGAAGACCAGAATGCATGGGTCAGCAAGACTGTATTTTATTCTCCCCTCTCCCCGGCACCCCTTTCCTGTGCCGCCCAGGTGCCTGCCATAATGAGTGAATAGTCCGTTTTCATTGTTTAGCTTAGATAAGATACAAAGGGCCTCATTACAAGTTTGCCGGTAAATAAATGGAATTACTGACATGCCAGTGCTACCGAGTCCGTGTTGCATTTTGGCCAGAATCACTGATGCACAATGTACCTACCTGCAACCCGCACACCACTGACAGATCACACAGGTCCCCTGTATTGGCCCCACAAGTTGCATCTGCAGGTACTCAGACACACATCCCCTGACACTGCACAACTGCTGTCATCACTGCCATGCTACCACATGCCCAAAGTCACGTCAGCAGATGACAAGATGTACACATCAATGATACATGTGGCCCACTTGTCCCACCCACCATTTCCCATTCCACAGAATCTCAACGCAGCTAATGCCACAGGCAGAAGACACATGTGTAACACATCTGTGTATCAATCAGATAACCCCATGTCATACAGCTTGTGTGGCACACCCATAACACCCAAACTGGAAAGCACCCATACCCCAGGCAACAGGCACCGCACATGCACACACACAGCATTCCCCGACACATGCATGTGTGCACCATGCCATGGCCATCAGCATGTCCTTGACAATGCACATACATCTGAAATCCCTAGTACTCATGTCTGTCTGATGAATCCACACCCATCACTGATGCCCTGCCTTTCTGACCCACACAGGCACATCATCTGGTAATGAGGCGGAACAGCCGACAACATCCTGGAACACCAGGGTAAGCCGCCGCCGGCCTACCACCACCTTCACCCAGGGATCTGGTGCATCTGGCAGCAGAGGGGAGCGGGCTACTTCTGCATCTGCCCAGCCACCACCTGAACAGGAGCCACCTGTCATACAGGCACCCCCTGCCCTGACAGGAGCCATCTATCGTAAAGGCACCCCTCAGACAGGAGCCACCTGCACCCCTCATGCAAGGCAGACCAGACCAGACCACCCGCCGACATTGGGGAAGACGGTGGGCCTGATTATATATCCAGTGACCACATCTACCACAATGCTGAATGAACGCCCAATCCAGACAACTACCACCCCTACACAATGTAGGTGACATCGAGGGACACCTGTCCAGGATGGAGGCATGACAAACATCAATGCACACAATGGTGCAACAACACCTAGAGGAGGCCCGTCTCATGCTGGAGACACTACAGGACACCTCCAGGAGGACTGCACGGATTCTGGGTCGAGCCACACAAGGGATATACCATCTGGCACGGCAGGTGAGGGAGAGGAATGGGTCAATCTCTCCCCTGATTGAGTCGATTGGCGTGTTAGTGCACACACATGCGGAACAACGGCACATGCCCTTGCCACTGGCACCACCTTCGAGCAACACTCCCACAAGTTCACAACAAAGCAGCCCAAGGCGTAGGCCGCTGCAGCTGACTCGCCCTGCAGAAGTGCACGCTCCTCCACATAAACGTGGATGAAAATAGGACACAGACTCGTTGTGTGTGGATAAGGATAGTTGGGGAGTGGGTGTGGGGAAGAATAGTTGAGGAGGGGGTGTGGGGAGAGATTGTTGGGGAGGGGGTGTATGGAGGGATAGTTAGGGAGGAGGTGTGAGGAAGGATAGTTGGGGAGGGGCGTGTGGGGAGGGATAGTTGAGGAGGGGGTGTGTGGAGGGATAGTTGGGGTTGTCGTGTGTGGAGGGATAGTTGGGGAGGGGGTGTAAGGAGGGATAGTTGGGGAGGGGATGTGGGGCAGAACAGTTGAGGAGTCGTTGTGGATAGGGATAGTTGGGGAGGGGGTGTGTGGAGGGGTAGTTGGGGATAGGGTGTGGGGAGGGATAGTTGGGGAGGGGGTGTGTGCAGGGATAGTTGGGGAGGTAGTGTGGGGAGGGATAGTTGGTGAGGGGTTGTGGGGAGGGATAGTTGGGTAGAATTGTAGAGGTAGTCAAGTGCAATCACACATGGATATAGTAATTTTTTTCACAATATATATCGTGTTCATAACAAAAACAGTAGCGGACATTGATCTTTCGCTGTGAGTGCATTTATTCATGTGCAGTGTCCAGTGCCCAGTGTGCTCAATGTCCAGTGCCCCATGCGTGTAGTTGGCACTCAAAAGTAGGGCTGTATAAGGCCTGCATGTGTGGCATGTCCATCATTGCCGTTGCCGTGCTGGCCATATTCCTCCTCCTCCTCAGTCTCATCCTCAGCCTCTGGTGGTAGCATGTCCATGTCAGGGGACAGGGGGACATTGCGCCTGATGCACATGTTGTGTGACATGGCACATGCCACCACAATTTTTCCCACCTTCTCAGGGCTGTGCATGTGGGCTCCCCCGATCTGCTAAGGCAGCGGAACCTGGCCTTTAACAGGCCAAAAGTCTGCTTAACGCTGCAGCGGGTGCGTACACCTGTTCCTGCCTGTTGTGGGGCTGCCTGACGGGGGTCATTAGCCATGGCATCAGGGGATACCCAGCAACACCTGCACAAGATCAACAGAAAGGTTACATGTCAATTTCCTGGTCATTCCATGTTGGCACAAGCTGTATAGTGTTAAATAGAGCAGGCTAACATGCACAGGCAGAATAGATTTTTGTGACATCAATTATTTTTCGTGTACCAGAAGGGATTAATTTCAGGATGCATGTGGGGTGTGTCTTGTGCTGTTGCATTCACATGGACCATTTGCAGACAACATTACCTCTAACAATTATCCCAGCAACTGACACAAATGGAAGTAAATGTAATTGCTGTGTCACATATGAAATTCAACTATATCTGGTACAACGGTACTTTTAGCATTTGAATGGTATGCATTTGTGATGTAGTGGTAGTACCGGTGTGCAGTCTTTATTGGAATCCTTTATATAGACATGCTTAGAAATCGTGACCCATATGACGAAGGACATATTGATAGAATATGTGTGTGTGTGTGGGTTAAAGGGTTTCATATTTGCTATGAGTGGGGATTTTGGGGTGTGAAACGGTGGATTGGGTGACAACGCCACCTTGAAATCATATATTAGTGGTAGTGAAGTATATTCCTAATTCAGAGGTTTTTGTCTAGGAGCATTCCATTTAAAGGTGTTACATTTGGAAGGCATGACACGGGTACTAACAGGCAGTGTAACTGTCAAATGGGTGTGCATCCACAAGTGTTACAGGGGTGGCAGCTTCTGGATTCTCTGGATGAGCATCATGTTTTGTGTATTTCATTGAGTGTGTATTTCCCTATCATTGACACTATGGTGTGGTGCATTCTGGTACATGTGGTTTTGGTTTCTTGCTGGACCACATAGATGTAGTTATGTTTGCACTGTATATTTTACATACATGGAGACACGGCTGACAATGCCTTGCACTCTGGCATGCTACTACTGTGTTGCACCTTCAGTTGCACCTACACACTTGCACATTTCAGGCCCTCACAACGCTGAGCAGGGTCATGTCCCCTTGAATGTGGGAGGTTGATTATTGCTAAAATTGTGGGTAATGATGTTCCTTGCTCTTATTCCTCATTTACCTTTGCCTTTCAATTACCTATCCTGCCTCTGGGCACTTTCACAGGGATTTGGTAATTGTATCAGGAATTTGCAGTAGAATTTATGATGGGTTGATGCATGCAGTGTGCACATCCACTGGCCATGGGTCTCATACTAGCCCATTTTTTTAACTTTCCACATGACCTTGTAGTTAGGCGCACCCAGCAGCCAGGTACGCTATGTTGTTCACTGCCCCCCACCCAAATTGAACACTCCACATGGCCTTGTAGTTAGACTCACCCAGCAGCCAGGTATCCTATGCTCTTCACTGCCCCCCACCCCAATTGAACACTCCACATGGCCTTGTAGTTAGACTCACCCAGCAGCCATGTATGCTATGCTCTTCGTTGTCCACCCCAATTGAACATTCCACATGGCTTTGTAGTTAGACTCACCCAGCAGCCAGGTATGCTATGCTCTTCGTTGTCCACCCCAATTGAACATTCCACATGGCTTTGTAGTTAGACTCACCCAGCAGCCAGGTATGCTATGCTCTTCGTTGTCCACCCCAATTGAACACTCCACATGGCCTTGTAGTTAGACTCACCCATCAGCCAGTTATGATGTACGGCATTTCGTGCCATGTACTGGGGCAATGTGGAGTTCCACAGCACTATGGAGTCATGTGTAGAGCCAGGGAATCTTGCACAGCAATGTGTGATGAGGTGGCGGCTATCACACACCAGCTGTACGTTGATGGAATGGTACAACTTCCTGTTGCGGTACACTACCTCCACTGCATGCCGGACCAGCAGCTCCACAAGTGTGCAGTACACCACTCCAATTACATTAGACATGCCTGCAAGTGCATGGAATGCTTTTTTTGTGGCATTCACCTCCTCAGCAGTCCGTGGTAAGCTGATGTCATCCCATATGTGAGATAGGAGTGAATCAGGCACCTGTATTAGCACACGGGAGAAACATGGTTGGGAGATACCATCCAGCTGGCCCACTGTGTGTTGGTATGTGCCTGCAATAAAGTGTAGCACAGACACTACCTTCAGCGGGGGGAGAGGGGACTGCCTGGATATTAATGTGGCTGACCAGGTCATCATGTTATGAGGTCCATTATGGTGGTGATGGTGTCCCTGTCTAGCCAGTACAGAGTGTGGATCTGAGCAGGGGTGAGGTTGAATGGGGTGGCCCTTAGGTGAGAGATTGATGGCTGCCTGCGGGGTACGACCTGCTGCGCATTGGGGATTTGCTGGGCCCTCCTTCTCCTCATGCGTCTCCGCTGCATCCTCCGCCTCACTGCCTCTTCAATCAGTAGCTCTGCAGGCATGTCCTCCAGCTCCAGTACTGCTACTGCTAATGCTAGCATTGTGGTTCTGGAAGGGGTGTGGTGTGTGGGAGTGGTCCTTTTTGTGCTGTGGAACAGGCCATTGGGTCCACCTGTGCTGATTTTTAGCACCTGTGGCATGGTTCTACTCACCAGTATCCACTTAAAACCTGGTCCGCGATGCTGGTATTTCCAGCATCATTTTCACGTTGTAATGGGTGGGTGACCGTTGTAATGGTTTTAAATACCTCATTGTAGTGGTCTATCCTTTCTCAAGGTGGGTGGAAGCAGGGTCGTGTGCACACCTGGATGCCAAGTGTGCTGCTAGGTTTTTAGTGCAGGAAGTCTTCCCGCAACGGGGTATGTGCGAAGTTTTAATGTCAGACAATGGCACACATATCTTCAATGCATTATTTCAGCATGTTACAGCACTACTTGGCATCAAGCACTGGATGTGTTTGATTTGCCACCCACAGGCCAAAGGAGTTGTGGAGAGAACAAATGGGCTCCTTAAAAGTAAGTTATCCAAACAGTGTACCCCGTTGAAGAAAAACTGGGTGCATTGTTTGCCCCTGGCCCACTTCAGTCTATGCATGCAGCCAAGTAAAGACCACCATTTGTCACCTCATGAAGTGGTCACTGGCCAGGGTATACATACTCCCATACCCCCTGTAAGAAGTGCTTCAGACACACATAGGGCTGCAGCAGTGCTAGACGATGAGTTCAAGAAGTATTTGAGTATACTAACTAGGGCCATTAAATATGTCTCCTGACAGAGTGCACCTCCCAGGATTGTGATGACAGAGACACCAAATGCTGAGATTACTATGGTGACAGATGCCAAGCCTATGACCACATAACCACTGCTGCCTGGGGACTTCATTTACGTCCGCAATTCTGTACCCAAGTGGAATAACCCTCAGTTCCAAGGACCTTACAAGGTGATGTTTTGTACTCCCGTTGCTGTTAAAGAAAAAAAAATTGCGCTGCAGGATCCACGTCTCTAACGTTCATTGTGCACCTTAATAAAACACACTGGTGCATCAGTTATCTTAAAATAAGGGGTAGCAGTACTTGTACCCCGTCTACTTTACCAGCCTGTCCAGGGGCAATACATGTGCACTAGCATGCTCCAGTGGCAGGCCGAAGCTTAGCTGCAAGCTCTGTACCTTCCTTTTTCTTTTTCCGGGAGTGCTTTCCTCTTTCTCTCTAGCTCTCTCACTCTCTTTCTTTCTCCCTTTTCCTTATTTGTTTGTGTGCAAAGTACGTCTTGTACGTTTCTGCCTTTTCGTTGTCCTGTGTGTCTGTGCTTCTATTTTAGGAAAGAAGAAGATGGACGTCACTAAAGTACATCATTTGTCAAGTAGGGACCTGAGGTGCCGATGCACGAACTAGAGAATATGAACCTATTTTTATTATTGTGTATCGCTCTGTTCGATATTGCTAGTACTGTTGGGAGTGTATTGGGGCGAGGGTGTTATAGGGAGAGGTCCTATGATATGATATGATATGATATGGCATTTACAACGCGCCTATACACAAGTGTTTCAAGGCGCGACGAGGCAATGGGGGGGGGCAAAGGGCGGACAGACAACGATCCTACTAGGCCAGGTGTCATTCAGATCGCGTAAGTGCATGGGAAAGGGGGGAAAGGAAATGTGCATGGGAAGGGGGGGAAGGAAAAGTGCGCAGGGGAGGGGAGAGGGGAAAGTGCAGTACATGGGAAGTGGAATAATAGGACACATAAAACAGCCAGCTAGTGGCCAGTGCAATGAAGTGCAGACATACGTGCTGGTAGGGGAACTGAAGGGATACAGAAAAACAGTCCCCAAGTGCAGGGGTTGCCAGGGAGGCAGTGCAGGTGGGTAATTGACATGGCCTGGGCCAGAGATCAGAAAGGTGGCCAGGTAACCAGTGCAATTTCAGTCAGGAATTCTGCAAGGGAGGGGAGGAGAGAAAGCAGAAGCAAAGAGGAAGGTTTTGAGGTGTTTCCGGAACCGGAGATGGTTCTCATCGAGTTTCAGGGAGGCAGGAAGGCTGTTCCAGAGAGAGGCCCCTGCCGAAGAGAGTGATCTGCCACCAACTCGTTGCTTGGAGAAACGGCTGACCCTAAGGGAGTTGGAGGCAGATGAGCGAAGAGCTTGAGAGGGAAGATATTTAGGAAGAGAGAGTTGAAGGTAGCGCAGCCCCAGACCCAAGAAGGCCTTGTGTACAATGCAGAGGGTTTTAAACTTAATCCTCACAGCCACTGGGAGCCAGTGCAGAGATTTCAGTCCTGGAGAGATACGATCTCTGGGCTTGAGGCCAAGGACAAGTCTCGCAGTCCTGTTCTGGATAAATTGCAGAGGGCGGAGAGTGGAGGCAGGCAGATTTAGATAGAGGCTGTTACAGTAGTCCAGTTTGGAGAGGACCAGGGCTCTGGAGACGGTGAGGTTCTGGGGGAAGGAGAGGAAAGGAAGAATACCTCTAAGGAGGTGCAGCTGGTAGTGTGACTTCTTAGAGATGTCAGAGATGTGAGGGAAGAAAGAGAGTGCAGAGTCGAAGATGACCCCGAGGTTTTTAGCCTTGTAGGTGGGAGTGGGAGGAGGGCCAAGAGAGACCGGCCAGAGAGTGCAGGGAAGGAGGGAGTGGGTGTGCCGATGAGTAGAATCTCAGTCTTACTGGCATTAAGGCAGAGGTCGTTGGCGGCACCCCATTCCTGGATGGCAGGCAGACAGTCAGAGATGAGGGAAGGAGAGGAGGGGGCCGAGGGTAGCCTGAAAATGAGCTGGGTATCATCCGCATAGCACTGAAAGTTGGGAGGGGGAATGGGGAATGGGGGAAGTAGGATTGTATATTATCCAAATGGGGCAATACATGTAAATGTTAAAAATATGAGTGGATTTACATATATAAGCACCAATGTGAGCGCAAAAAATAATAATGTAAATGAATTTAATGACTCAAATAAGCACATTATGTCAGTGGGGGCAACAGTGAATAGGTTGTTCTCAGCAGGTAGGAGATTGTCTATCACTGCAAAACGATATAATGTTATTTCCGATAGCACTATTAAAGCGGCCATCCCTGAGCGCGTGTATGGAAGAATGACAAGAGAATTATGACAAAAGTATGGCACGGATCAAGGGCTGGGTTTTGATGTGATTGAGGATATTTATCATCCCGAGTTCACCAACTCATGGTATTCGGATATGAGTGGTATGGGGAGAAACGCTATGAATGGGAGCTGTTATGTGTGTTCACTCATTCCACATGCTTCAGGAGCTCCCAAGGTGTTTGTACCTCAAGCAGTCCCAATTATAGAGACACAATGCCTAGTTTATCTTGCGCTATGCCGAATAAAAGGAACGTTCCAAGCACATGGTGCGCAACTGCAAATGGTGGGTCCAGATTTTGTAAAGTGCAACGACGATCCAAAAAACATCAAGTGTGTGGAGATACCCTATCTGATGGGGAACGGGCAGAAATATGTCAATAATAACTGGCAGGACATCACAATACCTTGCTTGGCAGAAGGACTGGTAACATGTAGCAAGGAAAGAATAGCACAAGTGAACACTTTCACAAATCTGGACAGAGCATATCACAAAGCTGGTGTGGATTGCTACAATGGAAAAGCTGGTGCAAGGGCACAAGGAAGAAGAATATAGACTCTGTTTCCGTAGCAAGGGTACAGTCTTTGTTGACTCAAATGAACAATGCAATAAGACTCTCCTGATCACAGACATGAAGAAAGGAACATCGGCGCTGATGGATTACTAGTGGGTCTGTGGCCGACAAGCTTACTTACAACTCCCACCTTCATGGAGGGGCTGTTGTTCGCTGGCCACATTGCACTCAGCACCATTAGTAATGTCAGAAGAACACCTGAAGGGGGAGCACTGCCTGCATATGGACCAACTGTCCTCCCCACAATCGATAATGATGATAAGGGCTTGGTGCCCACACCAGAGCCCCATATCCGACCAGGTAAAGGACAGTTCCAGCAACTGCAGAGGATGAAAAGATCAACTTACATATCCATCTGGTTCAAAGCGGAAACCGACTCACAGTAAAACGCCTCTGATATGATATGATACGATAGTTTATTTATATAGCGTCTATACACAATGTGTTTCAAAGCGCTTCAAGGCATGGAAGGGAACAAGGGAAAATACGACATTCTTATAGGCCATGAATAGTAAGGATGTGAAATTTACTATCGTACTTGGCCTGACGACATTTCAGATAGTGCAAAAGCTAAGACATAGATAAGGAAGCGAGGGGGAGAGTGGGAAGGAAATGGAAACAGACAGGCGACTACCATACTACGCCTGATGATATTTCTGGTAGCCGGAGAAAAACAAAGGTGAGGGAGAGGGGTGCAGAAAGGGAGGGGAGGAACAAAACAAGCGACTATCTTACTAGGCCTGACAACAATTCAGATAGTGCTGGAGGGAGGGGGGAGGGGGAATGTAAAGGGGTTGGGGGAGCGACAGACGAGGTTGCTATCATACTAGGCCCAGGGACAATTCTGATAGAGTAAGTGCATAGAAGAAAGTAAGGGGAGGAGATAGGAAAAGGGAGAAGGGAGGGGAGGAGAGAACAGAGAGTAAGCAGTCAAAAGGAGTGGAGAAGCAAGAGGGGAGAGCGAATACAATTTCAGAAGTCAGTAGTAACACATAATGTTGGAAGCCAGGATACAAGATGAAGATGGGAACAGCATGATTCAGGGCCACCATAAGCACAAGATGCAAAGGAAGTCCAGCATGAGAGTTGTGAAAGGGTGACGCACCGTGAATCAATGAAGTCCATAAAAGTAAATCCAGCATTGGCCATAAGACGGTGATGGTGAAACCAGAATGTATCAGGACAGACTCCTGTGTGTGGGAAGGGAGGGGCACAAGGGAACAACACAGGGGTACCAGAGAGGGTGGGGATGGCCTGTGGGGACAGAGGGTGTAAACACTTGTTGGTGCATGCTTACCTGCTGTTTTAGCAGGGGGTCGGACCCTGGATCCTCCTGGTCCGAACAGGTCCAAACAGGAATTGCCCTTTTATTTGACTGCCCTTCACTTTGGACGCCCGGACGAGAGATGCCCTTGATCTAAGAGTTAAGGGCAGTAAGGAAAAGGTAGGGCTAAGAAGGTGGGTGGTGCTTAGGCCAGGTGACCTAGAGCCACTTACACCTGCTCCCCAGCTGCAACGGAAAAGAGGCTGGAGGGCTCCTTAAGTAGAGAAAAGAGCGGCAAGCAGGAAGGCAGCAGGTGGAGGAGGCTTAGGTCAGGTGACCTAGATCCACTTACATCTGCTCCCCAGCTGCAAAGGAAAAGAGGCTGTAGGGCTCCTTAAGTAGGGAAAAGAGTGGCAAGCATGAAAGGCACAATGTGGGAGGGGCTTGCTAAGTGGCGAAAAAGAGCGGTAACCAGGAAGGTACAGGTGGGCGGGGCTTAGGCCAGGTGACCTAGATCCACTTACACCTGCACCCCAGCTGCAAAGGAAAAGAGGCTGGAGGGCTCCTTAAGTAGGAAAAAGAGCAGCAAGCAGGAAGACACCAGGTGGGCGGGGCTTGCTAAGTGGTAAAAAAGAGCAGCAACCAGGAAGGCACCAGGTGGCCGGTGCTTAGGTCTGGTGACCTAGATCCACTTACACCTGCTCCCTAGCTATAACATATGGGTAACAAGCTGTTCGATGAAGATCAGATTGTGTAAATAAGAACAATTGCATATCTTAAAACTAGCAACATTCAGCAATTCTCAGGTGGGAGTCATAAAGTAAGCTAAGCGTCAGTAAGTACCTGTCTGTATACTGGATGGTATAAGACGTCTGCCACAATGGGAGACATGATCGCTACAGTTGTCTTTAATGTAGCCATGGTAACAAAGAGTGAACGTAGACAACGGGCTGTGCGTGGAACTGAAACAAAGAAAGAGGACTGCGGGGGAACGCGATACCAAGGGAATAATCATAGGAACAGGATAGGACCAAGGAGTGAATAGAAGGAAGAATGAAGGAACAGGAAAAGTATCCAATTCTTGCAAAATTTGCACCAATATAATTTTGCATCTTACAACCAATGATACATAAGGAATAGAAATCAATACAGTTGTGAATAGCTATTCTTTAAAGTTAAACATTCATTTACTAGGTATCACACGACCCCAATTCTTAGTTGAGGTGGATAATATCGATATGTGACCAATAATAATATTGTATACTTGAACATGTGATAGCTATTTGATACTTGAACAAAGGTATATATTTAATTATGAACATAATCAGAATACATGGTAATATGCATCCATTACACAATTTTCAAGTTGAACAGGATGAACACAAGAATATATCCTGACATCTATATTTAATCTAGACAACAAAGGATCAGCCTCCTGGGAAATAAATTAAATTAAACAGCACAGATACAAATCAGGTTACATCAGGTATCTGTTAACCAGGATAACCTTAAGAATCTTCACACCTGTATTTAGTCTAAATAACTAAGAATCAGTCTCCTGGAAAATGAGTAAAATTAAACAGCACAGATAAAAAATGGGTTGCATCAGATACCTGGCCCATTGCTGGTATTTAGTAATCCATAATTACATTTCTTACTTACTCATAATCACACAAAACAGTATAAATTAAATTCTTCATTCATACCTCTTGGGTGTAGCATATTCAATAGATGGATCCAGTGCATTTCTCACTGTGAAAGCCCTGTGGTTGTATTGCCTCCTGTATGAGGTGTCTCTACCACTTCCAATATTACAAACCTAATCTGCGCTAGGTTATGTCGATATTCTTTAAAATGTCTAGCTGCTGGTGACTTGGAATTTTGGGTATGAATGTTTGATTATGTTCTAACCAACTTTCTCAGGATGATCTAGTGGTCTGACCCACATATAACTGGCCACATGGGCATTTTATGGCATACATTACTCCAGTGCTATTGCACGTGGCAAAATCTCTGAGTGCAATTTTCTGTCCAGTATGTGGGTGTTGGATGGTATTACCTTTGATGATATTAATGCAGTTACTACACTTCAGGCATTAGCATGTACCCTTCTTGTGGGAGGTCAATGTTCTTTGTTTCTCAGGGGGACATTTCTCTGATTTCACCAGTCTGTCCCTAAGATTTCTCCCTCTCCTATATGCCATCATAGGTGGTTTAGGGAAGAGCTTTTAAAGCAGTGGATGGTGATGCAAATGTTTCCAATTGTTAGTGATGATTCTCCGCAAATGGAGACTCTGTCTAGAGAATTCAGAAATGTAAAGAAGTGGAATACCTTTATCCTTTGAAACAGGTAAAGTAAGAACTATATCGATGGCATCTGTCTCTCTTTAGCTTTTTCCACTATCTCAAGCATGACCTGGCCCATTCCCGGGTGACCATGAGTTATAGCCCATATAACTGACTAAACCTTACGATCTCAGAATTTCATGGCACCAGGTGCCCTTTGACCACCAAGGTGCTGGGAGGGATACATTATAGTTCAAAATTAGGGTGGAGATCTTGGAGCCGGATGGCATGGGGTGGAGTGAGTGAAATGTGTGTGTGAAACTTAGAATGCCCTAGAACCCCCTTTGTGTCTGTCATAAGGCCTGCCAAGTGCACAGTATGAGTGATAAAATATTTGTATGGTAGGAGTATAATGAATTTGTTTTCTGACCTTTGACGTGAGAAGAGGTTTAGCCCCACAGCACCAATTTGATGGAAGATGGGCAGACTGGACTGGGACCAATAGACTGGCATCCCTTATGGGTAAAGTTTGAACATGTATACAGTCCATCCAATCAGCTATGCAGGTTTTTACTGTATGTTGTTGCGTCATTATGACGCTCTGTGCCTTTAAACGTTTCTGCTTCCACCTCTTTTTGGCAGAATGTTATTAGTAGCAGAGTCCTTTGCTGTTGCTCTCATCAGCGTGTGAGATTAAAATCTTGCTATCCATACAGGATCGACTCGGGCCTTTCTTCCCTAGCGGGTTGTATACTCTCTGGTGTGAGCGTTCAGGGACTTGCCCCCAGAACTGTTGTTGGTTAGAGGGAGAATATGGAAACTAACTATGGTAAAAAATGTTGGTCAGACAATAATATTCGATCTATGTAATTATGGTAAGATCTACAATGAGAAATGCGGTTGTCAAGTCCTTTGAATAATGTTTCCCTTCTCTTTCCCTTACTTTTTCTGAACCCATAGGAGTCTGGACTTCAAACTTAAATCTCACAGAAGGCCTTTGGCTCCCCTTAAACAATGTCAGACTAAGGCCCCTTTTGTTGAATTTGTATGGACATTTCGGGTCTACGGGTGGTAAAGAGTTGGCAAGGCATGCATATAGATTGGCAATCTGTAATTTAAAACATTATTATAAAAATTGGTTGATCGACTACAAACACAAAGGCAACAAATACATTGTGTAGTTTGTTAAGGGTTTTCGCAAAGCATGACTCAAACAAATGTTGGAATTTATTGAAGAAGGACACATCAATCTAAAGTGTTACTTAATCCCATTACAGAGGAAACTTGAGTATCACACTTTAAGCATGGTTTCTCGCTAAAGGATTGGGTGTAGGCAGCATGTAGGGTCAAGACTTTATGTTCTTACCCGGGTCAATTCACCAAAGATGACAAAATGCTGCAGAGCTACTGGCCCAGAGGGCCTGGCAAACATTGTTCCTGGGTGGAGATTTCGTATGTTTTATATGAAAGCATTATCAAGAAGGATTCTCTGTCCTCTAGTTGTAATACTTCTCACATGATAGACATATTAAAAAAAGAGCGTAGGTAGATCCTGGCAACTATCAACTCATTCCACTGTTGGATGTTACAAGGAAGAAGTATAGACAATATTTAGGGCAACCAATAATCTTATGCGCTGAGGTGTAGCAGTGATAGAAAATTACTAAAGTTGGCTGCTGTGCATTATGGTGTTCAAAAGGAAATGCCTGAACCTCTTAAGGAAATATTGTAAGTTTAGTGTGCACACCAATCATACTGCGCTGAGGCCAATGTTCTTTTTTAGAATGTAATATTCAAGTGTCATTATAGTTTTTCAGTGCTCCCATAATCATTGAGTGTCATGACTAAGCCAACATGTGTTTTGTCCACCAGGTCTTTTTCAAGGCTAATTGGTATCTTGTTAAAGCGTCAGGTATGTTTGTGCTGTCCTAAATTAGCTTAATTTGGAGATTAATTTGGCAGCTCGATGTGTTTAGTGCTAAGTAAGCGTTTTGCAGAATACAATTTAAAGTAGTATTCAGGATGTATTAGTTTTCCAATGATTGTAGTGAGTTTTTAGCATCTCCTAATTGAAAAATCAGGGTGCTATGTGCGGTGCATCCGGCCGCTTTCGTCGCCTCTCAGTGATTCGGGAAAAAAACATTAATTTGGAACTGAAGAAGCAATATGATTATTTGTCTAAGAAACATTCTTCATAAGAACTATCAAATTATTTTCTACATTTTGTAGTGTATAGCCAGACTGTTCCAAGTTTCTTGATAAAGACTGCGCCAGGTTTTACATATGTGTTCAAACATAGCTTTATTCGGCTTTGAAAACCATAAAAGCAACATTACATCCAGCCCCGTTTCCCGGGCGGGGCGGGCAACCGCTTAGGGCGCAGAGCTAAATAGCTCAGAAGGTGGGTGCAGTCAGGGGCCCACTGACAAAGCTGCCAGACATCAGATGAAGCAGCCTGCTTCGCCGGTGAATGGTGCTCTGCAATGTGCGGCTGGCTGCTCTCTGCAGACTTTGGGATGACACGCAATGCGTAAGGCATGCATATTCCAAAAGCAGCGTGTGAGATGCTCCAGAGTCACACACGCTGTGCCCCTCATTCTATGTGCTGACAGCCATGCATGTGGGGCAATTTATAAGTGATGGCTCACTTAACAAGCCTTTGTTTTTATGATGTATCTCCTTAACATTTAATGTTAAGAACTGAAGATGGGGCATTTGTATCCACCAGGCCAGATGAACATCAGTTAGCTGACCAAACCCATGTATTCTTCCAAGAGAATTAACGTACCACACAGAAAAGTTTTAAACTATTGTCTTTATTGTTATGTCTCTTTATTTGACACCCCAAAACTTTTTTATATATATTACTTTTTAGTTACATATGGTGCATCGCTGGGTAAGTTAACTCTAATTTTGTTGGTTAAGTATTCTAGTGGCTTCTTTGGGACATGGACTAAATGCATATGCTCAGCAGCAAAGGTTTTTTCATTGTCTGAACAAGCCAGCCACTGCCTAGCCAGCACACCAGATGGCAACTCAATGTCACTTGGCACCTTGATTAGGAAAGTGGAGTTCATTGTGTGTCACCGTGCAGACAGTAGTCCATGGCAGATCACTGCAGTGATATGTGTGCAGCAATGATTTGTGTGCTGCACAAGTCGCCACCCCGTTGGTTAATGGTGTATACGTGGTGCTCCCTTATGTAACATCAGATATACCTGTTTATGTCTGATGTGCCCAATGTCCATACAAGAGCACACTGGTATGTTTTGTATATGTGGCTCTGACGCTCATGCCATACTGTGCCCACACCTAAACACATAAAGCAACCAAAGAAGTTGCCTCAAATTGTAGATCCACTAGGCTAAACTCCCTTTCTACACTGCCACGCCATGATTTTCACTAGCTGCAAGCCAGCACTAATAAGAGATGCTAATGCCAGCTCTGTTAGATAAAGCATGGGCCTGCTCTTTTTGCCGAAATAACCCCTGAGGCTGGTGTAATAGTGAGGCGGTAGTGGCTGAGGAACTGTGTACCCTTTACCGGGCATTAGAAGCCGGTTTTGTTTAAAACGCTTCATCAACTTATTACTGGTCAGGCTAAAGTTTGAAAGAGGTACAATCCTTTCTGTGTAGCCTTTCTGTGCATTGTTTATTGGGTCTCTCTTGTGCGGTATCCGCCCTATCTGTAGATATAATTCCCTAAAGATATTTCTGTATCAGGGTTGTGCATGCCCACATCAAGACCCATTACTTCCTCCTCTAAAATTCTTCAGAAACAAGAAGCAAAAGAGCCCTGTACCCCATTTGAGTGGCTGATGTTGCAGCCATTTTATTCTCGCATCCAAAAACGTAAGCTGTCCAAATGAGCATGTATGGCTCATGGTTACAAACATTTTAATGTTAGGGTGAGTATTGTGAACTGTGATGTGAGCACCAAGCCATGCTTCAGTTATCAAATGTGTAGATCTCTGATCACTGTTATAGTCCTGAAATGCTCTGTGATTTAATGCAAAGCATACATGAATTCTCATTGGTGCTATTTGTCCCCTTTCCACTCTCTGAGAGGTATTTTGAAAGAGTACAATAAGAGTGTGCCAGACTGTCCATCTTTAGAATGATAACCTTCTATCAGAAAATAATTCATATGTGTAGTCTAGTATTGCCCCTTTGCGAAATACAAGTGAGTTGGTATGAACAGAACGCCTGCAACACAAGGCCAGGCCAGTGAGCCCTCAGACCCCATTAGGCATTTCAACCACAGTGTTTATATAGCAATTATTTATTCATATTGAGGAGGGGTTTTGTCACACGACAGAGGTGTCGTTTGGGAGTGACATGTGCTGGGCAAGGGTTTAGGGGGACGCATTCTGATGTTTCGCCCTGGGCACCAAGTTGGCTAGAAACTGCCCTGATTACATCATATGATAACAGTTGAACATATTTAGAACCAACAATATGACAAATAAATGGAAGAAAGAGAAAAGAAAATTACATATATTATCCGTACAACCAAAAACCTAAAAATACAAATTTCTAAGACATAGGCAAACCATATCTAACGTTTGTGTAAAACCAATAAATCAACTATTATAGTTCTAAAAAATACTTTGCACATTTACCAGGAAAATGTATCACAAGTGATTTTACAAAATGTGTTCTTCTTAACCAAGCCCTATGTAGGAACTTCAAAATAATCTAAACTGCATTCAGATCATTAGTACTTTTGCAGAATGCTACAGCAACTGCAATCTGTCTAATTCCCCTCAAACGGAGTGGCAGAAAATAACATTCCCTCATGCCTGAATAACCTGGGGAAAAAAATAGGAAGTGACTAATCTATTCCTCTAAGTTGCCACTAACTTTACATTGTGTGTCAGGGGGATTTGACCATGTTGCCGTAAAAGTAGCCACCTTCAGGGTAGTTGTACACAGTTTGAGGCATAGAGCTGGGGCGTAACATGGTGCCACACAATCTAAGTAATTTAACAATATATACAAAGATCCCGTAGACAGCCCAGCACATGCCCTTTTCATGTTCCTAATTGATTCTTCTTTAGCCTTCCTTTTGACGAGTTCTCTGGAGCCTGATAATAAACCAGCAGTACTTGACCAGAAGGCGGTCAGATCCAGGTCCCCAACCCTTTACGAACAAACTTAAACCAGGGGAGGGAACCTCAACTGGAGATGTGCTGCAGACATAGTTTTACATATTATTTGGATTCAATCTGTTGCCAACATTTAACAAGCTGAAAGTGATAGTTGACATTGACAAAGTGCGTTGTATTTGTCAATTTAGTAAAAATGCTATTTGTACTGAAACCGTGTGACATATTTGTACTGCTTGCCAGACACTGAGTAATTGTAATGTAATGTAATGTAAGTGATCTTGTATAGCACCTCTCTGCCACTGTTGGTAGCTTGCCTCTCTGTATGGAAGTCGCATTTTGATATGATTCATGCTTAATGAATGAATCCTAGACTCGGGTTTGAATGCGGTTAATGTCAGGAAATCCAATATGTCACTATTTTGACCAGTTATTCACTTTCCTCAGGGGAGCATTATAAGTGTCAATGTGTTTACTGTTTTATTTTTTTATTGTACAATATTTTATCATTCTCACTTTGCAAAACTGTTGCAAGGTCTGAAATGAACAAAAAAATCACCTAAACAAATAATGAAAAAAATAAAAATAAAGAGGGACATTTGATATTTATCCAGCCCTCCATTGCACAAGGCCTCCACTCCCATACAGTTAAGAACAGATTGGAAGGATTGGGACATGACACCAGGGAGTGGACTGGCCAAGAGAAGGGATGAGCCAGACTCAGGTGCATGTCAGAATTGCAAGCCATCCTCAGGGTGAACTGCCAATTCCTACACCAGATGCCTGAGGAAACACACCTGAGTTCCCTTATCCCAGAGAGGGGATGGAAGGTGGGGCCAAGGTGCGGCATGCAACGAGAGAACACTGCCCAAGTGGAAGCATGTACCAATAGTCTCGGGGGGATAACTCAGTGGCAACATGCTTGCCTTTGAAGCAAGATGACACGGAGCAACACAGGTTCGATCCCTGGGTCACCGCTTAGAAATCTCTGGGTATTAAGCGCGTTATAAATAACCTATCATATCATAATCACAAACCCCATATCAGGGTTGCGAGTCATCCCATGGAGTGGAGCCCAACAGCAGTCCCTCTTCCAGCTAACACACTTGAAGCTCCCTTCTCCATAGCGAGGCTTGAAGTTGGGAAAACAGCCATATACAAGTAAAGAGCCTCAGTCTGTCAGTGTAGGTGTTCGGAGTAGGAGCCGGAGACAGGAGAGTGGAGACAGGAGTTGATTTGGAGAAGGTTACAGGAGGGAGCAGGGGGCCCAGTGCCTCAGAGACTGGAGGAGTGGTTCAGAAGACTTGGCAACACAGGAGCCTGGGAGCTGGGGGAAAGACACAGGAGACAAAACTGTAGAGATAAGAGAATTGGAGCAGCTGATCAAGAGCGCATACTGGTGTCTAAAAAGGGCAAAACAAGTAAGAGGCAACTTGGGAGACTAACGACATTGCCCAAACGGGTGACGGAGATGGATGAGGGGTGAGGAAGTTTGGGATTATAACAACATTGTCCAATGGGGTGAAAAAGGAGGGGGCAGTGACATGAGTGCTCCAAAGGGTGTAGAATGCGGGGATAGTAACAACAGTGTTCAAAAGAGTGAAGAATGAGAGGACAGTGTTAAGTATAGCAAGAGGGCTTCTCCTCCTTTCCTCTTCCCATGCACTTGCGTGATCCGAATGACTCCTGGCCTAGTAGGATTGTTGTCTGTCTTCCCTCTGTTCTCCCTCCCTTGCCTCGTCGCGCCTTGAAACACTTGTGTATAGGCGCGTTATAAATGCCATATCATATCATATCATATCATATCATATTAAGGTGAAGACAGTGACATTAGTGCTCATAGTAGGAGGAGTGCAGAAGATATAGGGCCTCATTACAAGGCTGGCGGAATGGGTTTAACGGTACTGGTAATGGTGCCAGTGCCGTTAAACCCACTACGCCCTATTACGAGGTTCCCTCGCGGGGCCCTAAAAGGACGTCTGGTAAAACCAGACGTCCTTATCAGGTCCCGCGAGGGGACCAGGGAGCTAACAACGGGCCCGTTATTAACGGGCCCGTTGTTAGCTCCCTCCCCATTCCCATTGAGCTCTATGTCAGCCCCTGCGACGCACCAGAGTGCACGCGGGGACTGATAGACACACCAGGACCCAGAAGTGGCCAAGAGGTAGAATGGGTGTGTGTTTGTGTGTGTTGGGTGTACGTGTTTGTGTGTGTAATGGTGTGGGGGGTCTTGGGAGAGGAAGGAGGTGGCAGGGGCTGAGGGAGGGGAGTTCAAGGAAATAACCTACCTGTTTTTTAACAAATGGGGCAAGAGAGCGTGGGGTGCGGGATGGTGGGTGGGGGGCGAGATAATGTCCTTTTTTCGATTTTTGTCGGCCTCCTAAATCCGGCATCTTTTGGTTAGGCGACCTACACAAATTGAAAAAATGACATGGAACCGTTTCAGCCACAGGGGCGTCTTCAGTGAGGAGTAGCTTGGATCTCTAGGCCCAGTAGACACAAGACCCACGTCTCGGCACACCCGTCCCACGCTGGGTGACAATGCAAAACAAAGAGGTGATGACTGGAAGGTTTAGAATTGCTGTCGGCAACCCTCCAGACCCTTGTTTGTGACAAGGCATTACAGAAAGTGGAAAGACCATATGCAAATCAGTAATGCCAGATGTAAGGATTCATTCTAAACCTTCAAGACATCACCTCTTTTGTTTTGCAAAAGTCACCCAGAGTGGGACAGGTATCCCCAGACAGGGTCCTGAGCCTGCTGGGCCTAGAGACCCAAGATACTCCTCACTGATGACGCCCAATGAGGCTGCAACATGTCTGGGGATGCTTGTGGTCTCCTGTATGGAAGAGATATACGACAAAATCAGAAACCAACACCAACAATAACCTGCACCAAACAAAAGTATGCACCGACCATATGCGCAGGATAATGGGATCACAAAAGACATAAACAACCAGGGCAGAATTAACATATGGGGGCATGTTCTGCTTCCAATAACAGGAAGCACAATAGCCACGGGCAGAAGGCATGAACAACAAGCGTGGTCCATGCACACAGAATATGCATGTGCGTGTAATGGCAGAATACAATTGAGCACAATCGGTCCTGACAACATACATGAAAAATATGCACAGACTACATTACGTTCGACTGAATGTAAGCACAGATCACACAAGGAAGCAACCCTCAATGTGTACATAAATGGATAGGCGTGCTCAATACAGTGTATGCATCTACATCATGCTTTTTATACATGTAAGTAGCAATGACAACAACCAATACACACACAATTGACAGTCAGAATGAGCATAAGCACAGACCCCAAGTATGGAGTATTCACTGCACATAGGTAATCCAACTGCACCTTTCTTCCACCTACATTAAAAAGATTGGGTGGTCACAGGTATGCACCTGAGCAGTTACAGCCTTAGTTTTGTAAACATCGTAAATTGCATGCAGGGGGCCACTAATGTTAGTAATGAAGTACTGAGGGGTCCACTACACGCAATTTTAAAAGTCCACAAGGCAGAGTGGACAAGGAAAAAATAAAAGCGCGGCAAAGTCGCCTTGACGCTTGAATTTGTCCTCTTCATCTCATGAAAATGTAAACGCGGCCTGCAAATACGTTTCCAATGGATTCCTTTGGGATCCGCCTGGTCATGAAAACCCGAGGCCTATTTCACAGGAATCCATTCATTGTACACCTGCATGAACGTCTCATGGTGAGCAATAGACATACACTGCTAGAGTTCTTATTTTCTACATAACAAAGCTGCATCCATTTGAAGATGAGTTTTCTGAGGTATTTACGTTTGTTATCTCCACTCCATGCCCCTCCTGCATCTCATTAGGGCTGTAGAATGAGACGACACGTTAAATGAAGGTGTAAAAGAATGTTCATGCTTTTATTTCATGTATGTCTCATTGGAAACAAGGCTGTTATTATCGTTTTGCCTCTGCGTCTTTCTGGACTGCGTTACCCCAGCAAGTAATGTGTGTATTCTTTAGTTATTATTCAGGATGCTTTTGTATTGATCATTTGTATGAACATTTCCTGTATCTAATGTTTCATGGATTATCCTTTGGGCCGAAATAAGGTAAATTAAAAAACGAATTACTGTAATACACATGTAACATGCATATGCACACATAATCATCAGTAATAATCTACATTCCATTCGAAATGAATGTACGACATCTCAGACATGGAAACAACTCTGAAATCATAAAACACGTACGCACCTGAGGATTGGAATGAATGTAAAAATGGACTTTAGGTACAGAATAGCTAATATGCATGGAACATGCACCCACACACAGAGTGCGATAAGCACAGACATTGCCCTTGGAAGAAAAAACAAACACAAAAATAAAAAAGGGGAAAACAATTGGAAAATAGTTAAGGCTACTGCCTATAATAAGGTGAATGTTACACATATTGGCAATGCCAACATTAAAGTACAAACATTCAGTCATTTTTCATTCTGTGATTAATGTTTTATTTTGCTTTGCCCAGTTTAATCCGCTTGTGCATTTTGTGCTAGATGTTGCATTTCACAGTATCATTTACATTGTGTTATCTTCTTACAACTATCCCTCGCATGTCCGCATACATACATAACATTTTTTTTCATCAGTATGTGCTAAAAATCTTGAAAATCGAAGTGAAAACATTTGAGGCATGTATCTTCAAAGCGGCACTTTCCAAATTTAATGGCAATCACATTATAAACACATGTTTTAAAAAAAATATCTGGACATAAAACGTTGATGAAACTTCACCAAATTGACACGAATGTTTGGATCTGGCATAATCAGTTATATGCAAAATATATAAGGGCACCTGGCTAGGCCCTGAAAAACCCAGGTGGGCGTACGTAATCAGTTATAGGCCACAGTTTGTAATCTTGGCCTGCACAAGAAAAGAGATCAGCATATTGTTGATGTGGGAATGAGAATGTGTGTGCATGTAGAGCAAACGCCAGCAAAGTTACGTTGTGTTTAAAATAAAAGGGGAAATAAAACAGATGTTAAAGCAGAATTAGCAATTTCAGCCCAGTCACACACAGGACAACCCAGCTGGTAACGCTGAAAGTGCACCTCCAAGTCACATGGGCAATGCATTGTGGGTATGCAAATGAGCTCAAATGTCAAGAAGATGAGCTTCAAGTGGTAGCTACTGGGTGGCACGTTATGGTTCCAGCACAAGTAAACAAAACAGAAACAATTAACCAATGCTAGTAAAGCAATAACTTTAATAAGCCATAATTCAGCGATCACCATGCACTACTCATGACACCGCATATTCCAACACCAAAGACATTGTCATAACCAAACTTTGAACTGGATTTCAAGAATGTAGAATGCATAATACAAAATAAATAAATAAGGCCTATTCTTTTTTTGCATGTCATGTCAATGCCAAGAGAAAAGTAAGACAATGGGCCTCATTACGAAAGTTGCTGTAATTTGGCAGTAATTCTGCCCATTTACAGTCACATTCAATTACTGTTACCACCACTTGGTCCTGTGGGTTACCATGGGAGTACAAGCAGTGGCAACTCCCCATTTCTGGGGTCCATAGGATTCAATGGGGGGTTTCTGGTGGATTTAGCATCTCTGGAGTTACCGCACAGTATATCCACCGATTTCTGAAGTGGAGCATTTATTTGCAGCAACAAGCTGGAGGTGAATCTGTCACTTTACATCTGAAAAGCGGCAGATTTACTGTGCAGTAATTCAGCTGGTTGCAAATCCACCAAAATGATAATTTAGCGGTGCGGGAAAAGTGACGGTAACAGAATTACCACCACTTTTTTCCCTCACTGCTAATCTTGTAATGAGGCCAATTAATAACATTTATGATTTGTTTACATTTAATTATAGGGACAACACCAAATACACACTTTAACTCTATACATATATATGGCCAATTTAGTAACCCAAAAAACAGTGCAAATATGACTTATGCCTAATAAAGGGTGTAACGGCAGGCTGAGTAACTTCGGCCGATTCAGATGCAGGATTTACACCTGTTTCAATGGAAGGTGTAAGTGAAACTTAAAAGTGTACGCACTGGCAGACATTATACCATTGCTAAACATTACATCATCTGAAAAATTGAGATGAATAAGTTTGCTTGTGAGTTTGCACTAGCGCTCTGTGCCCAGGAACATGAGGATGCAGCTGAAACTGCTTCAGCTGCCCCACAACATAGGCAATCACAGATGGAGAGGGTATTTAGCCAAGGATATCCCTCTTTGTTACGTCAGAGCACAAGGTAAAACCTACTACTGGGCATTCTCATGGCTTTAAGGCACATGTGAAACTATTGGCTGCCCTGCATTTCTTTGCCACTGGTCCTTTCTAGAAGACATTGGTATAACAGCAAGCATTTCACATCCCAGTCTGTAATTCCCACTGAATCACAGTACACAGCTACCAGAATATCACCATGCCACAAACTGCAGAGGAAAGGTGACAGTTGGCACACATTTTCTATGTTGTGCAAAGATTTCCACAGGAGCTATCTCCATCACTCCTTTCCTGGGGAAACTCCTGGAAAAGCTGGCCATCTCCCAGCTTAATCTACATGCTGAATCTGTTGGTTGCCTCCACGACCACCAGTCTGGCTTCAGAGCAGCCAGAAGCATGGAAACTGTTCTGCTGAACACCCGTGAAGACTTGCTCTCTAATCTTGACTCCAACCTTCCCTCTGTCCTCATTGTCCTCGATCTATCCTCTGCCTTCGACACAGTCAACTACATCATCCTGCTCAATTGCCTCTGTGACATCCTTGGTATCTCTGGTCAGGCCCTGTCCTGGTTGACCTCCTTTCTCACTGATCGACCCTCCCAGGTCCAACTTGGGTCTTTCTTCTCTTCTATCTCTCTCTCTACTTGTGGTGTTCCCCAGGGTTCTAAAAAGGCAGAAAATGATTGCTCGTACTCAACCTAAAAAACCACAAGGTAGCAATAGCCTGCAGAACACAGAGCTCGTTCCCTACTTAGAGATACCAGGGTGATCGCACGACCCTCGCAGGCCGCTCCGTACCTCCTCAAAATCAGAGAGGATGAAGGATTGAAAAACGTGTGAAGGCCCCAAGAAGGATGCCTACATGGTTAGACTGGAACAGCTGCTGACAACGCACAATGATCTCATTCTGAACAAGGCCAATGTCCTTAGGTTACTGCACAATGTTCTGCTACTATGATTCCTGCAGACAGAGGATATTTTGATTGTGGATTTCCCACAAGAACTTATCACAGGTTGATAATCCATCTGAAGAGCAATTGTGTCAGGTCCTTGTTCCAGGAAATGGCGCACCTCCTGTTATAGATGGGATTTGAATGTACAGATTTGTTTTCCAGAAAGAAGAAATCGACTGTGCGTCATCACGGCAGGCCTGTCCCTTTTGAGACTGAGAGCAAGATAGCAGACTTAAAATATAATAACCACCATTCAACCTCAGAGAGCCTCTCTGGGGTGGATTTACGATGTGCCCGAAATTGGATAGACATACGCTGGCTCTCCCAAGGCATACTCAAGTATTCAAACTTCTAAAGAGCACATGCAATAATGACAAGATATCAGCTAGGGTCATTACAGTCGGCAGTGAACCTGATAAATACTCTCTTCATCCGAATTGAACATTTCTGAGGGTGGAGGAAATTGATCACCCAAATCCGTTCATACAGGTAATTGGCTTAGTTTTCAAGGCATCGAAAAGTAACGACCCTCAGGGCTGCCTCCTACTGAATGTATATTGGAACTCGACAGCCCTCTCTACCAACAACTTTTTAAACTTTGCCAATGCCACAATTGATGAATGGGTTTTCAAATTCGACCCCCAATTTATTATAATTGGGGGCAATCTAAACTTCCAGTGTATTGATAAAGGATCTACTGTGTGTCATCCAAAAAGAGAAGAGAGAGTCGCGGAATAGATGGACATGATACAAGATAAAGACCTTCATATTTTAAATGGCCAAACTTACCAACTTGCGGCGACTGTCCCCATAGACCCACCTGGTCTAATGGCATTTCCTCTAGCATCCTGGACTACGTGTTTGTTTCTAGCTTATTAATACAGAATACAACATCAATGGAGGTCATTAAAAAAACAGCAAGTGATCATGCTCTACTCAAGTTCACCTGGTCTGCCAAATCCAATCCGAAACAAGACAAATGGGCATCGGACATAGAATTAACTCAAGGTCTAAATAGCCTACGGCTAAGAAGACAATATATTCAGTCTTTTTCACAAAATGTCTCAAAGCAACTGGCTATAAGAGGGGATGTGAACTATCTACCTCTACTCCTTGAATTCAAACCCTGAGCTCAAAAACCTTTTTCTAGGTCTCAGTCTCACAAACCGTCCTATGAAAAAATAATTATACTAGAAAAGAAGTAGCTGCAGAAAGACCTTAGAAAGATAAGCGGACCGCGTGGTACACAACAATTGCTTCTGAGAAAAAAAATAAAGCAAAAATACAAGAATTGGTTGGCTTATTACAAAGCAGAGTGTAAAGACTGGAGGGGGGTATCTGTACTCCTGCTCTCTATATGGCAGAGTCGAAGCACAGAGCACCCCAGCCAAGATTCTCTATTTGGTAAAACGTGGCCGAGCAATCAAGGCTTAAGCTCTCAGGAGTTGATGCAGGCTGGTTCTTAAGTAGAGTGTAGTCCCCAAGCACCCACAAAGGAACATCCACACACTATGTTAGTGATAACGCAGTTCTTTAGATAAATAAGGTTTCAATTATATGCAAAATCACAATAACACACTTTGTACTCAGGCAATTCTAAAATGGTAAATATATACAGTCTCGATGTAGTAACACAATTACTTCTTAGATTACATTAAAATGCATCAACTGTAGACAGTTTCAAATGGCATACAAATCAATGAATAAAGTGAACCAAATATAGACTTAAGAGGAAAACACGTTGGTTTAACAACTGGCAGTATACTGGGCCCCTACCACAAGGCACAGTTCTGTATGAGGATCTCCCCACCTGGGCAAACTGTAAAATAAAGTATATTGAAAAGGCAAGTCCATATATTATCTATTGGAGTCTTATTTCCTTCTATAAAAATTCTACCACCCCAATGTACCTGGTTTAGTAGAGTCCGACGTCGGGTCGTCGACGGATCCTTCTTGAGATACTCCCTTTAAGGCAGGAGCCACGGATCACCGAGATCCCTCAAAGAAAAGTTGAACAAAGGCATTGAGGCAGCAGCTTTGGTCCCGGTGGTGCTCATCGATGATCGGTCGTGGACGTCCTGCGAAGATGAGGCATACTTTGCACCTTAACGACGATAGTTTGTTGCCGCAACGTGTAAATGAAGAACTGTGGCCCAGCAGGGGCGTTGGGTCGTCAGCGTCTTTGTGGTCTTCGGGTGGCAGGAAACCCACCCGCGGATTCTCCTCGGTTCATCTGCGGCCTTGACTTTCTCCGGCAGGACAAAGCGGTCGTCAGTGATGAGCAAAGGAGTCCTTGTTTCAAAGTGTTCTTAGGCAATGGAGCATTGCAGCTCCGGTCGTCAAAGGCATGGCATCAAGCTGTACCCGCTTCTGGGGCAACACTGCTTTGACGGGCCTCCAGGGGTTACAGCAATCCTCCGAATCCTGGTCGACAATGGTGGATGGAATGTCGGTGGACGGGTGCGTCTCTTCGGTTTCCTCGGCGGTCCCCGTTTCCGGTCGACAGTCTTTTGAAGGCTGACTTCCAGGGCGCTTCAGCGAAGGTTAGCTGGTGCACAATGGTCCCTCGTAGCTCAGGAAGAGGTCTCCTAGCCAGGTCCTCTCTTGGATCAGTCCTCGACGGCACAGCAGCTTTCAGATTGCGTCGAAGGGAAACAGCAGTTAACCTTCTTCTTCTGAGTCGGCTTCGAGATCAAGCATCAAGTTTCGACTTCAGCTTCTGAATAATTTCCAGCAGTGAGCGGTCTCCAGATATACTGTTTGGTCTCTCATTTATTCTGCTGAGTCACACTCAGGCAACCAATCACTCAGAAGGGCATTCATGCAGGCAAGTAGCCAATCAGGCTCATGGTGCATTCAGGCCATTCTCCTCCCTCCAGACACTCACAACAAGGAATGTGTATTCGGACAAGTACCCAGCCTTTCAGCACCCCACACTGCATTCATACCAGTTTCGGGCAGGGCTGTCTCAGTCTTTTTGCCAGGTACCAGAAACCAGACTCCTGGTCCTGCACTGCCTCCGGGTCACCCCTTGCACTGGAATCTGTATCTCTACCCATACAGTGCCCCACTCTTCATCTGCACTTATCAGATATACCCTATCTGACTAATCATGCACTCATCACTTGCTGGCTGCACTACCTCTTTTCACTGCCTTTATTATTTATTTATTTCACTTACTAGTTATTCTGTTCTCTCCTCTGTTCCCCACTTTCCACTTCTCCCCCTTCCACGCACTTTAGCTCTTCTTCCCTTTTCCATGCACTTGCGCGTTCTTAATGTCGCTGGGCCTAGTAAGATCGTTCTTTTTGTTCTCCCTTGTTCCCCTCCCTTTGCTTGGTCGCGCTCTGAAACACTTGTGTATGAGCGCGATATAAATAAAATATCATATCATATCAGACACCCATAAAATGAAGTGCATATTGGTCACACACTCCATTCACCCAGGCCCCACCCCAAGGGCATACCTACAACATGCAGTCACTGGGAAGGCTCCAGCCAGTCTGGCCTGGACTTCCCCACAATACCAATAATGGAACATCCACGCAAGAGCCAGTCAGGGGAAGGGACAGAGTCAGGTCTTCCCAGGACTTTGGGAAAACAAGGTAACAGGCAATGAAAAGCAAGAGGCCACAGGGGCCATCTTGTCTCCTATCAGGAATCAACTGATTCCAATGGCAGGGCCTGGGTATCCCAAAATGGAGGATACTCAGATCACCTGTCAAATTCAGCATGGAGCTGCCATCAGCCCATACCCTGCTCTGTGGGCCACACATATGTGCCCAGAAACATACACTAGGGGAACAGGGTTGTACCCCTACCCATGGGTGCCATAAGGGTATCCCAAGGGTCTGTTCACCAAACCAAAAAGAGGAAGAGCTGCACTGCCAGGACTCCCACATGGACTCCTGTGCAGAAAATAACACAGAGCACACATGATAAAAGGAGTACGGAACAAGGACATGGAGGCCCTGTCCCTCCATTGAATTTCCAGTATCACACAGAGGCCAATCAAAAAGAATCAGAATGCATGGTCATGGCGCTTTTCAAACCCCCCCCCCAAAAATGGGAGAACGATATGGCAGAGGATCAACAGATTGGGTCTTTATACTTAGTGGCCCTGATAAATGTGATTTCAGAAGATAGATGGACGTCTTTTTAACCGAAGTTATTTGAAGCAAAAGTAACAACTTACTGTCCTCTCCCGCTGACCTCAATGTCTGGATGGAGTTTTCCACTCAACATTTTGGATGCGGAGCTCTTAATTAAAAAGGCTAATCATTCTAGGGCTTTGGGTATGGATGGTATTTCTAACTCCATGATCAAGGAATCCCCGGAAGCATAAGCGCCATTTATTTTGAAGTTCTTTAAACAAATCCTGAAGACGAGAGAGAGATCCGAGTTCCTGGAGATCAGCCATAATTGTACCCATCTACAAAAAAGGAGGTACAGCTGACCCGACAAACTTTCGACCGATTGCCTTGTTGGATTCACTCCAAAAACTATTGGCAGCCTTCCTCCTCTGCCAATAGCAGATACGGATCACCAGAGAGGAAAGAGATGATCTGCACCAAACAGGCTCTGTGAAAAGCATTGGAAAAGACTTGAATATGTTTCTGCTGAATCTTCTTAAAGGCAAAGCCCACAAGGACAATATCAAGATCTACTTGGCCTTTATTGATTTAAGAAAGGCTTTTGTAGTATAGACCGACAATTGTTGTGGTCTAAAATGGAGGCGTGGAATTGTCCACCAGATTTATTGGTGGTGATTAAATCACGTTACCAATCAACCAGCGTGCAGATATGCCTCAATGCTCAAGGGGCTCTAACCTCCCGCATCAATACGTCTGGGGTGCTAAAGCAAGGATGGCCATTGGCCAGACCTTGTTTAATTTATTTCTGGCAGTTATCGAGGCTCACATGTGCAAGGCTCGAGTATTCCCCCCAAAGACTTCTTTATGAGGACGACCTTGTCCTAATTGATATGATGCCTATTGGCTTACAAAGATCTCTGGATAGCATGCATGGTTGTTTATCCACTAACATGCTTGCTTTGAACACAGCCAAAAACAACACCTCTGGTAGGAGGACTGGATCAAGACCCAACATGATATGGCCTCCTACAAGCTCCTGACGGCAATGAGGTCTGAAAGTAAATCCCAGGGCGACCTGTCAAAATACCTGATCAAAGTTCCCAACAACTGGTATAGGAACAGATTTCTGCGCTGCAGGTTAAATCTCTTTCCAACAAATCAGATCGGACAGAGCTCCAAATTAGTTGACTCCTCTGATTACCGTTTCTTCAAGATACTGGGGATAAAGGAAACCTTGAAACATATTACATTGTTCTGTACTGGTCTGACAGATCTAAGAATGTCCTATCTGAGAACATGGGTGGAGGCAGCACAGCAAAGAGATTCAGAAGTCCTGTGGACATGCCTCAGACAAAGCCATACCTACACAATAACCTTTGGCCTGTTACAATATCTAAAGGAGATTTTTAATGAGAACTTATGTGACTTAGGTACTTCAATTCATTTTTGAGAACCTGCCTTCGCTAGTCCCTCAGAGGACTACATGATTGATGATCTGTGCTGTACTCTGTGATGTTTGATGCACTGTTTCCTTTTTTTTAATGCTTTTCTATCTTTCCGATGCTTGACAAATGTTTGTAATAAACCAAGAGTCATATTTAATTTTAAAAAATACAAAAAGTGTGTGTGGTAGGAGCATGTGTGTTAGGAGTGTGTGTCGTAGGTGCATTTGTTGTAGGAGCATGTGTCGCAGGTGAACGTGTCAGGCACATGTATAATAGGAATGTGTGTTTTGCGAGTGCTTGCGTTAGCAGCACATTTTGTAAGAGCACGTGTCTCAAAGCATGTATTATAGAAGTGTGTGTCATTAGAGTGTGTGTTGTAAGAGTGTACGGTAAGTGTGTGTTATAAGGGTGTGAGTGGTAAGAGCATGCATCGTAGAAGCACGTACCATAGGAGCATGTATCGTAGGTGCATGTGTCAAAGGTACACACTCTGTATACTGTTTGTATGAAAAGTGTACATTTATTCCATCACATTAAAATGAACACCAAAGTCAACTCATACGCTCTGTGAACAGTTCGTATTAAAGGTGTACATTTATTCCATTACCTTAAAACTGACATAAAAGCAATTGAGACTTACCTTTGATGTGTGTTTTTAGATGTTCATTTTGTAATGTATGAATGGTTAATTGCGTAATGGATGTACTTTAAAACTCACATGCTCTGTGTACAGTATGTATGAAAAAGGCACATTCATTCTGCATGTGTCATATATGGATACATTTTCAATTCTTAATATCTCAAAATTGGTCAAGTCCATTTTCAATTTGTTTACAGTGCACCAATTCAAGCTAAAATCTAGGTGCCTGCTAAAAATATGGAAAATCAAAGCAACCACTTTTGAGATATTTGGGCAGAATATATTTTTTTAAAAAGCTGTTCAAAGTGCGATCAAAGTAAACATTGTTTAAACTATGAAGGTCTTAATTTAGAAATCTGAAATTGTGCATGCACAGGTGGCTGCCTCGAAATATTACTCTGGAGTATTTTCACGCTATAGAAACTTTGTTATAACCTTAACTATGGGTTGCACTAGCGTGAAGGCATAATAAATACTGATTGATAGATAATAGATATACAGAACCTGCAGCCTTGAAATATATTGAGATCAGAAAAAAAGGATGAAATAACCATGATCTAAAGTATGGCAGAATGCGGTATGAATAAGGCAGCAGCCTCTATCATTGTCCTTCACTTTGCAATGAATGATCTTATAATGAAAGCCATTGCTTCCAAGAAGAAACTAGAAGGGCATTATGACCTTAAGTAGTTTAGTTGCTATTATACTGGAATACATTTCTTCTGAGTGGCGTGCGGTCCTAGGTCATTCAGTGTATTATAAAATGATTCACAAGCCTGTATTATGTCTTTATTGTGTACATCTTCCCTGCTGGTTTCTATTTTAAAAAGTGGATAGTCCTGAATAGGTATTCTCCCTGTACAATCAGATGTGGGTTGCAGTTTCATACAAGATTATTTGAGCTCTTTAGTTTAATAAAGGGACACTAATAATTGTAATTTAAAAATATCAGTATGCGGGTGCTACGTTTGCCCACAGATTCGTTCTTCATTTTCTTAGTGCGCTTGCCTACCAGGCACCAGATCCTACCCCAAGTCTATGGGACTCATTACAAGAGTGCCAGTCCGGTAACAACAATGCCGGTAAGCTTACTGGCACCGTTGTTACTGGACCGGGACATTACTAGTCTGTGGGTGGGGGCTGTCCTGGGTGGAACGGCACCCGCTCGCAGACTTTCCGGGAAGCACCAGCACCGCTATTAATGGTGCCGGTGCTTCCCTCATCCCCATTCCCATTGAGTCCTTTGGGACACAAATGGGAATGGGGATTTATATTTTTCCGGCACCTAACTTCTAGCAACACCGGGGTCGTAATCCCCCAGTGTTTCCGTGGAGCCAGAGGCTGGAAATATGCACAAGTCTGGCGGCAGCCTGAAGATTTTACCGGTAAGGCTACCGCCGGACTCGTAATGAGGCCCTATATGTTTTATTGATGAATTACCTGTTTTTGTTTAATGCTTCGAAAATCTAAAAGGGCAGTTAAGAGAAAATGGGCCTAATTTACAAAAAAAGCACAAAGTCCATGAGCAAGGGCATAGCGCAGACCAAATGAACTGCGCTGGGAGCTGATTCAAGGAATTTAGGGGGTAATTCATAGAATTCAGCGCACAAGTGGCGCACGCGGCTGGCGCACAGTGTGCGCGTGCGAATCCCTGCGCCAGCCGCATGCGCAAGAATCCATTTCCGCGCACAGCGTATTCATGGATTCCAGCCACCAAAACCAGCCGTGGCGCACAGTGGCGCAGCGACCCTGCAGCAGCGCCAGTTACGCCCCCAAGAACGCCTCTCGCGCAGGGAAAAGCCATCAATATACCCAATCCAGCGCAAAGGTCTGCGCTAACCCTGTACCAGCACAGCAAGCGGGCTACGTGTATCACTGGGGTGCGCGGGAAGTACCTCACGCGATTGGCCCCGTGCGAGCAAGGTACGCGTATTTCAGGGGTGCGCGGGAAGTTCCACACGCGATTTCATCATGGTACGTGTATTTCAGGGGTGCGCGGGAATTTCCACACGCGATTGGGCCCGTGCGAGCAGGGTACGCGTATCTCAGGGGTGCGCGTGAAGTTCCACATGCGATTCCATCAGGGTACGTGTATTTCGGGGTGCGCGTGAAGTTCCACACGCGATATCAGCAGGGTACGTGTATTACAGGGTGCAGGGGAAGTTACACACGCGATTCCAGCAGGGTACGTGTATTTCAGGGGTGCGCGGGAATTTCCACACGCGATTGGGCCCGTGCGAGCAGGGTACGCGTATCTCAGGGGTGCGCGGGAAGTTCCACACGCGATTCCTTCAGGGTACGTGTATTTCGGGGTGCGCGTGAAGTTCCACACGCGATTCCATCAGGGTACGTGTATTCCAGGGGTGCGCGGGAAGTACCACACGCGATTCCATCAGGGTACGTGTATTTCAGGGTGCAGGTGGAGTTACACACGCGATTTCATCATGGTACGTGTATTTCAGGGGTGCGCGGGAATTTCCACACGCGATTGGGCCCGTGCGAGCAGGGTACGCGTATCTCAGGGGTGCGCGGGAAGTTCCACACGCGATTCCATCAGGGTACATGTATTTCGGGGTGCGCGTGAAGTTCCACACGCAATATCAGCAGGGTACGTGTATTTCAGGGTGCAGGGGAAGTTACACACGCGATTCCAGCAGGGTACATGTATTTTAGGGGTGCGCAGGAATTTCCACACGCGATTGGGCCCGTGCGAGCAGGGTACGCGTATCTCAGGGGTGCGCGGGAAGTTCCACACGCGATTCCATCAGGGTACGTGTATTTCAGGGTGCAGGGGAAGTTCCACACGCGATTTCAGCAGGGTACGTGTATTACAGGGTGCAGGGGAAGTTCCACACGCGATTTCAGCAGGGTACTTGTATTTCAGGGGTGCGCGTGAAGTTACACACGCGATATCAGCAGGGTACGTGTATTTCAGGGTGCAGGGGAAGTTCCACACGCGATTTCAGCAGGGCACGTGTATTCCAGGGGTGCGCGGGAAGTTCCACACGCGATTCCATCAGGGTACGTGTATTTCAGGGTGCATGGGAAGTTCCAGACGCGATTTCAGCAGGGTACGTGTATTTCAGGGGTGCGTGTGAAGTTCCACACGCGATTCCATCAGGGTACGTGTATTTCAGGGTGCAGGGGAAGTTCCAGACGCAATTTCATCAGGGTACGTGTATTTCAGGGGTGCGCGTGAAGTTCCACACGCGATATCAGCAGGGTACGTGTATTTCAGGGTGCAGGGGAAGTTACACACGCGAAATCAGCAGGGTACGTGTATTCCAGGGGTGCGCGGGAAGTTCCACACGCGATTCCATCAGGGTACGTGTATTTCGGGGTGCGGGGAAGTTCGACACGTGATTCCATAGGGTACGTGTATTACAGGGGTGCGCGGGGAGCACCACACGTGAATTGCACGTGTGGGCCCTCCCAGGTGTTCCCTCTACACCCTCCACGGCACCTGCAGGTGGCTCACACCACAGGGGCCTACCCTGCACATGTCCTGCAGGCACCCCATCCACCATGGCCATGCCCCCCAGCCAACCCACATGTCAACTTGTACTACTGCCCACCAACGCATGTCCCCCTGCACCCCCAGCCACCAGGGGCACCAACCACCAGGCCCCCACCCATGTCTCCCACCACCCCCACCCCCCCAGTCACCAGGGGCAGCCTCCACCAGGCCCCCACCCATGTCTCCCACCACCCCCACCCCCCCAGTCACCAGGGGCAGCCTCCACCAGGCCCCCACTCATGTCTCCCACCACCCCCACCCCCCAGCCACCAGGGGCAGCCTCCACCAGGCCCCCACCCATGTCTATCAGCACCCCCACCCCCCAGCACTGTGGGGCACCTGCCAGCAGGCCCCCACCCATGTGCAACTCATGTACCCCTGCACCCCCACCCCCCAGCACTGTGGGGCACCTGCCAGCAGGCCCCACCCATGTCTCCCACCCCCCCACCCCCCAGCAGTGCAGGGGCAGCCTCCACCAGGCCTCCACCCATGTCTCCCACCACCCCCACCCCCCACTCCCCAGGGCCAGCCTCCACTAGGCCCCCACCCATGTCTCCCACCACCCCCACCCCCAGTCACTAGGGGCAGCCTCCACCAGGCCCCCACCCATGTCTCCCACCACCCCCACCCCCCAGCACTGTGGGGCACCTGCCAGCAGGCCCCCACCCATGTCCAACTCATGTTCCCCACCACCCCCACCCCCCAGCACTGTGGGGCACCTGCCAGCAGGCCCCACCCATGTCTCCCACCACCCCCACCCCCCAGCAGTGCAGGGGCAGCCTCCACCAGGCCCCCACCCATGTCTCCCACCACCCCCACCCCCCAGCCACCAGGGGCAGCCTCCACTAGGCCCCCACCCATGTCTCCCATCACCCCCACCCCCCAGCACTGTGGGGCACCTGCTAGCAGGCCCCCACCCATGTCTCCCACCACCCCCACCCCCCAGCAGTGCAGGGGCAGCCTCCACCAGGCCCCCACCCATGTCTCCCACCACCCCCACCCCCAGCCACCAGGGGCACCAACCACCAGGCCCCCACCCATGTCTCCCACCACCCCCACCCCCCCAGTCACCAGGGGCAGCCTTCACCAGGCCCCCACCCATGTCTCCCACCACCTCCACCCCCCAGTCACCAGGGGCAGCCTCCACCAGGCCCCCACCCATGTCTCCCACCACCCACACCCCCCAGCAGTGCAGGGGCACCCACCACCAGGCCCCCACTCATGTCCCCTATCATCCCCACCCCCCAGCCACCATGGGCAGCCCCTACCAGGCCCCCACTCATGTCCCCTATCACCCCACCCCCCAGCCACCATGGGCAGCCTCCACCAGGTCCCCACTCATGTCCCCTATCACCCGCACCCCCCAGCCACCATGGGCAGCCTCCACCAGGTCCTCACAATCCCCAATCATGTGCATTATGGTCAGCCTCCACAGCCAAAAAGCCCTACCAAGTAACCCATTCACCCACATGGAAATGGAAATTACATGTTACACCCCCAATGTTCATAAAGCAAATGAACCCATGTCCGTCACACACAATGGTTGCAATTGAATGGGAAAACACCCAACATGACATGCATGAAACCAATGAGATGATACCACACAGTGAAGTATGAAAACAAAATTGTATTAAAAAAAAAAAGAATGCAAAAGAAATGAAACAAACTACAATGGCAATGAAAAAAAGATAAGCTGCATGTCCGTTTAAAAAAATAAAAACACCAAATCCTAATCCAAAAAAATGTTGTCCAAAGTCAAATGAAAAATAAAATCAATCCAATGAAGAACTATGTACAAAACTTCCAAGGGTCCATGAGCCCAACTGAACAAAGGAAACCTACAAAAAACCCTAACTAAAATGCAACTATATACAAAAAGTGGAGCAGTGTCCGTCGACTCCAAATCATAAGAACAAACAAAGGAAACCTAAAACTAAAGAACTATATACAAAGGCGGCGGGCAAGTCCAGCGGCTCACTCCGTGGTGTTCCGGGCCAGGGCAACATCGAACTCCTGTTCGATGTCCCGGAGGCGGTCCTGTTCCATGGCCCCGAGGGTCCGCAGGGACGACGCTGTGTCCTCCTCCAACCCCCTGCGGATTGCCTCGAGGCACTCGGCCTGCCTCAGGGCCCTCCGCATGGAGTTCTCCGCCCTGACCATTGTGAGCCGCGCCTCTTCCGCCCGCCGCCGCTCCGCATCTATGGCGCGGCCCAACCGCTGCCACACGGAAGACACTCTCTGTCCTGGGTCCTCCTGCCCTCCGGCCGATGCCTGCCCCTCCGATGTCGAAGGCCCCGAGCCTTCATGGCTCCCACCATGTTGCTGCTGCTGCTCTGCCTCTGCCCGTGCACTGCCTCCTGCTGCCTGCACATCCTCAGCCGGCTGGGGTGCAGTCGTAGATGTGGCCACCCCTGCTGGACGTCCGACTCCCGACTGTGGCAGGGATGCCTCCTCCACCAGCCTGGCCGCACCGTCAGAGGCAGCTCCACAGGGCACCCAGGTGACTGATGGGTGGGAAGATGGCACAGAGGATGACTGGCGCGTAGGGGGTCCAGTTGAGGAGGGGGTCGGAGCAAGCCCCATCAGACGGAGGAATCCGGCCTGGGTGACCTGTCCCAGCAGGCTGACATGGTCAACGAGCCATTCGAGATGACGTGCAGTCTCTCCATGAAAAGACTGCAGGTCACCTCGCATGGCCCGTTGACGCAACGCCACACCAGCCAGGACAGGCTCAACCCGGACCTGGATAGCCACGTCCGCAGGCAGAGGAAGGCCAGTTGACGTCAGCTCATCCCCTGCCTGAAAACGGGTCTGGACGTACTCATCCCTGCTGGTGCAAAATGATGCAGGGACAGGATCGGGGACAGGATTGCACACAGGCACCTCCGCGGCGGCCTGTGCTGCCTCCTGTCCCTGGTCCTGCACTGCACCACTAGCACCAGTGGGATCCCCACCTCCAGACCCCGTCTCTGGTGCTTGCACGGCCTCCTCCTCCACCAAACCCCCCACCAACCTGGAGGACTCCGTTCCATCTTCCCCTGTTGGGCCCTGTGGGGTCCCAGCTGCCCCTTTTGCTGCCGAGGAGTCCAACTCCAACCTCCGCCTCTTGGACCTCCCCCCGGCAGCTGCGGCCTGGGACGCGGCACCGGAC